>NC_080563.1:6367500-6680000 GCF_030253575.1 Rhododendron vialii
ATTCCCTGACTTGGGGATAAAATGCCCCTCTTCCCACTGATCTGTGATTTCCCCTAGATTTGGTGGCATCTTGTACAAAGAATTTTATTTTTATCTGATCTTGTACGTAGGATAGGATGCGTACGATAAGATTCCTTTTGGGTTGGATTCCACACATCACGCTTGTTGCTATAAATGGAAAATGGACAGATTTGGAATGTGAATACCGATAAGAGAATAACGACAAGGATGAGAATAAATTCTTTACACTACTCACGTTGCAAAATAGTGGTCCCAATTAATAGAATAGGGTGACATGGCACAATATAATTAATTTGGAGAAAATAAATATTTACATCGACGATGTAAATAATTTAATCTCGACAAGAATATGACCACAATTTCTCCCCAAAACTTTGGCTTCATTTATACTAGTAATTGTGATCCCCTGCCAATCTCATCTAATGGATATGTCTTTGGACCCAGGCCACAAAATGTGCTAGAAATAAGCGTAGTGAGTCGGACATATTATGCACCTAAATAAGCATAATGAGTTAATCAGAATATATATACAAGTCTAACTTATATGCATTTCAATTAATTTTGGAATATTAATCTCGCCGTTAATATTATGGTTCATAACCAATCTTACCGGCACTAAAATAAAAAAAAATCCCATATATTGCTCATATTTTTCCTGCTAAGTCCACAAAACACCATATATTCCTTTCCATTTGGAAAACCTTTTTCTTAATTAGGTGCTATTTATTTTGTTTCTTTGTGGGCTTTTCAGGGAAAATACGGGCTTCTCCGGACCTTAAACAAGTTCTAGAATAGAAAACTAGCCTCATCCAACGTACGTGGGCCTAAATCTTTTTTAAGCCTCGATACTCTTTAGTTGGTTATTGGGCCCAAATAGTTTAAACATGGTGTTGGCCCAACAATAATCTCTATTTGGATTTTTGTAGGGCTTCAAAATGTGCATATCCTTACCATTCTGTCCACAGTTTTTTAATTTTTTCTTTTATCGGCAAAAATAATACTCCCTCCGTCCCTTATTTAGAGTTCAGTATTCCATTTTAGACTGTTCCTTATTAAGTGTCCTTTTTTGTAAAGTTAATGGGTAAAAATTGGTGTATTGTCTATTTTGTTCCTAAAAGTATATTCCATTTTGAAAAGTTAGTGAGTAAAAATGTAATGATGATGGGTAAGTAGGAAAAGTGGAGGAAAAAGTTGATGTGAAAGGTATAATGATGACGGTTTTTTAATAAGTTGGAGTTACGAAACAAGACACTTAAAAAAGGACGGAATGAGTATTTTAAAATATTAATCTTTTAAAAGGATTTCAAAGATTCAACGGGTCACGGGCACACCGACATAACGCCACCCGAAAACCAAACCCAGAGGAAGGCAAGAAGCCAACCGAAACACCACAACAAAAACAAAATCCTCACACTCTCTGAAACAACCCAAACAACCTACAACCAAAAACAATCTAAGGCCGAAAGAACGAACCAAAGCGCAAAAAAAAACACATGGCGAAGGTATAAAATCGAAGACCAAGAGGAAAAAAAACCAAAAACGCCAAACCTTTGATTAACATTATTGTCCACGGTTGTATCCGTCTCTCCGGGGACATCCGATGAAATTCGAAAGATACGGTTTCTATTCAACTTCTTCTCCATTTCCATGTACGTGTAGATGAACGACGGAAATGAACTTTATCTTGTTAGATTAGTTTACCAGTTGGTAGTAAGAAATTACAAAAACAAAAGCCCTTTTGATTCTTGTTTGGGGACCCTTCTTCACGTGATCATAAACTGACGAATGTTGTAATCCAGACGACACAGACCCATGTTCGTGTTCCTTTCTATTTTTTATAATTCAGGTGTCCAGAGCAATTTACGCGCACCTCGATTTATCCTGAGCACCCAATTCCCCTGTCCACTTGCGGGGAGCCCAATCGAAGACGAAGCAATTGCTTCGTATGGACTGATCCCAAAAGAATTGATAGCACATTCTTTTTCTTTCCTTACTATTCAAAAGTGCCATCGGGTTGAAGGTCACATGGCTCACCATGCGACTTTTTCTCAAGCTCTCTCTGTTTATTTCCCCCTTTTATTTTTGTCAGAAATGCATAACATAAAAATTAAGATAAGTCCTGGTATATTTAAGCAGAACGATAAAGAAAATAAAATCCAAATGGTTATCGAGAGCTGTCATTGCTAGGATGTCTGCACATTTCTTTGTTTCTCTGTGGCTATGGCACCTAATCTTCACCGATTCGAACCGCGCCAAGAGATACCAACAACGATCTAACTGTGAGTGGATCCTCTACTAGTTGGATCCTTTAGGGGATGGATAATCGCATTGGCATCCACCTCCACTTCGACACTAGCAAATTTCTGCTATTTCCCAATTCCCTATTTCACAATATCCAGTGCTCCACCACAATACGAGCTCAAGAAATTTATGAGACCTGTCGCAAAACATTAAAATGAATCTTATGTTATGAGCCTTGGACGTATATTAAATGTTTGGAATATATTGATGGGTCTTAAATAAGAAGCTAATTAAGGTCTCCTGTCGTCAAATTACCTCCATTAAAATTTGGGGTAAATTTTTTACACTTCCTATAAAAAAAATATATGCATTTGTGGTATTAATAAACCGGTCGATAACTATTAATCTAATCAAATTGTATATATCCAGTAAGAATCTCTCTATTTAGTATCATCAACAAACAAATATTGGACCCCCTAGCTAGTCTATGAGAATATTGTTTGGATTGATATATTTCATGTTCGTTAATTTCCTCATGGTTAATGTGCTCTCTCTCTCTCTCTCTCACAATTTGATCTTCGATATTGTGCTTTGCCATAGACAAAAATGCCCACAACGAGATACGAAATCGCAATATGCAAAGATGACAACAATAAAGTTGTGAAGAAAATCAGCTGTAATATAGACCCAATGATTTAAACCATTAGGGAAAAAAACTAAAATGGTCCCTATAGTTAAGTGTTTGTGTCAACTTGGTCCCTGTAGTTATAATTGGCTTGATTTACACTCTGTACTTTCCATTTTGTTTCAACTTGGTCCAATTACTAACTGCCGTTAGTCCTTTTAACAGCAAAATCAAATGGCCCATTTTTTGGGATTAAAACAGTAATTTTCTCATTCCCCTCTTGCCCTAATATTAGGGGTGTGCACGCGTCAGGCGGTCGGGTTTGACCCCTGATGCGACATGGCGGGTAACAAATGTTTTAGGCCCGCAAACCAAACCGAAAAAGGGTAAGAACCATCCGCGAGCCCGATTCTTTACGTCAGGTTTGACAAAAAATCGAATTAATCTTTATGAATTGGTCGGGTCGGGTAAGAAACGCACCAACCCAAACCCCGAACCAAAATCTGATTTTTAATAGAAAATGAACCCGTCCCATCCGAAGCACATGTTCGACCCCACCCGCGACCCGACCAACCCGGGACCCTTCGGGTCAGGTCGCGGGTGGACGGATTTTTCACATAGGCCTACCTAATATACCTCTGAACCAAAACACAGCCCATTCTTTCATTCTCCATTGATAAGGAGGCACCTGAGAAGAAATTTAGTTATAGTTTTCTGCAAAAAGTTGCCCTCTAATTCAGCATTTTCATGATCAGCCATGAGGCAACATAACCACCGGTATTGTGTACTTGTTCAACTTGTGGACAAATACTGAGATGCCTATTTTTCTGCATGGTACTGAAAATGCATATAGAACCATGTCCAAAAGTCACAACATGACATAAATCTAAAAGTCACAGCATGATAAAGAACTATGTCCAAAAGTCAGAATATTACATAAACTCAGGGGTTGTTCGGCTAAATAAGCCAAGTGGCTTATTTTTTCTCTTTATTCAAATTTTTTTCACATTTGCTAGTTTTTTTTGGTCAATTTTTTTGGGATTATTATTTCGTCATGATGAGAGGAACCAAAAAAGTAAAAAAAAAAATACCATCGAAATCCAATTTTTTTGAATAAATACAAAAAAAATTGACTTATTGACTTAGTTTTGTCTTTATTGGCTTATTTTTATCTTTATTTAAAAGGAGTAACGGCGGACTAACGGCAGTTAGCAATTGGACCAAAATGAAAAGTATACAGTATAAATTGAGCCAATTACAACTATAGGGACCAATTTGACACAAACATTCAACTACAAGGACCATTTCGGTTTTTTTCCCAAACCATTATTATTCTATGGACCCATGTCTTTTGTGGTTGTTTGGTGGGGGTACTCGAGCACTTGCCCTAGCTTGTCCATTTTCCAATATCTTTCAATGCTCTCATGATCTAGAGCATAATAACACGAGAGAAATTCAAGAAGCCCATTAGCTGGAAAACCAAGTGTAATAAAGGCTTGGCCGTTGGGAGGAATTCTTTAGCGTAACCATAAAATTCTTCAATGTCTTGTTTCCATTAAAATGAAAATTTAGCATACGAAAAGTTAGGAGAAGAAATAATCTGAAACCCAAAAGGTGTAAACTAGTAAGATATATCTTTAAAAGTACAACTGTTTAATTAAGCAAGTGAAATCAAATTTCGGAACAAATAAATTGGAAATAAGAACTTGTACAACTGTTTAATTAAAAACTTATACAACTCAGGGAGGAGGCCCCCATCCAGTTCTCATGGTCTAGTTTGGGCCATTTGTGGACCTTTTTTGGACTTATAACAATGATCGAAATCGTTCACTTTTTAGAACTCGTCGAGAACTTCGGTCACATTGAAGATCAAGTTGATGGGAGCCTCCTCCACAACTCAGACATTCCAATTAAATTGAAAAGAATCATAGAAGGTTAATTAAAACCTCACTGGTATTAGTTTTTGTCCCAAACCTTAGAGGAGGTAAGTGAAATTTGCCCTTACTAAAAGGGAAAAAAAAACAAAGAAATTGATATTCGCGCTCTTTTTTATATTGATGGCGTTTCTCTTTTAATATGAAATTACTAATAATTTCATGAAAAAAATGTAATACCGTCAGTAAAAAAAAAAAAAAAAATAGAGCACAAATATCAATTTTCCCAAAAAAGTTGCGCTAAATATCAGTCGGTTACGTGACTTCTACTATGCAATATACTGTATGCACTGTGCAGTACTATATAATTGTGGATGCAGACTTTTCATGGCAATACCCCTGCAATGAAACCTGCACAGAGCCATTAACAGTCTCCACCAACCTTTTCAAGATAAAAGGGTTGTTTTGCGTCCCAACACTCTGTCACATCCCATGCCACCTTCTCCCCCATCAATAAATACAAAGCTCCCTCCCAAACACTCTCCCTCAAACACAAAACCAAAACTGGAAAAGAGGAAAAATGGAGATGCTATTCATCTCTCTCATCGTACTCGCCGTCACTTCCGCCGTGAACTCCTGCCCGCCGTCCGACCGGGCAGCCCTGCTCGACTTCAAGGCCTCCCTCAAGGAGCCTTACCTGGGCATCCTCGACTCGTGGACGGGCACCGACTGCTGCGGAAACTGGTACGGCGTCAGCTGCGACCAAGCCACGGGCCGGGTCGCCGACATTTCCCTCCGCGGCGAGTCCGAGGACCCGATCTTCGTCAAGGCCGGACGGACCGGGTTCATGACCGGCTCGCTCTCCCCCTCCCTCTGCCGGCTCGACCGGCTGACCACGCTCATCGTCGCCGACTGGAAAGGGATCTCCGGTTCGATCCCCGCGTGCGTCGTGTCCCTACCCAACCTGCGCATCCTCGACGTTATAGGGAACCAAATCTCCGGCGGGATTCCGACCGACATCGGCCGGCTGAGTCGACTCACCGTCCTCAACGTCGCGGATAATCTCATCTCCGGCGGGATTCCGGCGTCCATTTCAAATCTCCAGAGCCTGATGCACCTTGACCTCAGCAACAACAAACTATCCGGTTCAATCCCGGCCGACCTCGGCAAGCTCACGATGATGAGCCGGGCCTTGCTGAGCCGGAACCAACTCACCGGGTCAATCCCGAGTTCGATCGCCAACATCCACCGGCTCGCCGACTTAGATCTGTCCGCAAACAAGATCTCTGGTTCAATCCCGGCCCAGCTCGGGCAAATGCGGGTCCTCTCGACGCTGAAGCTCGACAGCAACCAGATTTCCGGTTCAATCCCGGGCAGCTTGTTGAGCAACACCGGTTTAAGTATATTAAATCTGAGCCAAAACAACTTAGAGGGTTTCATACCGGACGTTTTCGGGACGAAATCGTATTTCACGGCGTTGGATTTGTCGTTCAACAATCTGAAGGGTTCGATACCGAGATCGATAAAGGCGGCCAGTTACATCGGGCACATGGATTTGAGTCATAACCACTTGTGCGGGCCGATTCCGGCGAGCTCGGCGTTCGATCACCTGGAAGCGTCCTCGTTTATGGGGAATGATTGCCTCTGTGGGATGCCGTTGAGAACTTGTTAGGATTACGGTTTGGGTTGATGGAAGTATCGGGTTATTGTAAGATTACAGAATTTAAGTGTGGTTTAACTATGTGAAATCCGATTTGATTTGATTAATGTAAGGTTATTAGCCTTTCTTAGTTGGGACTTGGGAGAAGGACCAAGTACAAGGAAGTTGCATGCACGTGAAGATCTGCGTATACAAGCAGAGCATGTGAGAGAATCAAATTTAGATATTTCTCTCTCTTGTTTATGTGATGATGATGATGATGATGTTTTCCTACTGTATGTATCATTGGAATAATGACATAATCAGATATTATTAAGGTTCTGTTTGTTTGGAAGTTATGACCAAAAAGGAAAAGTTTTTAATCAGTTATAATCTACTTTGTCATTTGTCAACCGCAATCGCAGCCTTCGATCGTCAAAAAAACCATCGCTGCCGCCGCCGCCATTGTCGTTATCCAAACTGTCACTTCAATGATGAAGGAGAAGCAGAGAGAAAATAAAAGAGTAGATGACATAGAAAAAAAATTCTTAATTATATTTGAAATAGAGAGAGAAAACCCTTAGTGGAAATGAGAGATTATGAAAAGCGAGAAAAGTCATCAATACGTTGGAAGGAAACACCCATCAAGAGCAAAGCCCTCATCTGTTGCCGCCATATAAGGGTGGTGAAAACCTTAGTGAAAAAGAGAGACGAATAAGGTTTTTTTGGAGAGATGCTTTAAGTTAGATAGAGAAAGCCGGTACTTGGAAAATCTTATGCTTGCAATGTATTTCCTCCGTCCCATTTTCATTGTCCATTATTCTGTTTGCTTTTTTTATGTTTTTTGCATATAACTTTTATTGTAGATCTTGAAAAATACGCAATATAAATCTTGTTTGATAGATATCGATTAGTTCTATAATACAAAATTTTCAAAATTATGAAAAACATTATAGATTAAAAGATATAAACAATTAAAAAATGACACGCAATTCAATAATGGACAATAAAAATGGAACAGATGGAATACTATATTTAATTGAATCGTTCTAGTCCAAATAAGAAATTTGCATCGTTCACTTTGTAGACATCGACGGGTATAACAGTTGAACAAAAAGATTTAGTTAGTTGAATTATCAATGGCTTTTATCAAATTAGAAGACAGACGTAATTTCATCACTAAGTTATCAATCTCCGGACGACGAACTTGATTTGTTGGAAAAGTTATTCTACGCGTATGAATGAGGTCTAGGCCAGAAGTAATGGATCCGGATAATGTTTTCTTCGCATTTTCTCACAAACAAACAAAGGTCATTTGGCTAGCACAGCGGCCTGCTGAAAACCTGGTTAAAATAGTCTAACCAATTAAAGGAACTAGTGCCAATTCTTTACACACATTACAGCAAAAGTGTGATCCTTTGGGGAAATGAGACAGGCCCCATAAATTGGGGCCTTAAATAATGGTACTCCCACCCAAAAGTCTCAAGATTTGGCAAAGAATTAAATGTACAGGAAGAGTCCTGGAGACAGAGGTCAAACTCTTACACACTATCACGTACACGGCAGCTGCATGTCCCCACTTCCCATGTGACTGGCCTGCTAGTAGTACTGAATTAAGATATAAGTATTTATTTTATATTTTTAATTTTAAAAATAATGTAAATAAATATATATATATTTTTTTTGGCCTCGTTCAAAAGATATTGAGATCTCTCAAACAATATGCATATTGTATATTTTTAAATTTCAATAAGCCTATTATTTTTAAGTTTGAAATTGACTTTTTAAAAAATAGTAAGTACTTACTACGTGCTCCGGAACACACCCTATTTATTTAACAATCCAAACACCTTAAGCTTGTTATGCGCAAGCTGGTTCATACATCTTAATTATGAGAGAACTAGCTAGTAATGTGCAGTTGGAAAGAGACTACTCCATGAAGGACCTGAGACCAGTGTTTAATGCTATATAACCAAACCCAAATTGTGAAACAGGGATCTTATTGTGGGGCTGCTGAGTAAAAGCATCTGCATCATTCTCTAAATTTTGGATCAATTTATACATTTTAAAAGTCACTTTATTACTTTAATTATTCACTTTTAAAATATCTACTGCATCGGACTCTCTATTCTAACAGGTCTTATAAATATAATATTTTCTTTGCCTATTTGTACATTCTTTATTGGAGAAATTACATTAACCCCCCTTTAACTACCACCCGGACACACATTGCCCCCTTTAACTATAAAATTCAACACTTAACCCCCTTTAACTACCATTCACCAAAATTGTGTGGATGGCGTTAACAGAATTCGTGAAGTTACCTTATTGCCCCTTTTCTTTTATAGCATATATACATACACCATTGTACATACATATACATATGCCTTTATTCCTCCAGATCTGACTCCAAACCCACCCTCTCCATGCCGTCTCCATACCCACCAAACCCACCACTCTGCGCAGTAGTGACGGGAGAAAAAAGAGGGGTTTTCAGGTGGTTTAATGGCTGACAAAAATAGTATCTGTACCCCCCATACCGTGTTGAGGCCACCGAGAAGGGTGTTGAGATTGGGCCTGAATTCTAGCACGCGGTGGAGAGGCCACGTGGCGACGAACCCGAGATCAAACGGCTACGACGACGGCGAGATCATGCGGAGCGTGTACGAACATCAGCAGCGACGCTCTTGAAACGGCGGCATTAGGTGCGGCTATAACAGCAGCCTACTGCCGCACCCGGAGCTTTTCCGGAGACTTTTTCGACCGACCGAACCAACGGGGTTGGGGAGATGGGTAAGGGATTGGAAGGAAGTGATTTTCAATGGTTGTTGATTGGGGTTTTTCAACCAATTTAATGTTTGTTTTTTTTGTTGCTTATAGTGTTGTATTGGAAGAGATCACGAGTTGGATCAGGTTGTTATGGCCGAGGATTTCATCGAGCGGTTCGGAGGTGGTGAAGATCATGTCCGGGTGTTGGTTTTTGCCGGACTGGTTCATGCTCGGGTTGAAGCAGGGGAAGAGCTGGGAGAAACCGTTTCCCATTACATTTGATTTTTTTCAAAAACAAGACATTTAGGTGAGAGAGAAATCAGGAATTTTGAAGGTTTCTTTTCCCCGGTTGTACAATACACAGGAGAGAGAGAGAGAGAGAGAGAGAGAGAGAGAGAGAGAGAGAGAGAGAGACTGCAGTTGCAATTCAACGAGAGAGAGAGATCTTTTTTTTTATCCAGAGGGAGAGAGGTACAATGGTTTTTTTTTTTTTAAATAAACGAGGGAGTGAGGGCAAAATAGTCCAATATTTGATTTTTAGTCATTGTGCACCACTATCCGTCCAAAACCCTAACAGATTACAAATGGTAGGTCTCATTTGTGCAGCAAATGGTAGTTAAAGAGGGTTGAGTGTTGAATTTTATAGTTAAAGGGGGCAATGTGTGTCTGGGTGGTAGTTAAAGGGGGGTTAATGTAATTTCCCCTTCTTTATTAGTATTGCAATCAACAAGCTGGTTGTTTGGATCAGCAATGCTACAGCGCAAATTCTATCGCACATTTCTACTGTATGCGTGTAGGGTTCACTCCGGGTCCCACAAGAATATAAAAAAATATTCATAAATTTAATTTTTTTTTATGGGGCTCTGTAAAAAATCAGCTCCAACGGATTTCGGTAAGTATTTTTTCTACATTCGTAGGGGCGAAACTGAGTAGTTGAACAGTTTCACCCAATGAATTCAGAAAAATACTTATGAGTTTCTAT
Source organism: Rhododendron vialii (assembly GCF_030253575.1). Lineage (NCBI taxonomy): Eukaryota > Viridiplantae > Streptophyta > Magnoliopsida > Ericales > Ericaceae > Rhododendron > Rhododendron vialii. The sequence goes on from NC_080563.1 coordinate 6,377,652, forward strand.
TAAAGCTAATTTTTTTACAAAACCCCATAAAAATTTATTTTAAAATTTATGAATATTTTTCTGTATTTTTTGTGGAATCCGGAGTTAGCTCCACACATATGCGGTAAAAATTACTCCGTAGACGTAAGGCTAGGCTTTCTGTTGTTCAAATTGGGATGTGGAACAAGATATCAGGTGAAGACAAAATTCAATCCAAACCAAACACATTAAAATATTGCATGGAGTGAACAGTCCATCGCTGCAAGAAGCAAGGAACTGTAGCAAATGTTAATTTACCGAATTCCCAAACGAGACTGATTCAGTCCTCTTTTTATGTCTTTCCTTGCTATTTTAGTTTTCAAAGGGGGTAAAGAGTGAGATGTGGATGCTCCAAGAGGTTTATCCGCTCTCCTCCTCGGACACCCGTTCTTCCCTCATATGCAAATTTTGGATTCAGATTACGGTAATAATTTGTGTACTCTACTTTCTTGTAATTAAATGCATTTCAAATTTTGACATTTATTGCTTAAAATTACACACAACACGAGCACTAATAGACAATTTTTGAAGTGCATTCACAGAAAAACAAGTGTTGTGCAAAAATCTATTTCCCACATATAAAGTAACATTGAGGATCAGGTCAGGACACCTTGATTTAGTGTTAGGTCTGGGCTTTTGATCTCAGCCGTTGGATTATGTCTTTAATGGTCCGGATCTGCAGAAGGTTTATGACCAATCATAATTAACTTTTTCCCGAAAAAGTTTTATTAAAATCTGGACCATTGAAAACACGATCCAACGACTGAGTGGTGGTCCAAACCTAAGCTCCGGTCATAGCGCCTTGATAGGAACCGGACTGTATAAAGTAAAGCATGCCTTTGTTTATGGGAAATGATATTGGCACTTCCAAAATTGATGCAGGCACTCCAAAAACAAAAGAAAATGGCTTTGGAATTACACTGATTTTGGAGTGCCTGCAAGAATTTTTGGAATGCCAATATCATTTCCCTTGTTTATTAGTATGGCAGTAGGTTTTATGCGTTGCAAAGCTCAACTATAATGTTGTTTCCAAAATTTTCTGTTAAATGTACCATGTGTACTCTTAACATTAATGGTGTAAACAATGAAGGAAAAATTAATCAAAATGGTCACCAAATTATTTTTTTTTGCTCGGCAATGGTCACCAATTTTTGAAACTCGTGTTATTTTTCATTGCTTATATCTTTCAATCTATAATGTTTTTTATGAGTTTGAAAACTTCGTATAATAAAACTAATTGAAAACTATTAAACAAGATCCATATTGCATTTTTTGTGACATCTATATTGAAAGATATAAAGAATTGAAATTGGTATGGATATCAAAAATTGACATCTAATTTAGGATGGAAGGAGTACAAGCTAACTTCATCACCGAAAATTGATAGAGAAATCCAGTAGTGTGCAATAACATTTGAAGAGGAAGGAGGAGTCAGTTTAAAAGGGGAAGGGTTATCTAGCTCATACGCACAACAAAAGACCAAGATAGATTTTCAAATTCTATTAAGGGGGGTGGCAGTGTAATGGATAAAAGCAACTAGCTATAGAAATTAACACAGGAATACAGTATACAAGGACAAATGAGAGGTTGGGGTCAGGCTGCCGGCCCTAATATTTGGGTTGCCTTAACCCGATCTCAAACTTGATTGTCACTTACTATTTATGTACCGTTCCGCTTTCTTTTTAAACATTCTTTTTCAAAAAAAGATAATTTCAAGCTCAAATATAATGAAAATGAAAATGAAAAATAATTTTTTAATTTATTTTGCACTGTTTAAAATATCTCAATGAGATCTATCAAACAAGATTCATATTAGTAGGAAAATTATTTTCGTAAACACATGATTTTTAAGCTTGAAATTACCTTCATTTTCTAAAAGTTCTTTTTTTTTAGAAACTGGAACACTTAGTCATAAAAAATAAAAGGGCAAACAAGTATATAAATAAGTAAAATTAAGGTTACATTGGACTTACATTTTTTTTTCCGTTGCCCTCTTGTAAGGGGTTGTCCAAGCCCGAGGAAAAAATATTTTTACTCCATATGTTTCGCATTTGTTAATTTCCCATCTAATTTTTGTAAATTATTAGATCGTCTTGATGAAAAGAAATAAAAAAAGTAAAAATTTATGATCTAAACTCAAACTTTTTTGAATAAAACTAAAAATCTGATATCTTAATTGATTTTTATCTTTATTAAAAAAAATTGAGTTTGGACCTTAATTTTTATTTTTGAAATTTCTCTCCTTGAGGCGAACCAATAATCTACAAAATTTTTACATGAAACTAACAAATACGAAAAAATGTGAAAAAAATAAATAATCAAAAGACTTAGGGCTTGTTTGATAACCGAAATTCAGCACTTAAAACTGAATCAATTAAGTAATAAGTGATTCAGTAGGTTTGATAACGACATTATACATTGCTTAATAAATTAAGCGCTACTTAAAATGTAGGCTAAAAAATTTTTTAAAAAAATAGCTTTAAGCTACTTAATTATGGCTGAATTCATGTGTACTTGCAATTAATCACCATACCACCACCACAACCACTCCCACCGCCGCCGCCGCTACTACAACCACTCCACCACCACCACCACTCTCGCCACCATTCCACCACCACCACCACCCTATCACTCCATCACCACCACCACCATTACCACACTGTCGCCGCCACTATCACACTATCGTTGCCGTCGCCGTCGCCGCCACCACAATGTTATCATTGCACAACTATTACTTCACCGACACCACTCACTGTCACCATTACACCATCACTCCACCATCACCACCACCATTACACCGCCACCACTCACTGCCACTGTTACATCACCATCACTCCACCGCCACCATTACACCACTATCGCCAGAACTCCAACACCACCACCACCGCTGCCGCCACCACTAACACACCACCACCACAAATCATCATTCCACTATTATTATAAGTACATTGTGACCATTAGTAAATTAAGAGAGAATCGGAACTAAAATTAATTTATCTCTTTTTAATTCAGTACTTAATATGTTTACCAAACAGTTTTTCAGCTTAAAAAATTCAGCATTCAGTTTTATCAAATATGCCTTAAGCCAAAAGAAAATAACTTATTCATGAAGAAAGCGCTCAAAACACTTTTGGACGGCCGAAATCGAGCTCGGAGCTCTGAAAATAAGTTTTCGGGCCAAAAACACCTCTCTTAGAGGGTGTGATTGGTAAAAGCAGGGAAGCGGGAAACAAAAGAGGGAAATCTTGAAGTGGAGTGGGCTAGGGCACGCTTCTCTTTCATCGCTATTCCTCCAAACAGTGTAAGCTTTCTGTTTGTCACGGACTTCGTTGCTGGATTCAATTCAATCAATTCTTTCCGTGTGGAGTAGTATTATATGCTAGGGTTTCCTTTAGTTCCTAATTGTCAATTGCGTATCATCGATCCGCCAGTTTCCTGGATTTTAGAGCTCTAATCTGATACTTTCATGCTCAGCAATTGGTCGCTGCAACTTAATAATTTGAAGCTCTGATCTAATCGATTCAAGGAGAAGCTCGACCACTCAGACAAATGGTACCGCCCCCCCCCACTCACACACACACAGAGGCACATGTATCGTATATTTTCGTGGTTGACATGCTTCCGTATTTATCACGAGGACGTATGCCTTCATTATCTGGAAGATCAGTTTGTTTTGGATGTTATCAGAGTTATTCAGGTGACACAAACATATAGCCAGTGGCGGAGCCAGGATTTTAATCCCGGGGTGGCCGGCTTAGTAGACATATATTTCTTATCGGAATGTATACTTATTATATCATAAGGTTTTTGCTTTCCAATTCATTACATTTGTACATTGAATTAATTTTTTAGGCTACATCAACTATCACGTGTTTATTTTTTATTTATGAAAGAAATTGAGAAATGAAAATGTAAAATAACCGTTTTTTTATCAAATTGAACAATGATTATTAAGATTATAAGTAGCCATACACGAATAATTATCAATAATATTAAAAATTAGGTATATACAAAATTTTAAAATTTTATCAATAATTATCAATAACCGTTTTTTAGCTCCCCCCCTGCATAGCTAAAATCCTATATGAGCTGAAGTTTTAAATACAGTATTAATTAGAAATTTATTGGGCTTCAGTTATTGTATTTTGTTGAGCCACTATTTAGCTATTCACAAATTTTAAGTGGATTTTATTCATTTTGACTTCGTGCTACTGATCGAGAGCAGACAATATCAAGAAAAATCAAACTGCATATCAAAAAATATGAACTTTTAACACATTTTCTGAACACTCTCAAGTAGTAGTTGAGTCGCCCATGCAAGTAATCATTAAAAAACAAATGAAGATGAGCTCCTTTCAATAGAGCAAATACAGCCACATGAGTACTTAGCTTCCCATTTTTTGATCTACCAAGCAAGGAACTACTTGTATTTTATCATCAGTGTGGTGGTGGTGCCCATTGCAAAATCCACAACACACTTTCTACTGCCAATAGGAATTGTTGAAGAATTCTACCCAATCATGTTATAGTTCTATTAACTTGCACTGCTATTTTCACTTCTGTTGCATTGGACTCCCGCAAACACCTATAGAAAACAACCCTTGACATCTGCTTGTCACCCATGTCTCGAACTGTAATTCAGGGGACCCCCTTGGATCATTATTGGCTTTGTTATATGAAAACGAGTTTTCATTCGTGTTTGGAACAAGTTTTGTAGTAGGCATACGTACTGTGCCTTTTCGGAGGTTGGCAAAATTCTCGTACGAAATAAGAAGCAAAAGTAGCAAGCAAGAACCGAAAAGCCGCGGACGAAGCCGAAACATGCATTTTGTTTATGTGATGTCTCTGAGTTATTCCTTCACATCATCACATGTTCTCTCATTGATCCTTATTTCAGTCGGGCAGGAAAGAAACAGTCTTGGATTTGGCAAAGTTTGTTGACAAGGGTGTCCAAGTGAAGCTTACTGGTGGAAGACAAGGTTTGTGCTAGTCTGCAGTCCATTTTGATTGTTATTGTTGATATGGTTATGTTTCTGCTAGATACCACCCTCGGTTTTTAACCACTGTACAGTTCTACCAACTGTGCGACTGAGGAAGGGTGAGAGAGAAGGTAGATTACATGGGAGTTTCATATGTCTTCTCAAACTCTTCGTGTGTGTGTTAGGTCTATTTTATTTCTCTTATGGACTTTGTGATGCTACCTTGTGAACCTCTAAAACTGTGGTATAGAATTGAAAAATGACCATGAGACAGGTTCTCGGGTTATAATATTTCTCGTGTGGACTTTGTGATGCTATCTTCTGAACCTCTAAAAACGTGGCATAGAATAGAACAATCAACAATGACCATAAAACATTTGACAGTCATTCTCTAGTTTTTCTTTGGATGCTCTCTCCCTGTCCCTCTCTTTATAGGTCTGCAACTAGGTGAAATTTTCTTATAAGGGGTACTTTTGCAAGCCCCTGATATTTTCCCTTCATGAGCTTCTTTTCATTGTGGGGGTTTATGCTGAAAAGAAATGCGTCTTTTTGAAACCAATGATTCTCTATGACTATGTAACTAATTATGAGATGATCTTTACTGTTACAGTGACAGGAACCTTGAAAGGATATGATCAGTTATTGAATCTTGTCTTGGATGAAGCCATAGAGTTCCTTAGAGGTAACAAATTTTCTATGTACTTGAGTGTGTGTCACTGTGTCTATTCAAAAGCATGCTAGCATTTTCGACTTCTTGTCGATTTCATTTGTTGTTAAATTTACAAGAAAGAATTGCTCAATATGTATTTTTATTGGAGAAAGGAATGATGATTTCAGCACTTGTTCCGTAATACTTGGAAAAATGATTGCTAATTTCTTTGATTTGATCTCGCTGTGTAGATGTCTCATTTGTTTTCAAGAATTTGTGCAATGCAACGTTAGGGGCCATGGGATTGATCTCCAACTGCAATGCCACATTAGGGTCCACGGGATTGATCTCCAACCCTTGTGTAGCCTTGGCTGCTCTTTTTCTCTCTGTTTAGAAATCAAAAGAAGGGGTCAAACGAACTGAGTTCTTTCCTAGTCTATGATCGATTTCATACCATCATTATATCTCTTTGCTAACTGCGAAGGCATTCGCGAAGCCTCCCCAATCTTCACTTTATGGCACACCTACTCCCTTTTTGTCGTGGGGAGTAGAATAAGACTAAAGGTGAATCTCCGTAGGAACTAGTCCCTTATTTTCCCATATAGGAGATTGAGGTGCAGCCTCAGGTCTATGGGAGAGATGTAGATCAATCGCCCTATTGACATTTAAAGGGTCTCTACGAGTGTATATATTTTTTGGTTCAGTTACCCCTGATATCTGTACCAGTAATCGTATCCTTTCTGTATTATCTGATTTTCAACTCTTTAGTTGCAAAGACATTTATATTTACCAGCCTGTACTTGCGAGCTTTGGGCAATTTAGTATATGGCATTGAGTTATGGTCCTCACGGTGGATCTCTTATGTATCATCCTGTAGCAGTAAAATGTCTTTTAAATGTTTACTTGGCCCTTGGCTAATCATGATTCATGAGAGCTTAACCAGATTATTATATATTTTTGTCCCCTCACCAATTGAATGTTTGTACCTTATAACTGGGAGTCTGATATCTTCCGGAGGTTTGCCATATGAATTGTCTTTCAAGTATTTAAATCGTTCTTTTTTTTTTTTTTATAGATGAATTGTTGTTTGAGCTTGTCCTACAAACAACACTATTAGAATCCATATTGGTATGCGATCCCTACGGCAGGTGGTTACTTATGTTCATGTCTTTGGAGGTGCCAGGTGTGTGATGCACACTTGGAGCAAGTTTCATCTTCTTCAGGCTGTTGTACTATATTTTAAGTTGCTGTTTGTCTTGGATCGGTTGTCTAAACAGTGCAGTCCTAGAGTGTCTAGAAATAATTCAAACTGGCTCTCATAAATGATTAACTTCTTGTGTGCAATAGGAATGATTTTGACTTGTGCTTTCCCTGCAGATGCGGATGATCCACTGAAGACCACTGATCAGACCAGGCGGCTTGGCTTAATTGTATGTTCCCTATACACCTAGTTGGAAGAAAATTTTCAATGGCTGATACTGTACATGTGTAAATTACTGGCACCATTGTTCCCCTTTCTTAGAATGAGAATTATCGTTAACTTATTCCCCTCACCCCATGTTTGTCATCATCAATTTTGAATTTCCTTCCCACAAAATGGTCTAGTTTTTTGCGACTCCGACAGGTGTTCAACCCTTTCAAACTTAGATTTTTTCCTTAATCCCATTCTTCTTTATCTATTCATGAAGGGGAAATCTTATCTTTTATGTTTTTACCTTGTAAGAATAGGATTTATCTTTCATACTAGTGAAGTGTTAGGTAGTATCAAATATTCAAAATCTTATGTTTTGACTCAAAGGCCGAGCCTTTAAGTTCCTCCGGACATCTAATTGTTAAGTGCGTCATGTGAGATGCCAGAGATGGGTTGGATTGAAAAAATAATAAGGCCCTCATTTATATAAAGCTAGATTACCTAATTTTGAACTATAATTGTTGTACTTTGGAAAAAATCTTGATTAATTCGTTGTTATAATGCAGGTTTGTAGGGGAACTGCAGTAATGCTTGTATCACCAACCGATGGAACTGATGAGATTGCTAATCCTTTTCTCCAGCCAGATGGGGCCTAAATGTTACCGAGCCTTTCACCTCCCTGCCCTAAAACTGGTTTCTTCTATTGTTATCACTTGGCTTGTAAAAGCACAAATTGGACTCAAATTGTAGGAAGTTTGTATGCTTCTATTGGAATTATCTGTCGACTGTCAGGTGGAACAGCATTAGATGTCATAGAGCATGGTTCTTTTGTTTGAACTTTATCTGCTTTGAACTGGTAAGTAGTGTTAGGATGTCCCTTGGAAATGAATTTGATTTTCACAGGTCTCGGATACATAAGCTATATGTGAACTGGAATTGCCCTCTCATCCATGATTCCACAGAGTTGATTATCCTTATTAAGATTCCGAACTAATTTAAGTGTTTAGAAAATTAGACTTTCAGAAGTACTTGGGGAATAAACAGGTGCGCTTGTGGTTTTCTAAGGAAATTGTAGTGCCCCTTGGGTGTTGGATTGGGAAGCCTAAGTGCAAGTAGCCTTACCACATTTTTGGACAACCTATCTTCACCACTCGAAAATGTTCCACGAGAAGAGGCCTGGTTGAGTACGATGTGGCAATGTTCCAGGACTTATCTCTCGAGAATTTGGGCAAGAAAATGAAAAAAGTGGCCAGATCATTGAAAAAGTTGCCTCTTCAACTTTGTTGCTTACCTTTTTTGTTTTTCCTTTTTTTTTTTAATACGGAAGGGTAAGAGAGTAATTTCACTTATTACCTCCACTGGGCAATTGCTGATTAAGGAGGGATACGAGGACCTTTTGTCGTTTTCTTAGATGTCCAACTATGGCCTAATAATAATGACAAGCCCTACTGATTGGGGAAGGCACCCTTTCCTTTTGAGTCACATTAGCATTGCAAATTATTCGTTTCGAGGGCACAGAGAAACAAAGAGCAAAAGTCCAAGAAAAAGGTGTAGAGGACAAAGAATACCTAGATGCATTGCCCATCTAAAGAAACCAATTTGTTCAGTAGCAAAAAAGTTTGTAGGAAAGTATTAGGCAACTTAAAGTAATGTATGCACAAATCAATTTGTTCTATCCCTGTCAATGCCCAACTGCAAACCGAAACACATGCAAATACCAGTGCCAAGAAACCCCAACTCAGGCTGCCGATTGGGCGGAGGCCGCCGCCTCCCCTCCTCTCCGCCCCCCCTCGTCGTCGTGTTCTCCATGGGCTCCAGGTTGCGGGCGGCGGTTCGTTAGGACGGCGAGGGTTCCTCAGGCCGGCTCCGCCGGCGGATGGTGGCGCCTCTGTCCCGTTCCTCTTCCTCGTCTCCAGATCTGCTGTTCTTGGTCCGGCGGTGAGCTTAATAAGGTGTGTGGATGGTGTTTGGGGGTTTTTCCGTTCTTTTTCATCTGTTTTTTTTTTTCCGTTCTTTTCTACCGGCGGGTTTTTCCCGTCCGGTTCTGTACCAGTCTAGATGCTCTAGATCTGGTGGGTGATGGTGGTGGGCAAATAACCCGGCGCCTATTGAGGAATGGTCCGGTGTTGGTGATCTTTGTGTGTTTGGATGTTTGTTTTGGGGCTAGGGAGTTTCGGTGGTGTTTGTTGGGGTTGGTGGTGGTACGGTGGTGTTTGTTTGGGCTACAACAGATTTCGACTGGATGAAGATAGGTCTTTGGTCGCCACAGTCCGGAGATGTTCGTTCCTCTTCCTGGTCTGCCCAGTGAACCTTTTGGTTTTTGTCCGGAGACCTGTTAGATTTTTGTTGATTTTTTGTTGTTTTGCTTTCGGATTTCAGCGATGCTTAATTGTTTACAGGTTTGAGCTTTGGATCCTTTTTGATCCTCTGTTATCTAGACCGAGATTGATTCTTATGTACCGGCGTTATCGCGGGGCCTGCTTTGGCAGTAGGTACCTGAGATCGACGTTTAGGTTACTTTGGTTTTTTCCTGTATTTGTTCTGAAATCTGTTTGCCCGGTGGGCTTTTGATGAATGAATGACCTTTTCAAAAAAAAAAAGAAGGGTTAAACCGGTTGGTTAGTGGGTTTACTTTCTATACATTTCATAATGGTTCGATTCTTAGGGTCAGGGTAGGCCGCAAGAAAATAATTTCTTGTGAATTCCTTAATCCTAGCGTAGATGACCTACCTTTGACCGGACCGGAGAGGAAATTAGTTGAGGTGTGCGTAAGTTGGCCTGGACACACCCCTGGTTGATGTTTTGAAAAACATGCAAATACTGCGGAACTACTCCCTGATTTAAGTTAGTTTCTTATCTCCTTTTCGTTGCCCATCTCATGATTAGAAAAGAGAATTCTTTTAATCCCAGAGTAGAAAAGAGAATATTTAGCAGACAAAATGTTAGGGAATCCTCATCCACAATGGGCAGTTGTATTTTTTAGACTCTCAAATAGCTGTGTTTCTTCTTTCCCTCAAAATGTGCGCATTTATCAAAGTGGGTACGGTTCAGGTTCATAATTTTGTTTGCCTGTCTGTTGGTGTATCCCATTTGGATGATTTATTCGGTGCTTCTAGTATGTCTAAACACCTTCATTTTTTTTTTATAAAAAACTTGGTGTCTAGTATGTCTAAACACCTTCATTTTTTTTTTAAAAAAAACTTGGTGTTCGAGACAATTACGTGCACCTCGATTAATCCTGAGAGACCAATCTCCTCGTCCACTCACGAGAGTCTCATTTAAAGTCAAAGCAAACCCTTAACTCAGGTTCCTTTCTCTAATAATAAGGTAAGCTTTCAACGAAAGCTCCTTCCTTCGTGAGCCGTTGTATAGATTGGACGCAAGCACGGCTCGCTTCGCTTGCCCCGCTGCTTGTCAATCACATCGGAAAGTCGTTGAGGTCCGAACATTTTCATCTAGTCCAAGAGAACTTTTGTGACATTTGAAGGTTGAGATAATGTTTGTCATTTCAGCAAATACTTCAAACATCAATTATTTTCTCTTTTTTCAATTTAGACATGAGAGAAGCAATCTTCAAATATCAAATTCCACCCAAACGGATCCCCAAAAAAAAAAAATAATAATCCACCCAAAAAAATTCGAAGTATTTTTTAGAGGTGCATCTTAAAGGTAACAAAAGGTAAGGACAACTCTTGAAGTTTGAAGAGTCTGTTTGAGTAAACAAAAAAAAAAATCATAATTCAATTGATGAAGAAACTTGCAAGACGGCCCTGTTGGTTGGGCGTCGATTCCAAGTTCACCAAAGTTTTGAGTTCGAGACTTGACATCTACGAACTTTCTAACATATTGTATGAGTTTTGCCCTTCCTAGAAAAGAAATCGATGAAGTACGATAATAAATTGTAGTTGTGATGTTAATTGTTGAGGTGGTTTTGTGTGTGTGTGTCGGAGATGCTCTCGTAGGATGAACCATCAAATTTTTGGACCCGGGGACCCTGCCGAGCGGCATCCCTGCTAAGCTGGTGCCGAGCGGCCAATCCGGCCGTTCATCTTGAAATCAACGGCTCGGATCGAAACATCTTTTTCTTTTTCCTTTTTTTTTTTTTTTAAATCCGTTCGGTATCTTTACATCTGGGCCGAGATGTGCTCGGCACCCCCTGCCAAGCACCCTTGCTTGGCAGGGTCTCCAGGTCCCAAATTTTTGTAACAAGATGGATGTGATGATGCATGTGCAGGAGCACTGAATCGTTTTCCCCCATAATTTGTTTGGTTTCAGTTGTTGGAGGAGAGGTATTTCATTTGTAAAGGCAAAAAAGGAACATGAGAGTGAATCAAAAATCGAGCATTAATAATGCGGCCCATAATTGGCCTTACCAAAATCATTGCAAAGCTACAAGAAATATGGTAGTAAAATAATCATACCTACACTTGTTTTAGTTGGAACAGAGCTATGAACTATTCTAAACTTTTTGTACAAAGGTTTTTATGCACCAAAGTTTTGATGTTAATAGAACACTTGTGGCAATATAATTTGTCTAAACTCCAGGCCCGGGGTTGGCCAAGTAATCTTTGCCTGGAACTTGGATCTAGTTAGACGTTTGCTCACTTCTAAAATCTCATATTCGATTCTTCTTGCTAGCAAACTCTTAATGTCACCTCACCTTTACGCGTAAGCGTGTGAAACAACCATAGGAAAAACTGTAAGGATTAGTTCGAGGTGTGCGTAAAAGAGATGTTTAGCAAGGGGGCAGAGCTTGAAGAGTGAAGCGAGCCGCTCTAGGTTGCGGCAGAAACTCCAAAACTCAGATTCCTTTTTTTAATAATAAGATAAGCTTTCAACGAAAGCCCCTTCCTTCGTGAGCCATTGTACAGGTTGGGCGCTAGCACGGCTTGCTTCGCTTGCCCCGCTGCTTGTCAATCACATTGGAAAGTCGTTGGGGGCTTTCATTGTTGTCTAAGCCATTAGGCTTTCTGCACAAACGAATAGGATTTGAGAGGATCATTTTTTTCTATAAAGAATGAGCGGGAGCACAAATATTTAATTGGGTCCGATTAGTTTTCAATAATAACAGTTCGAAAAAATTTACTACAGTAAAAATTTTCTCAGAAATTCAGAATATAGTCGGTGGTGAAAATCTATATAGAACAATAAATGGTGAAATATTTCCGTAAATTGTTTGTATAATTCCGCACCAGGATAACTACTCCACCTTCAACACTACAATAATGAACAAAACTCAAAAAATGGAGCTGCAACAGACTCGGCTGTGAGCTCGTTACTTTGAAAATTTTGTAACTTTGCCACAATGGCTCAGTAGAAGAAAAGAGCCACTGTTCACTCATTTGTGTATAAACTGCAATATTTTATTGCTCCTATCACTGTACCAGAGACATGGATACCAGATACCTCTATCGCAGTCCATCGCACACCACCACCAATCGCCACTGCAACCGTGAGCCAAGTGTGAGGGGAATTTCAGATTCCCCCAATTTGAAACCCTAAAAATCGTAGGGGAAGAGAAAATGGGTGAAAGAGGAAATCGGTGAAAGGATGAGAGAGAATCCGTGAGAGAGAAAGATAGTTTGATCGGAGAAAAGAGGTTTGGTTTCCGCTAGAGTGAGAGAAAAAGAGGCCTGGTTTGATCGGAGAAAAACAGGTTGCTTTTCTCTGGAGAGAGAGAGAGAGAGAGGAAGGAGAAGTGGTTTGGACCGTGGGACGGATTTGTTTTCTATATAAATGGGATTTTTTTTTGGTATTAAAAAGGAACTACAAAAATACGAAATTTAATTGAAAATAGAATGTGAGAAAAGAGTCTGATGCGTTGAACATTTAAAAAATAAATAATTAAAGTAATAAAGTGATTTTTTATTCTCTAATTTAATTCAAAATCTAAAAATATTAGTGCGAATGCTATTACGCAAGACTTATGAATTAAACCACGAGAAGAACGACGAGAACACCACCACCAGCCAATCGGGGAGGGGACCCACCGCATTTTAGAACCTGTACCAATCAATGACGCGACACCAACGAAAAGAAAAAGAAAAGAAATCTATACTATATTTTATTCAATTGACAATTGACACATAAGCCCCCTCAAACCTTTCCAAAATAAACGAACCCACGCCATTCAACAGTCGCTTTCTCCATTCTTCGCTGCCAATCCACCAAAAATATCAGCCAAAAAAATAAATAAATATCAGAATATTTCTCTTGGAATTTTCCTAATCCCAGTAGAAAAATCCAACCAGCTAACCTCCTTATTTCAGCTCGATGACTTTTCCCCTCTGGTTTCATTTCCATCGGGAACTCCGTCCGTCACACATATAGTATAGTACTAGTAATAAAGAGCAAGCAATAACACACGTACATAACTTTATAACACAATTTCGGACACAGATCGACACATACGGATTCACGTACGCAGAACGATTCTGTCTGGATTCACGTACATAGAACGGTTCTGTCCGAAATTGATTTTTTATTTTTTTTGGGTTAAACATGGAACTAGATAACTACAAAAACAGATACAAGATGCAGGGATAAATAACACCCCTCATATCTTCATAGAATTGATACTTAATACAAATCGAAATTGAAAGATGCGGTAAATAAGAAAAAAGATGTAATTTTTATCTTGCGCTAGGAGGTACGCACACTCATCCGAAATTGTATTTTGAAATTGTGTCAGTAGACTTTCTCTGTAACGAAGCATCGACTTTATCAATTTCACCATTTTCACAACAAACGAAAAAAAAAAAAAAAAACAGGCGCACACAAAGCAAAAAGAGAAAAAAGATGGACGAAAAGCAGATGTTCATCATCGTCACCGGCTACAGTTCACTTTTGATTAAAGCAAATAACATCAAGCAAAATAGAGGCAAATTATAGACACAAAGGATCGAAATAATACACCACACAAACTAGAATTCTTCCATCATAAAATTTATCTTCATCACGTGAATCTATCTCTCTCGTCCTTACTTTCTTTTTCTCTTACATCTGTTGCAGCGACCTCGTCTGCGAGAGAGAGAGAGAGACCTCTCGGATCTCCGGATTCCATTTCATTTCACACGAATTTCATTTCATTTAATTTCATAATTCAATAATCAATCAAACTCTGACGATCTTCGCGGCCTTGACCACCGGATTCTCCCTTGCGATCGCCTCCCGTCCGGCAGCCTTGTAATCGTAGCTGCAGTCGTGGCGGTCGGAGTACCGGTGGTCCGCGCAGAACAGGTCCCCGCACCGGCACCGGAATCCGGTCAACCCCACCTTCCTCTGGCAACCGGAGCACCGGCTCACCTCCCTCTTCGATCCTTCCGTCGGATCCTGCGCCGTCGGGATCCGTACGGCCTCGGCCGGACTGGAAGACCTCTTCGGCGAGCGCGATGAGATGGATCTCGGTTTCTGTGACGTCACGATGACGGAGGAGGAGGAGGTGGTGGAGTTGAAGCAGTTCTGGCACATGTTGTTGGTCTTGGGGTTGGCGATGACGCCGCAGTTGTTGACGCACAGGATTATGGTGGTGGCGGTGGTTGTGGAGTCGGGGACGACCTTGAATTCGGTTTCTTCTTTCTCGGTTCTCTGTGCCATGATAATTTTGAAGGTTAATCGGTATGGTTTTTGGAGAGAGAGAGAGAAGGGGGAGGAGAGAGAGGGAGATTGGTTCTGGTTTTGGGTGGAAGATAATTGAGGGGTGGGAGGTGATGCGGATGGAGTTTTATTATGTGTGGGGGAGAGAGAGAGAGAGAGAGGGAAGGGGTCCAGGGGAGGTCGGTAAAAAGGCGATGGAATATGGACCTCATAGAGACGCGTATGAGGCATTTTGCCTTTTCCCGTTTACCGTAATGCCCTCGCGACTTTCCTCGTATTACTACTGTATTTTTCTTTTCTTGCTGATTTTTGCATCTCAAATTGTTAAACATCAATATCGAGTTGATTTTTGCACTTTTTCAAATTGTCAACTTTAGAGAGTGCAAAAATCAATATGTAGTTGAATATAGTGTTGATTTTCGCACTCTCAAAATTGTTAACTTTGGGAAGTGCAAAATCAACTCCTTATTGATTTCTTGGAAGTGCGGTTAAAAATTTGAAAAATGTGAAAATCAACCTCTCTTTTTTTCTTCTATTTTTTTGGATCGAAATTTAAATGACTTAATCGCACAGAAAATTTATATGGTGTATGAACCTCACAGAAACGTGTGGTTGTGAAAATGTTAATACATCAAATGAAAATAGGGTGCAAATGAGCCAACAGGGGCCGAATTTTGTTGTGTTTGAGCTCGGTTTATTTAGTAAACGAGCCTAAAACTAGAGCTTGAGTTTGGCTCAATTACTAAATGAATCGAGCCGAATTCGAGCCTTACCAAGCCACGAATAGCTTGATTCGTTTACAAGCCCTAAATGAAGGTATCCCAAATGCCCAATTACACAGAATAATAATTACTCCAATCAAAAGAGGTTGTTGAACAGTACTTTTAGTAATAAATAATATAGAGCATGAAAAATCATAGCTTGGTGCACGATTAAAAAGTAGGAAGTAGTTGAGTCGGGTAGGAGACGATTATATTATTTATTCCGAATTCGTAGGAAAAAACTGTTTAACTGTGCGATTTCGTCCTGTGAATTCAGAATAAATATTTATTAATATCAGATGGAATTGATTTTTTACAAGACACCCTAAAAAATATTTTAAAATCTATGAACATTTTTTTTCGTATTTCTGTTGTATCCGGGGTGGGTCTTATGTAGTGTAAATGTGTAGCGTACGTAACACTATTAGGACGGAATTGAAGAGACCAATCGATTTTCAATATAGGTGGTTAAAGGGAAAAAAAATGGATGTTAAGTATGTAAGCAATCAATAATGACAATAAAATTAATGACATTGAAGATTTAATATACCAGTAGTAGTAAATAATCATACATTAGAATAATAGGATTATATTTCCAACTCGGTGGTACAGTATTATATACGCGGCGCCAATCGACTTTCGTGGCAATTTGGTAAAGTTCCGCGGGGATCCCCTGGCCTGGTTAAAGATGACAAGGGCAACTTGTCCACCCACAGCATTGAGCCGCCCTCTCTGACCGCTCAGGAAAAATTCCATACAACAGCTAAACATCCTATATTTTATTGACATGTCGTATCATCCCTTAGGTGGAGTAATTATGTGGTAATCGGGTATCGCTACGTAATACTCCGTATTCCCTTGTTTTGGATGGAGTAGCCACAACTTTGGTCGTAATACGTTTAAACAAATAAACCCAGTCCACTTGCAGCTATTTTTTTTTCAATACACTAATACTATTATCGCATTTCTATGGAATTCATACATTAAATATTGAGCCTTACAAAAATATGTGGTGAATAAAAGTGTTGAACGCTACGATGGGGTGTTCAAAGAAAATCAACTAGGAGTAGTATATCCGGCCCCGTTCCAAAACACCTTCTTAAAAAATAAGTACTTATTTCAAAATTTTAAACTCAAAAATAATACAAATGAAAAATAATTTTTCAATTTTTTTTGCACCGTATAAAAGATATCGATAAGATCTATCAAACAAGATTCATATTACTAGGAAAATTATTTGCGTAAACACATTATTTTTGAGGTTGAAATTACCTTCTTAAAAAATAAGTACTTTATTTCGTGTTCCGGAACGGGTCCTGAGGTTGGAGTATTTATTATGATCAAAGAAAGAAAAGGAAAAAGGTTGGACTATTTGTTTTGGTTTGTCTTCATGGTTTAAGATTTTTACTAGTTTTAAGTTACTGTTTTTAAAATTATTTACTCGTCTCGATGGAAGGAGTAAAAAATCAGTTAAAGTAGATAGATTCTAATGGCGTTGAGCAACCTTTTAAGTTCCACCAATAATTTTTTTTAAAGAATGTAATCCGTGTGGTAATACTGACTCCACAAAAAACATGTGGTAAAACAAAAATTATTTGAAAAATGTAGTCCCCACCTTTGGTGAATTAGCGTGTTGAGCACCCTTTTTTAAGTTCCGCCAGTAAATTTTTTACTTCCCCTATTTTCTTGTCTAGAACTAGTAATTTTTTCGTAAAGGAGATTGACATTTTATGCTGTACGTGATATTATTATTGAGGTACTACCCTATAGATCGAACATTATTATTATATACTCAACTTTAGTCAATGTCATATTTGAGGATCTACTTGTGACATATTCTTGTAACTTTTCTTTTACGACAACTTCAAACTCAATTAGCGCGTACTACCCGAACTTAATTTCTTGTTTTTAGTTTTGAAAGAGGGATGTACATGTAACTAGTGAAACAAGAGAAGTTATTTTTCGCTCGATTCAGAGCGAGTAGGAGAAATATAAGCACGATTTTCCGCTCTATGCTTCTATATCATTCATACTTTCTTCCTTCTCTCTCGTCTCTTTATTCGTACGTGTTCCTTTATGCATGAGATTGACCGAGATATATATATAGTCTCATTCTCTTAAGAACCACCTTAACTTAATAAAATAAAGACTTTCCTTTCCCGATAGAATTTCGATGATCCAAGCCGCTCAATGTGTTCAGAACATGATTTTAAGGGTACCCGTGAGAAATCAGCAAAAAAAAAATGACCGGAAAGGCTTCATCCGAGTAGTTTTTGTTTGTTTTTTATCGAACGGTTCAAATAAAAACTGCTTGGATGAAGCCCTTCCCGGTCATTTTTTTTGTTGATTCCTCGTGGGTACTCTTAAAATCACGTTCTGAACACATTGAGCGGCTCGGATCATCAAAATTCGAACGGGAAATGAGAGGAATGGAGAGACCCTTATTTTAGTTAAAATAAAAATCTCCTTATTTGAAAATGACTGTGTGTGTATATATATATATATATATGCGCCGTTCAGATGCATTGTTCCCCTCAATTACTGGAATTTATTATTTCTCAAAGATCCGATCTCAAATCTGCTTGAATTCCTTAATCCGATACCGTTTTACTGCATTAGTTTTTCTCAGTGGGTGACCACATCAAAAGCTAGCTAGAAATGGTCTATATTGTAAAACAGGGTGCGGACTATTCATTCTTTCTTGTTCTTCTTTCTTTATTGTCGCCTTGTTGAATAATTCCACCTTTTGTGGTACGTGGTGGTATGTGTTCCTCCATGCTTGGTGGCCTTCCTCTATCTACTAGTCATTAGAAGATTTCTTGTGGATTCGATATACTTCATCGGTCGAGTATTTACCGGTGTTACGATAGAATTAGTCATCCAGTCTCGCCGATAATTAAGAAAGGAAAATGCTAAGTAAAGCCTGTTTGGCTTTGGATAACTACTGGAAAGTGTATTGATATCGGTTAAAAAAATGCATAGATATTTGCTGAAAAAGAATTGATATTTGTGAAAACTGCATTTTGTCTTTTGTGTGGATTATTCCGTGTCCAATGGATTCACGTTAGCTGGATCCATTAAAAAAAGGACCATGTGCCGAAAATTGGTGAAAAAAATCAACCAATAGGACACTCAGCCAATACACGCTCCGTCCCAATTTGTTTATTTATTAAGGTATAAATCTCAATTTTATGACTCAAAGTCTTTGGGTTGAAAAGTGTAATTTAGATTTTCCGAAACAGAAATGATTGGGACACACCTCATTAGCATAAATTCAACTATACTCTCTCACATATATATGGATCCCATCATTTGTGTCTCATATGTAGGGTCCACATGTGCATGAGAAAGCTTTGATTAGATGTATGCAAATGTGGTGTGTATATAGTATTACTCTTTCAGAATACCTTTTTTGCTTTACTTTTTGTTGGGCGGTATTTTCTTAATCCAACTCAAAACTGAGTGAGTATAACTGGAATTTCTCTCTCTTGGAGAGTTTCCTTTGTGAAAAATTACTCTCTCCGTCCCAAAATTTTTGGACTTCTTCGATATTTGTGTTGTTCTTTAAACTCTAATATCTTTCAATTGGAGTATGATTCCTTTCATAATTTTAAAAACTTTGTATAATATTGTACAACTAATCGAAAACTATCAAAAAATATCTATATTGCAAGTAATATTATAGAACTAATCAAGAACTATCAAACAAGATCTATATTGTATATTTTTAAGATGAGAAATTCTAAAATCAGCTTAATGAGCTGACAATAATGAGTATATAAATGTGTATTAAAGAATATAAAAAATACACAAAAATACGTGTTTTTTTGTCTTTTAGTATACTTATCGTCAGTACAATGGGCTGACAATAATAAGATCGTTTTAAGATTCATATTGAAAAATACAAGAGTTTTAAAAAATACACAAATATCGAAAAAATCTAAAGATTTTGGGATGAAGAGAGTACAAACAACGTGGGACAACCCCAATTAGGAACCGCGAGCGGAAAAAAATTGGACGGATGAAGTATCCTCCGCGTGGTTTCACGGATGTACAGAATTATCATTTCCCTGACGGCACTCCTAACAAGTCAGTGTCATCCCCGCTTCCGTGGCGTACGCGTGGCCGTCGCAGATGTCTCTATCAACCGACTACACCTGTCCAGTTCCTATTGGTTTTAAGGCGGGACCCATTTCACCTTTGTTTTTTTTTATCCATGCGGTGCTCCGTCGATTCTGCACCCGTTTCCGCGTCCCACTACCCCGCCGGCCTTTGAAGGCTCCGACGGCCAACCACCCCATTTCCGGGAAAATTATTCAGTGCGGGTCCCGCCACCACTGCCTCGACTCGATTCTCCGCCAAAGGGAAAAAAGTCGTACTTGTGAATTGTGATCATACGATACGGTGATTCAGCTGATTCTTTTGCTTCCCCGTTATGCTACGTGGCACGCTTGGATTGTGTTTCTTGCCATAACTCGTCACACGCGATTCCGCCTCGAATCCTCTAGGAAAATGTCACGAGCCGTCCTAGAACCCGCAAATTTTTTTATTATTCAAACCCTTTATAAATTGTGTTTTTTTTTAGGTAACTGATTTTCGCGCTTCATTTTTTAATAATGGTGCTTCAATTTTAATGTGAAGTTATTAATAACTTCATGAATAAAATGGAACACCATCAGTAAAAGATGGAGCGCGAATATCAATTTCTTTTTTTATTGTTAAGAGGGAGTCATGAGGCATGGCTCGCGGAACCGGCAATCCTATAGGGCAGCCCGCTCTACAAGATTGTAAGGCGGCTCATCTGGCTATCAATTTTGGCAATAAATAGGTCGAATCAATAGGACCTCGATCGGATTAAATCCAAGTCAAAATAGATGGTCGGATCGCTCGCCCTACAGCTCTTGTAATGCAGGATGCACTACAGGATTTTCAAATTCATGGCTAGGTGCCAACATATATATTTTTAATCTCATTTGTAGGTTTTTTTTTTTTTGTGGCCCATCGATCATTAACGATCTTTTTTCCAGTTGCTATTTTACAATATTTTTTTGTAACGAATTTTAACATCCTTTAATTTAACGGCCAGCAAATTACAGAAAATTATAATGCCAGCAAATTAAAAAATTTGATAGGTATACTTTGGTTGCCAAATTTGATAGGTACTTCCTGCCTTCAAATGCCAGCAAATTAAAAAATTGACATTTTATAGTATGAATTTTTGATAAGAAGAGCACCAGAGAAGGCTACTTATGACATTTTTATCACTATGGGCACCCCACCACCTTTGCCGTCACGCGTGGGAGTAGAATTCCGCTACTTGATAATACAAGCTGGACAAAATACATAGTACTATGAAATTGTCTAAACCAATTTCACAAAAGAAAGGTATATATCTACTATAATTTTGCATGATTATTCAAACACAGATGTGTCAAATGAAATGAACTACTCCAACCTAATCAAACAAGATCATAGGTCGTTGTCATCGAGGATGATAACGAATATCCGTATAGTGGCAGTGGCGAAGGTAACCAGAATCGGCACTCTCAAATTTTGTATTAACTTTTATTGAAGTTTATACATATTCAAATAGTTACCCTTTGAATAAGAAATCGATCCTTGAAATAGTAATAAAGTTTACCTTCGATCTTATCTTCAATTTAAATGATTTTTTATCTTGAATTACTTAAGCAAATATAATTATGTGGGCAATCAAATATAACTCTCAGCTCGTGGTCCCCCAAGATTAATCGAGGTGTGCGTAAGTTGGCTCAGACACCTGAGTTATTAAAAAAAAAAAATACTAATAACTCTCAACTAGGGCCGACCCTTTCTGAAAAAGAATCCGGACCCCGGCTGCCATTGATTGTATTGTGGCATGAACAGTCTGGATCGATGGCTATATTCATGTTTACCAGATAAATGCTGTACCATAGAATTGATTCATACTATCTGATAATGGTGTATTCTTGTTGTATTACCGACGTAAGTATATTGATACCAAATTGGCTATATTGATTTTTACTGGATACATGTTGTACCAATGTATTGATGTATACTACTCCCTCCGTCCCACTTTAATGAGTACTTTAATTTGGTATAAAAAAAACTTTAAAATCATATATACAAATATACTTTTTTAGAATTTGAAAATGTACGAAAATACATAGGAAACATTTAAAGTGAGACGGAGGGAGAATCTGATAATGGTGCATTCATGACGTATTATCGACATAGATAAGTATATTGATACACAATCGGCTCTATTCATGTTTACCAGATACGTGTTGTACCATTGAATTGATTCATGCTGAATAACCGACATAGATGCGTATATTGATACACGATTCGCACAATACGAACATGAGGCATAATTTCGGCCTGTGGTTACGAAGCCTCTGTCGTCCTTTGATTTGGAGTCCATTCCATGTATGTTACCAATATGATAAAACCTCAGGATGATGTGTTCAGATTGAATTTGTTGCGGATTTATATGCCGCAAAATAATATTCACGAATCTATTTTACTTTCACGAATCTCGCGGTTCAGTTTAGCCCTCTAGCTGTAATCTATTATTGCCTTGCGGAATATAGTATTCGATCCCCTGTGTCCCACAACTTTAGGTTCTTATTCTCCTATCCAAAAATAAAACCACTTTTGTCCACGTTTTATGGGACGAAGAAGCTCCATATATGTCACAACCATTGGGGTGTACGCGGGCTCGTCTTGATTTTCGGGACCTAAAATGAAGATTAAAAGGTGACCGAGAACCCTTTTTTGTTGGACTATTATAAGGAGAATCAAAGTAGAAGATGCCCCTATTTTTAAGTTTGTAAATTTTCGTGGGCTAAAGCGATCGATTCTTGAGTTTTAACTCGGAGCCGGTTTTGGGTGTATGCGTTCCATGTGTTCGGAATATTCATGTCAAGTGGCAATATGTGGTGTATAAATGCTGTAAAGTGCCCTGATGATCTGTTTGCCACCACTACAAAAACACAACAAAGATCACGGTTTTTACCAATTTTGATCATGTCATGCGACTACTAAACTGTATTAGATACATAAATATGTAGCATGAAATAATATGACAATTTGTCTATTAGGAGACATTTCCCATTAAACGTTAGAAAAAAGCAAAATGTGGGTGACTATTATGGCCTTATACGTGCGAATCTAAAAGAGAAAACTAGCTAAGAAACTAGATGTGGCAAATGGGCGGGTCTGAGTGAGTTTGAGGGGATTGAAATGGATCGCGGGTCAAATATGGACGGGTCAAATATGGGTTAAATAGTAAACGGGTTGGATCGAATATGGATCAAGCCAAACCCAAACCCGCCCGACCCAACCAGTTTTCCTTGTTTTTTTTCTTTCTTTCTTTTTTTTTTTTCCCTTCTCCCCAACATGGTTCCTTATCCGTGAAATCTTTTTTTACTTCTTTTGTTTTTTTAAAAAAAATTTGAGTTTCGATCAAAAAATTTTACTTTTTCAATTCTTCTTGACGAGACGAATCATTAAGTTACAAAAATTTGAAACAAAATTAACAAATATAAAAATATTATTTGTGGACCATTTCGTAAAGAAGATTTTACGGAGACCAACACACATGTCCAAAGTGTTTTTGAACGGTCTGAATTGAAAATCAATTATGACCGGTAACAATTAATGATGACCAATTATAATTGAAAACAAATCTCAGTCATTAATTGCGCGAATAGATGACTGAAATTGCGTCATACCCAACCCAACCCGACCCATTTTACTTGGCACAAACCAAAATTAGCTTCCTAAGTAACCTAATTTTCCAACGTGTCGTCCCCCACCATCTTTCCCCATCCTCCTGGCCTCCACTTGGAATTCCCCTTCTCTCTCTCTCCTCCCTTTCTTATTAGCTTCCTCTGTTTCTCTCTCAAACACCAATAATTTCAAATTGCCATACAATACCAAGTTACTAATGGCTGTACGTGACTATCTGCCTTTTGAAGTTGTACTCCCGATCATAAATGTTGCCTGGGAAATAAAGCTGCCTATTTGATACTCTAATTTGGATCTTTTAAGTTTAACCCATATTAAATCCATTTTTAACCCATTTAAATTCATATAAATATGAGTTGATATGGGTTCAACCCATATTAACCCATTATATAATATGGGCGGATTGGGTTAAATTATAAGTGGACAGATTTAGACGGATTACAAAATATTGATTGAAATTGCCACCTCTATAAGAAACACAAGAAAATGTATATAAAACTTGGGCTGAAGTTGGCCTTTTATTGATTTGAAAGATGAGTCCTTACATGCCTATAACTAAGAAATAGGATAGATCCTCAGAAAAAGAAAGAGAACTGTTAAATTAATATTCGTAATCCCTTCTTTCGAATCCTCTCTTTCTTCTTCTTGATCTCTTCATTTCATTTGCACGCTTTAGTGCATGTAATAGGCAAAGAAGGACAAGAGGGAGGCTCCCACCAAAGAACCGAAGGCGGGCAAGGAGGCGGTTGCGGCACTTGGTGCCGGAGCCGGAGCTTCATGAGCCATGACGGCGCTCACGGAGGCAGCAGCCACAAGGGCGGCGCAAACAAACTTCTTCATCTCCATGATGGTTGATGGCGGCGTGATCGGGGAATTTGGAACTCGAAAGGATGAGAGAGTATAATTCACCGGATCCCGCCTTTGCTTGTGTTTGCCTTGTGGTGGTTTGAGGGTGGTGGGAGAGGTGGCCTTTTATAGGGTTGGTTTGGCCTATTTTTGGCACAAAACGGGTAATTCTCATTTTTGCATTTTTAGTAATTAGCTAGGATCCACAATCTGGTGATGTTTGTGGCTGATTTTGTGCATTGTGAGGGGATGGTTGCGTTTATGAGTGGTGTCATGAAGGCTATGGGGAAAATTGTGTGGATGGAATAAAAGGATTTTTAATGACCGAGTGTTTTGCTTCTGTTTCGCTCCGTTTGGAACTTGTAGGAAGTTTGAGAATGGAAAAGGAAAAGGAAACGGAAAATGATCAAGGGAGGAAAATAGGAGAAAACCGGAAGAAAAATTTCACTATGCATTGAACTCTATTTTGCAATTTTCTCTTCTTTTCTCTCTCAAACCAGGGAGATTTTTTTTAAAAAAATTTCATTTCTTTTCTGTAAGTTTCAAACAAACCCTTTTGTATTGATGAGGATGTTAATTAATTTGGTTCTTCCTTGAATGGGTAACAGTCCCTAAATTTTACTGTGCTAATTTCAAGATAGTCTGAATAGTTTATTAATAACAAAAGAAGGAGGAATTATCAACAAAAAAAAAAAAAAAAAAAACCAAAAGAAGGAGGAGGAGATAGTGGTCGGCTCGATGACCTCACATATTGCACTCTTTTTGTTCTCAAGATTCATAGTATATCTTAGTTAACTTACGCGGGAACTTTAGTAGCACATTTATATATGAGAAAGGCTTCTATGCAAGTTTGATTTTTTAAGGTCTGGTAAAATCTCTTAGCGCTACTAAAAGCTAGTTTGGCTGATCGGCAATTTGAAATCTCCAGAATTAGTTGAGGTGAGCGTATTTTAACTAATCCAGACACCTGATTATATATCTAAACATGTATACATACATACATAAGAGCAAGTACAATATATGCAGTAGATTTTGCTCGTTTAGTACTCCACTTGGTGCTATAAAAATATGTGATGGAAAATGGTTATGGGCCCAAAAACAAGTTTTTCACCTATCAAGCAGCCTCTACCTCCTTATAATATTTTCCTAACTATGGTGTTTTTGGGTTTAATCGTAAGATCTAGGCTTTTAGATGTTTTGGGCTATGTCCTTATAGGTGCTGATGACTTAAAAGCCCAAATTTTACAATTAAACACGATAAAGAAAACTTAGCCCACCAAATTGGACTAAGCCCAGCTAGTGAAAACCCAAAACCTAAACTACAAAACTGTGCCGTTTGAAACCCAACCGTTGGACCAATAAACTGCTACGTGGGAAAAAACCCCCAATAAACTGCTAATATTGAATTGTAATAAGTAATAACGTACCACCCAATTACCTAAATATATTTATAGAACAATATTCACAAATTTCACCTGTCTTGTTTTCTTTTCCTCTCGATCTGTTTTTTCAGTTTAACATATAGTAGCATGTGATTATGGAAATCGAAACCATCACCTAAATTATTTAAGAACTTGAGGAATTCTAGGAGCAAGAATACTAGGAGTATAAAAGGCTTCATTTTATTAAAGTTTTTATTTTTTCCTTATTTTACGGGGAGAGATCATTATTTTATAATATATCACATTTAATTCAAAAAATAAGTATTTATTTGTAGTCAGTGAAACACAACCTAAACTATGAGTCCATATACGAGAAATCCATGCATGACATAAACAAGTATTCCGTTTATTTACCACAAGAGATATAAAAAGAAAGAAGAAAAAGAAAAAGAAAAGCTAACGTCGATAAACAACGAATCCCTCACATACTCTACCATAAAAAATCTTCAACCAAAACAGAAACAGAAAAGGGAAAAAAAAAAAAAACGTATAGTGTATACGGAAGCATGTATATAAATGTGTGTATGTCTCTCCAGGAAATCAGTCAACGTAACGAAGGACCGATCTACTGCTTCATAATCGCCAGCAGTGTCAGAACCACCGACGAGATAACAATCGCTCCGGAGACCGGCATCGAGCAAGCCGATCCGTGGGCCGGCGCTGGCGCCGGAACCATCGCGGAGTCTCTCGCCGATGCAGCCGCAGCGGAGAAGGCGGCGAGGACGAAGAAGACTGCCAAGGCCTTGAATGAGCTGATCGTGTTCACTATATATATATATAGTGAAACACTGGCGGCTAAAACTGTGTCGTTTTTATGATGCGTACAGGTTATTATGTGTGTATGTATGTATGTATAGGCGTGTGGACCCGAGGGAAAACGTGGACAGGTGGCTTGGATTGGAAGGCCGGGTGTTTCAGTTTTAACTAACTTTGTGCCATTTGGAGCTAGCGAAACGTGCCGTCGAGGAACACTCAAGGCTACCGACGCTGACGGCAAGCCCGCAGCTGACGAGGAATTCAATCGATTTGTTGAGCCAGAATTTTGACCTGATGAAAGCTGACATGAGAGAAATATTTTTATAGAAATTAATTTTCGTGTTTCATGTTTGTACGCAAGCATTCCATTTTGCTTGACAATGTAAAATAACTTTAAATTTTAGCTAGATCAAGTAAAAATAATTCTTTAATTTTAGAGATTGCTGTATTTCAATAATATAAATAATAACCAAATTACATGTAATATATGTAAAATATTTTAAATGTGAAGAGGGCTCCTATATACCTATGCCAGTGACTGCTGGCTTGCCGAGCTGGCAAAACTCAATTTATGTTGCTATTTTTACTCAACTGAGCTCAATTTTCTTTCAAAAGTTAAAAATTCACATCCGCGTTTAAACTAAAGAGAAGTTGGACACCCACGAAAATTCGAAATAAATTTTCCTATTGCTTTAGTTAAACAATAATGATTTTCTATCTTAATTATATGAATTTGAAAACCATTCTTCTAAACTTTTGTATGATAAGCAGAATTTACACGCATTGACTAATCTCAAGAACTTGAAGGTTAACTGTAAGTGGCTATCAAGGTCGGCCCAAGGGTTTTTAGTGCCTAATGCCTAATAAAAAAAAAGTGTCTTTAAAGAGTTAATACTTAAAACAATTTTTTCACTAACAATCACAATATGAGAAAATCAAACCAATATATATAAAATTCTACTACTCATTATAAAAAATACGAGATTGTCAAGTTTTTGGGGGTGGGTTTGGGGGGAAACGATTTTTGGGAGGTGTTATTCGATAGTTCGGGGGAAATAATTTTGGGGATTTAGTGGGTTGGGCACTTGGGCATATGAGACGGATGGTTGGGCTAACTCATTACATATAATTGAGTATTTTTTTTATTCTATTGGGCTTAAAAAAAGTCATACTCAAACCCAAATAATAAAAATATTGAAGTGCCTTTAAAAATTAAATTTTTTTGAATGCCCAAAGCCCAGACCTCTTGGGCCTTGAGGTTGCGCTGGCCTTTGTGGCTATATTTTTCCATTTAACTTGCGAGTTCGGGATTGTAAGTTTCTTAGTTGCTTCCATGCATCCGCCCAAACGATTCTTTAAGAGTTAAGTTCTTTCATTGATTCATGATCCAGCACTTGACTACAAATGAAAAGGCGCGCAATTCGATAACTTAAGAACCAAGAAAAAGGAAAAAACTAATTAAAGCAAATTTGTAGTACAAATTAGAAGTGTGAAATCACCCAAAAAAAAAAAACACAATACCACAGCTAGCCGACCACGTTCAAGTTTGTTGTTTTTTTTGGGTGATTTCACAATTGACTAACAAAGAGTCTCTTCCTTGTTGGATTCTACATTCTCCAAGTTTGTAACGTTAACTCTACTTCGTCCAGCTGCCCACGTTCTTGCGGGCCCACGCGCCAATACAAACTTCCTATATATACCCCTCACCTCTCCTCAGATTTGAAGAAGCATCACTCCCTCTGCCTCTCTCTACAAACTCTCTCTCTCTCTCTCTCTCTCTCTCTCTCTCTCTCTCTACAATCTTTGTCTCGGCAGATTAACATATTTCTTCTATATATCTACAATGGCGCAGTTGAGCTCGTTGTTCAAGGCTCTAACTGTCCTGATCTTCGTCGTCGCCGTCTTCTCCGCCTCGGGTACTGCAGTACTGGCGCAACAGTTCGAGACGGCACCGGCTCCGGCGCCGTCAGAAGACACTGGATCCGGTTACTCGTTGCCAATCTCTGGAGTGATCCTGTGCTCTTCATTCGTTCTGTCTCTTCTCGCATTTGTTAAGAAATAGAGCTAGCCTTGGATTCATTATTACATTATTAATTATATATGGTCGGAGTATGAGATTGTTAGGATTATTTCCTGTGTAATGATTGCGACCGATTCTTTATCTGTTGCTGTTGATTTTTCGTTTATCACAGAGCTAGGGAGAATGAGAGAGATTATCACATATACCTGATGTTATCTACTACTATGGTTTTTTTCACAGATTCATATATTTTATAGTGTCGTTCAAATATATCTCGACTCTACTTATTAGTGTTCAAAATTTTTTTTTGATAACTGGTCCAACTCATATGCAACTCGACAAATTGTTCAATATTTTTCTGGTGACATGTAATGGTAGAATGAACAAACTTCTACACAAATGCCCTGAAAAGTTGTTTAATGCTTCAGGAGCAATGGTTTTTAGGGGAAAAAAGAGAGAATATATGTTTATTTCAAAACACGGGGAGTACATATCCTAGTATATCCTACTTCGTAATAATTATTCTCTGTTCTGGGTAGGCTCCGTCACATGGTGCCTCAGACTCTTTCTCCACCACAAATTGTGATGAGGTTCATACTCTTTCTTTTGAGCCCCACAATAATATGTGGTGAGGAAGACGGCTCAACACCACGTGACCCAGGGCTTAGAATGATTGTTCCCTACTTTGATGCCATTTCAAACATTCCCGAAGGCAGTCTTGAATCATTACCAAACTAAACAAAACAAAAGAAGGATCACAATTGACAACCAGATAAATCTTCCAAGACACTAGAGATAGGTAACCTTATATGATCCACATCAAATAAACACACGCCAAGAAGTAGTTGGATCAGGAATTTGTAAAGGGATTTTACTAAGGGAATGGTAAATTACGTAAGTGAAAATGTAAAGGGTAAAAACCGTTTTAGAAAGATCCACACTCCTTGAGATCGATGCACGTCGCAACTTCGACGAGACCCTTAAATCTAGGGCACAAGAACAGCAAAGTCAGTATTCGACTAAAACCCTAATTTCGTAAGAGAGAACCCTAATTTCGTAAGAGAGATAGTAAGTAGAATTATTGCCCAAAGCATATCTTTTCTCATTAGATTTACCTCGTATTTATAGATTTCATGTGACTTGCTCCCCAAGCGCTTGTGTTGCCCTAAATTTCCTAACTCATATAGGAAACTTAGCTTTTCCGGAATTCTTTTCCCTTATCAGCCAAAGTCCTAATCTCGTTAGGATCCTTTCACTTTTATAGAATTCGTTTCATACAGTAACTCTACGTCTACCCTTCATGGCAGAATATCTTAATATCTTATTCCCTTATTCGCGGGATTCCCCCTTATCACGCAAGGAGCTTATTCTAGAACATTCTTGACCATTCCAGCCGCCCATCTCATTGGGCGGCTTAGGTCGGCTAACACTCTGCGATTGCCCTTTGCTTGGTAACAACGTTGAGCACCTTTGCTCATTATTGTCTACTAACAACCTTGCTCGGCCTTACGCACCTTCACGCGGTGTTGTTATGCTGCCATGTTCACTGTCTCGGATGCCTCTTCCGTGGTGCTCCCGTGCTCACCACATGATCGGTTTTTACCCCCGTAGTGAACCCCCACGTGGCATCTTTCTCCGCACGTGCTCTAATGTTCTTTTCCTAGCTCGATGAAAACCCCACTACAAAAAAGTTGCTCCTAGGGCATTACCACGTGATACTTCAGAGGTCTTGTTCACCACATGTTAGTATGGCTCACACCCTAATGTGAGGTAGATAAGGCCCCTGAAACACTGCGTGAGGGCATAGTAAATAACCATTGAATCGGAAAATAATAATACAAGAAAGCGACAACGTCCCTCATTAGACTTTCATGATTTTACCTTAACTTGATACATCGATGATCCAAACACGCAAACTTACATGCCTATCAAAAAAAAAAAGCACGCAAACTTACACAGCTATCTTTATCATTGTAAAGAAATCATGAGTTTCCACACCCACTGTAACAAGAAGCCTGGCCTATAATTTCCAAGGGTTGGTAACAAATATTTCCACACCTGCTAAACAGCGCACTGGAACTCAAAAATCATCATCTCAGAATCAAAATTTTTTACATCGTCATGTAACATGGTATGATATACACTGAAAACCCAGACCAAAATCGAAACACCATCAACCTCGTCCCGGAAAGCTCAAAGCAAACAGTTATCTCAAAAAGCCCCTCGTTCGGCTATAATACAATTCATAGATGCTGCCGGTAGGCAGGTAATAAAATGTACTAGCATCTATTGTACATCCTTTATTCAGAGCAACCGTTCAAAACAAGAGACTGCTCACTTCACAGTTCCAAAATTTCTCCAGCATACACTCTTAAATCCTGTTTTACATAAATACAAGCAGCAGTTTATTCACACAGTTATTTGTTCCCAGCCTCCATCGATGATTGGATCCAAAACGGCAACGAATTCTGTAAATGACACACAGCACAACACTGCGAATCAGATAAATAAGAAGTATGGCCAAATAATACAGCCTGCGAACCATAAAGTACAAGCATAATTTGGGTGAGAAGCCAACTATTTTGTCCAAAACAAATCAGTAAGTTTCTGACTGTTTGAGCAACCTATGCCCTTCCTGAAGTCACTAAGTTCAGGAATTGCAAATTTTCTTATTCCTCTTGGGCAATAGGGCAGGGAATTTTTCATATAGAGTATTTTGTTTCGAATATTCTTCTTAAAGGGGAACTTGTATGCACAGTGGCGGACGCAATCAAGACCCTGCGGGGGCCATAACCCCCACTGGAATTCCAGGTTTTTTTTTTCCTTTTGCTTTTAGTTGAATTTATAACTAACCTCTTACAATTATTGATCTCAAACTTGTACAACACGTGCTTCATCACTCCAAATACCATATATATTCACAACTATTGTCTCAGACAAATACCACATGTTGACAATTAAGCTTTAGCTTCCAAATACCACATGTTTACAACTGCTGTCTCACCATTAAATGCATGTCAAGCCAGTCCCATATATTTCTCTCTTCTCCAATCTAAGATGAATTCCAATTACAAACGAAAAATTCAAAATTCTTTTGAATTACTAAACCATTCATTAGTTTGATTGTCAATAATTATGAAAATTGTTTTTTTCATTGAAGCTACTTGATACTTGATAAAAGTGTAACTAAAAAAGAAACATAGCCAAATTCCTGAAAAAGAGACCCCAAAAAAATCTTCCTAAAAACAATGTAATGCATGAGATTGTTGCCCTCACCGACATCGCCTATGCCATTAATTGTCTGAGAACAATTAATGGATGCAATAAGAATACCATGGTAGTAGTGCCAAATGGAACTCAGCAACTGAGGACAGCCAAGCATCCAAAGCAACCAAAGATTTGTACATAGCGTGATAGTTTATCGATGCATAGAATGCAAACAAAAATGACTCAATTCTTGAATCGCATGGATTAACTAACCATGCTCACCAAAGAGCAGCAACGCGTATCAAGAGGATAATTTTTTTTTTGCTCGGCGTATCAAGAGGATAATTGTAGAACAGAACTTATATAAGCAGCAGCTTGTAAATCAAATTTGCCTCACAAACTTGCTGTCAATAACCCTTACGGTTATGGGTGATGAAATCGGAAGATCATAAAAATGTAGGTGAGATTGTGTTATACACACTAAAGAGTTAAGGCAACATAAAGATCTGAACTCAAACAGAACAGATATTTCACACACCTGAATAAATACTGTAGTGCAGCATTGGGAAGATCAAAGATTTTCGGCTACTTATGCTGGGATAATTTCCTTATAGCAAGTAACCTGCAGGCATGAACATTAATCATTATGTGTCATCCCAATAATACGGATGCTGAACCTTGACAAACTACTTTTAGGAAGTCAGCTAACTAATGAAAATTTGAGACAAATGATAAAAACCATCAGTTTGGGTGCACAACATTGTGCAGCATCGGACCCTAGAGATGGTTCGGTCGCTTCGATAAAAAAGCTATTTCAATCAATCATCCTCCAAACAGAAGGCACATCATAAGCACGTGAAATTGAACTTATATTGCATACAAAACAATTAATATGTTCTCATTTCTGTCAGGCTTAAAGGGCAAAAGAATACAAAGGACTTCCGTATTAAGACACTAAAACAGCTATGATTTAGAGAGGAATCAACCACAAAAACTCATGTACCAAAGAACAAAGAATTGGAGACATGTTAAGCCACATCTTATGTCAAGAGATCAGTCTGCAATCGGATAAACAAATAGGTGATTGGCACAAAAAATGAACTGAATCGTTGGGATCAACATGCATGAAACATGTAAATGAGATGGAGAGAACACTCGAGAGAAAAACAGACTAATGGCCAGAAACTTACTCTGGAAGCTCTAAAAAAGTTCTTCACCTTATGTGCAAACTGCGGAGGAAATCCGAGAGCCTGAAAATACACTCAAAGAACTGAAGGGGGAACACCAGAAAACAGATAGAACACAAATTCCATAGGAAACAATCC
This sequence comes from Rhododendron vialii, assembly GCF_030253575.1. NCBI lineage: Eukaryota > Viridiplantae > Streptophyta > Magnoliopsida > Ericales > Ericaceae > Rhododendron > Rhododendron vialii. The sequence continues at coordinate 6,410,414 of NC_080563.1, forward strand.
TTGTACTTATAATCAAGGAGACGGGGAAAAAAAGAAGGAAGAAGGCAAAACCTAATATTCTTAGCAATCACTGTATGTCCATCTTCAGCCCCAAGATGACGCAAAACCACTTCCTCCAAACGGCCATCACGATATGCATGCTGTAGTGATGTACATCCATATACATAAACACGTCAGGTTCTATCTCATTAAGAGGACATCATCTAAAATAATAAGATATACCATAGCAGATGAAATCAGCTTCCAAATTGAGACAATTTAAGTCATCTGCTACTGCTACATATGCTAAACAAACCTAAAAAAATTAACATTATTAAATCTTCATAATAGAAATGAGGCTCAAGCTTTCTGAAGGGATCATGCTTGCAAGGAGGCTTATAAGTACCAAGCAACTTCCTATTGCAGCGCACTAAGTAGCAGACACATGTACACACACCCTATGAACAGGCTTGCACTTTGGTTAATATAGGAAATGACTACTTCAGCTGTAAACCTGGTACATATAAATTGAAGAATATGCCACATAAACAAGATTCATCACTTAAGCATCACGATAACATTGACATACGAATCGCATTTTCTAAGGAAAACAAATGAACCTTTTGCATTGTAATACACATGTTGCATTCATATCATCAAGGTAATGGTTTATCAACCAGCTAGTACATTTAATGAAGCACAATTGGGAGGAGTTGTCTCGGAAGCCTAAGGACTACTAAAACTGTTTTTTTGAACATGACTACTAAAACTGTTGAAACCCTCACAATGTTTATGTTTTATTACCTCAATTATCTCCACCACCTTTCTACTACTATGCTACTAATTCTGAAGATTCTCCCCGGTAATTCATTCACAGTGTGGAAGCTGATAACTTCTCAACTAAATGATGAAATAACAATTTGGCCACCATTAACATTTTGCTTTTGAACATCAAACATCCAGTAAGAAGTAATGTTGAATGTTACGTAATGGAATCATCAAGATACAGTTTCAAATCAGATTTTCGTACTCCAAAGTTTTCAGAGTTTATACAATCTCCCCAGACACTAAAGGGTCGGCATAGAGGTTCACATGAAGTGTTACAGAACATAAGTAATCAGTTGTCCAATTAATCGTTCATAAAACAAAAAAACCCTGAAGTAAACAATTTCGTGAAACATTGAAATTACGAAAGAGCTGCCTTAAAGTTCTCATAAGCCAATGAATATGGCCTGACTCAAACATTCATAAACTTCAAATAACCTACAGGAAGGGTAAAAAAGCCAAGCACATACCAATAGAAGAAACTGTTCTTCAAAACACAAATTGAACCCACCAAATAGTGAATAACTATCTGCCTAAAGACACGTAAAACATACACATGACAATTGGACTTCCGGCTCCAGCATTCAGAGCATTTCACTTGCTTTATTTACTGAAGCATTTTCAACAGAGAGGAATTAATGAAAGGTTGCATGCAAGAGTGAGAGAGCATATCACCATCTAGCTTTGTAACTAAAACTCATTTTCGCCAAAGTAATAAATGCATTAAATAATTCTGTATAAATCATTTCGTAGTGTGGAGCATGCTACATAAGAAGACATAATAATAATCAATAGGGGGTTTAAGCATTGAGTTAAGTAAATGGTTACACCTGAGAGAGAGAGAGAGAGAGAGAGAGAGAGAGAGAGAGAGAGAGAGAGAGAGAGAGAGAGAGAGAGACCATCACACCATTTGTCATCATAACTTACCATGTAAAAACAACTAGACCCAAATGGACAACTCCCATTTCCAAAGTCAAAGTGCTTGCAATGAATGGACCTGCAAGAGGAAGTCATCTTAATATCCATCACAAGAGACACCACACTGGATTCATTAGCCTTTTAGCAACGTTATTATCCCAGACCCCCTCAAAAGTTATGAATATATTAAATTTCAAGACACCAATCAAATGCTCGTAATCATAATGAAAAAGGCATGCATGAGTGAGTTCAAAATTACCAGGCTGTTTCCTACATTCCTACTTCACCAAGTTTTCCAAATCGATTAGATCAATTTAATAAATCAACAAACACAATAAGGACGTTGTTCTCCTAATAAAATAGTGATGAATTGGTGAACTAATACCCCATTCAAGAAAATTAGAACAGTTCAAATCTCACATAAACATACTTGAGTTTTTCTTTGTAGCTGTCAACAATCTCCTGCTTTTCTTCTTTTGAAGAATACCAAATGACACTGGGAATGACAAAGTATGAAACCTTTCTACATATTGGGCAAGCCCTCAATGTAGAGTTGACATCCATTCCAGAGGCTGGGGAACTGCCGCGCCAATTCCTGATACATGATATGCAGAATGGATGATCACACTCTGAGAGCAATCCAAACTTCCGTTCAGATGCAGTCGGCTTAGAAAGAACACGTTCAAGGCACACACTGCATTCGATCTCTTGACTATGCTTTAATGCTTCCAGTTTCTTTTGCTTCTTCTCACAGGTTTTCATATGTTCCTCTCTCTCCTGGGGTCTGAAAGGATGCAAGCAATTTTTCCCACAGGATGGGCATATATCCCCGTGGATATGAGGACATGCTTCCCCACGTGGGCAATCACCAGCGGCAGCAAATGAGCAGATTGGAAGATCAGCTGGATCAAGACTCTTAAAATCGCCAAGATCATCGGACTCTGACAAATACTGATGCTGGGATGTTTGACTCCAGGCAGGTTTTACAGGGAGGAAGAAAGGTATACTTGAAGGTGAAAGATCTGAAGTAACACCTGGGACTATAGTCAACCCCCCAGACGCAGTAGCAGAATCAGAAACCAAAAATTGGTGAGAACTTGTGGACGAAGATGCCATGGACGACTGTCGAGTAGACACTTTAACATGTTCATATCTGCATCGGCTTCCATACGAACAAGCTCCTTTTTGGTAGAAGGTGCACACCTGCAACAGTATTTCAATAAGGATCAACTAAGAGGAAACAAAAGCGTAAGGGACCATAGTAGGAATTTTACATTATTCGACGGGTCCTTCCAATCATGGGAGAACTCACAGTGGTCCCCTTTTAGACATGCTCCATTTGCAAAGAACTTGCAAAGTACCCTGGACAAAACAGAAACAGAAACATGAAACTGTGAAGAAACTAATTCTCATTCTGACAGATGACTGACCAAGAACATGGGATTGGAATCGAGAGAATATGATTTCTCTCTACAATCAGTTAAATCAAGTTAACTTACAAAGTTGGTACAAAATTACTAGACCAACTTTGTTAACCAAATTTCAAGGCAAAATTCAAGCCTTATTGGCAATGGAATACACTCGGTGACAGCAATATCAGCACAAGGAAGAGCATCCCTGCCTGGTTGTCAGCAAGGTTGACAACAGCATATTTCACCATGTGCCCAAATCATTATTTAAGAGCGAAAGAAAATAAGAAAAGATCAACTGCCAAGGCTTCGGAATTCAATACCATCACCCAAAACAGCATCAAGTTCCTCACTTAACTTCTTATGCCAGAAGAAGGTACTTCTGGATGAGGGGCTCGGCTTAGCTTTGCATGAATTTCATAATTTGGATCAGACCATCTAAAAAATGAGACCATTGACGCTCTAGCAAAAGATGCAACCAATACTTTCATGGGGGTTCCCTTTTTTCCTTTGACAAACCAGCGTCATTTCCTTAGGCATCACCAACATATGAAGCTTCAATAGATGCATTCATGTCCCCGAAGTAGGTACAACCTTAACTGGGCCAGTATAAGTGTCTCAATGATTCGCTTACAAAGTAAGCAGCCAGAAAGAAGCAGAATCTATCCAAATAAAAAATTTGGAATGACCTCTACAACCTTTTATCAGCAATTTATCAAAGATGAGAACAGTGCAACATTCCCAACCGTAGCCTTGATTATTTTGCCACTCTAGCAAACCCTTTAACTCTGAGAAGTCAATTTTTTTTTTTTTGAAGATGAAGTCAAATTCAACTAGGGAATTTGAGAGTAAACTTGTAGTTATCAAATCAAAAGCACCAATGGATGCAATGAACTTCTAAATGTCAATGACATAGGACTACAGCCTAATACGCAGCATAAGGTTGCATTTCAACTTCTTAAAGAATTTCCATGTGTGGAAGACAACCATTATTTTCTTTAATAAGAAGAACACTGCCATGATTGTCCTAAGATATAACCAAAAACCCAAGAATTACAATTATTTGTTTTTACCCATTTCCTTATCAAGCAAACCAATACTTGACAATAAACAAATTTTGCAAAACGAATAGGAGAGGAAAAGAACACCAATTCACGGGTAAACCCAATCTTCACTTGACATAAATAAGCCCCAACTCCTCGTATGCACCAACAAATAGCAATTAAGAAAGTCACCAATTTGGGGACCATGAGATGATCGTAAAAAAACAAGGATAACGAATTCCAAAAAAATCTCACCTCTCGCATTAATGAAACCTAGAGTTATTGACAAAGCACACATAAACCATACAATTAAACATATACATTTGGGAATTAAAATCCCAATGGGCCCCTATGGATGGTGAGATTAGGTCAGCAACGAAACTGGACCGATAAAAATCCACTGTTTCTCAATCTTCTATCATCCAAACAAATGGAAGAATTCATCTTTCTTTTCTTTCTCACCATCTAAAGAGGCTGTAAATCAAATCCCAATGGTTTACCACGCCAACAGAATGCAACATTTCAGAAAACAAAAATTCAAAGATTTAATTGATGTCGAAAAGGAAATTGAGAATCACCTCTTGGACATGGCTTCGAGAGGATCGGAACCCTAAAATTGATTTGAATGGCGGAAAAAAAAAATGCGGAGACCCTTTTGTAGGGTTTTTGCGGGGGGGCGGTTGGTATCCTGTCAGGTGTGGAAGGAATGAAAGGTAGGGGATGTAATTCGTCTTCGTATTTACCAAGATGCCACTCCAAACGATTGGGAATGGTTTAAACGAGCCAGAGTTTTGTAGCATTCGAGTTCAGCTTGTTAAACTAACACGAGCTTAAAATTTGAGCTCGAGCCCGTTCTGTTTGTGAAAGAGTTGAACGGTTAATGAGCTGAGCCGAGCTAATTTTTTAACAAACATCTGAAAACGACCAGAGCCTATATAAAAGAGCCGAGTTTTTGAGCGTTAAACTCGACTCATTTAGCAAATGAACCTAAAACTCGAGTTCGAGCTTGGCTAGATACCTAAACGATTCTAACGAGCCAAGCCTTAACAAGTTGAGCCACGAGCTGCTCACGAGCATTTCGGTTTATTTGGAACCCTTGATTTGGTTATTGCTGTCCGTGGCATTCTTGCAATTTCTGAAGAGTATGAGGATAGTTGTGGAATACGAAGGATTTGGTATGGAGAATTGGAGACGTCCTGTTTTCATGACACCTGTTCGATCGAACCCCGTGGGCACAATGGACGGTAGGAATTGCGAGAGTTTCCATGATTTTGTCATATAAATATTTTTAATTTACTTTTAGGGTGCGTTTGTTTTTACGGAATTGATAATGAAAGTATACGAAGACATGTATTTCTATCTCTATCAGATTAATAGTGAAGGTATATGAAGGCATGTATGTATTTCTATCGGATTAACAGTGCGAGAATAAATCTAGACTTCTAAGCAAGTAAGCTAATAACACGGCATACCAAACGAACTTTTTTTTTGATTGGCAAAAAAAATTTCCAATTCATTAAGAGTATGAAAACCTGTAACAATACAACAGGAGTAGAGATGCATTGAGATCCTTCATCTCGCGAAATTCAAACGAACTTACTACACATGAATTTTAAACTTTCTAGTAAGAACCGCCAAAAAAATCATTCATGGGACTCACAAAAAGAATTCTGTTCTAGTAATCGAAAATAACAGTAGTAATTTTTTATGCGCCAATGCATCAATTGCTTATAGAAAACGAAAATCCTTGTAAACGTTATTGGAAATCCGCATGGTTTTTATCATAATTCCTACGTTTCCCACACATTCCAATATCCTGGAAAGAGAGACTTAGCGGAGCCGTGAATAAGCTGTTTATAGCGAAAGTGAATCGAGACCATCTAAAAATATTTGGAACGGTCCAAATTCACCGCTGTAAATAAGTTTTTCTCTATTATATATGCAAGTTAAGGAACAACTTGTTGCATTGAATTTACCCCCAAAAAAACTTGTCGCATTGAACTCATCGAGTTTTTCTTTTTTTTCTTTTTTTTTTTTTTGTCGGAAAACTCGTCCAGTCCGAATATCTTCTTCCGAGTTTGATTGACGCACACATTATCTTGGTCAGAATATTATTGATCCAATTTCAATATCTATGATTTATCCCGATGTATCTTATCTCATCTCAATCAATAATTCTAAAGACTCCGAAAAAAATTCCTGAAAGTACTTTACCAAACCAAAAAAAATAAAAATTCCCCTGAAAATAAAATTAATGATTGTGGTTTATTTTGATGTGCGGCCCAAACATCTAAATAAATCTGAGCCACTAATTTCTCTTTCGGAGACTTTTTGGGAAAAGCTTTTCGGGTTCTCTAGTATTGCTCTATGTCATTAGAAATGTAGAGATGAGGTGGCTCAGGCACTCAGCCTTCCTTCTCTTCCATTGGATAAGGGGAAATTTCCTCACCAAATAGTACTCCGTAGAAGATAAACAAAGCCAAACCACAAATCCACCTATCCTCCACATACCAAATGGCAACAATTTTCTCCCCATCAGCCCTCCTCTCTCCCTCCTCCTCCACTGTCTCTCCCAAATCTCTAACCCCACCACCCTCCAAACCCCAAAACCTACCCATCCAATCCTCCAAACCACCCTTAACTAACTTAACCACCACCCTAACAGCCGTCGCCGCGGCTGCCGCTATCCTAACTACCTCCTCCCTACCTTCCTTGGCAGACTCCCCAAGCGCCGCCTACAAAATCTACTACGGCACCGCCGCCAGCGCGGCCAACTACGGCGGCTACGGCGGAAACTCGAGCAAGCAAGACTCCGCCGAGTACGTCTACGACGTGCCCGACGGGTGGAAAGAGCGGTTAGTATCGAAGGTCGAAAAGGGAACCAACGGGACCGATAGCGAATTCTACAACCCGAAAAAGAAGGCAGAGAAAGAGTACCTGACATACCTCTCCGGGTTCCGCCAGCTGGCGCCAAGGGAGGTGGTGCTGAATAATCTGGCATTGTCTGACGTGGGACTCCTAGACTTGATTAGCAGCGCGGATAGCGTGACCTCGGAGGAGACCAAGGACGAGAAGGGGCAAGTGTACTACGTGTACGAGATCGATGGGGTTGGTGCACATAGCTTGATTTCCGTAACTTGCACGAATAACAAGTTATACGCGCATTTTGTTAACGCGCCTACGCCGGACTGGAGGAGGGACGAGGAAACTTTGAGGCACCTTCATCAGTCTTTCAAAACTGTTGGGTCATTTTAGGTCAATGTATGACAAGTGACAGAGTGGGGAGAGAGGTATAATAAGACGTACTTGTGTGTACAATATGTTCTTCTTGTCTGAGCTTACATTTGAGAATAACATATTGTTTTTCTTTATTCAAGCCAATGGCATAGTTTAGGAGATCCTAAATGAAGGACAACACAAGTGAGTTGTCTATTTGGAAGTGTCAATATTGCACTTATCTTGTGGTGTGCCGAAGTTCGGTTTATGTTTTGGGATTATTGTGCTCTTCTTGCTGTTACTAAGTTTGAAAACAGGTGGTGTCAATGTTGCGACAAACGGTCACACATTTAACGACTCCATTTCCCAATCGGCTTAGCATAAATCTACAAGTTTGAGTCGTGACATTATGATCACGTATGTGAAAAGCAGTGATAAATGCATGGACATAGCTTAGTTTTGAACTAAGTGAACAGAAATCTGCAGCATTTTGCTTAGAACTGTTTTCCGTATGCTAGGGGACAGATGGGAGCACTTAAGAATCAGGACAGATTTTGATGAAGTATTAGAGAGCAAGCAGAAATATTAGAGTACAAAAACAGAGCCACAAGTTTACACTAATCTTAAAGCAAGCACCAAAGCAAAACAAATATAGACTTGATAACACCAAAAATCGATTACACAAAGCGAAAAAACAACTTGTTCAATTTTTTTTCCCTTGCTAAGAGATGCAACAATATTTTTGCAAGGGGAGAATGCTGATCCATGAACTGAACAATTTTATCAGCAATTGTGCAAGCAAGAGAATATGAACCAGTAAAGATAGCCTGGTTTTCTTTACTTGATCGGTGTAGTGCTATGACAGAGAGTTGGTGAGGGGCTGAGGGCCATCCATGTAGTACTTGCAGAGCTCCGTCTCTTGAACAGCTCAATGATAGGGCGATATATATACCTGATTCCAAATATAGCTAAAACATTGTATGCCCATCATTGTATGAGACATGCCATCCTCTTCGACAAGGCAGGGCATTCTCACCGTGCTCAGCACAACAGCTCCATCTCTTTTTCCAGTTGGCACTTCCGGTGTTTGGTCTATTAGTCTTGTCATTCCATTTGTAAACAATCACCCCAGATCGGTCACTCCACTCTCCATCAATCCCTTGATGAGGTGGCGCCAATGCCAATAATCCCTTTTCTCCTACAATTATTAAAGCACAAGTTCCATAAGCCCAGATTACTCATTTATCTATGTATGAAGACATGTTCATGTGTACGAGTATGAAAATTCCACCGAAGAGCACAAGAAACTATGGATATGCATCAAGAGGATATTCCCATCTAACTACTTTAGTTGACGACTCTTGAACTTGTTTGAGGATAAATTTATAAGGGATTCGTACATAATGCGGGATGACACAGCTATGTTCCATAAATTGTTCGAAAGAAACTATCTTACTGCAGAGCGAATTCTCACAAATCATACATGATTCACCACTTCATTCCATCGTTAATAATTGGTTTAAGTACAATTGCCAACAAATTGTGGGATTGCAAAAGGGACTCAACTCATACGAGACTTCTTCACATGTCCTATTTTTGACAATTAACTGAATGTAACACCAATGGCATGCATTTGCAAACAGCCCATACAAAATCAACAGCATAGGAACCCCTGGACAGGACTGTATTAGGCTGGTCAGAATGACACTTAATAAAGTTGTCTCCTTTGACACCAAAAGAAGTCAGATCTATTCTAACAGTTTCAGTTCTTTCCTTTCTTTCACTCCTATGGTTAAGAGGAAAACAGTTTAAAATAAAAACATAAATGCCAAAAAAGGATGTTACAAAAACCATCCATTGATAAGTAGTACTCCATCATGGTTGTAATGTACCATTGCATCTTACTGAAACATGTTCAAAGGTAGACTGGCCTATTTTTTTGGAAAATGGCATAAACACAGTGGGAGTTCTTCCCATTGATTTTTTCAGCATTACTGAAATGTCTGTCCAGCAAAGACTAGCTCTTCTGTCCAAAAAAATGCATCTCGTTGATCGATTATCACAAGTGCCCTTTTCTTTTCCTTATGAGGTGAAAGTAAAACATAAAAAGCATTACGATTCAGATTTTAGTCAGATGTTATGTGCTTCTAAGAAACTTGTGAAGTGAAACTGAGCACTGATTCAAAGTGCTTTCCTACAAAGAACCAGCAAATAGTATCTATATTATTCCGCACAAAATAATAATCTAAACCAGTTTGAGTTTGTAGTCATTCCCGTTCGGTATGGAAATGACAAGAAGATCAATCGGTTAAAAGCTGAACTTTCATACAAATGTTCACTGGCATGAACTTTCATACTCACACACACAAACATTTTACAGATATCCGCCAAAACTGCCTTTTCCAATACGCTTTGATTAATTACGAGGAGAAAAGTTTAAATTGGGGGAATCCAAAAATCTAATATTAGCTAAAGATTTTGGCACACTTAGGTGGGGCTGCAAACTAATTGATCTGCTCCAGAGCATCTTGTGGCTTGGCTTGGTAAGATTTCGACTCCGCTCAACTCGTTTAGTAACAAGCTGAGCTCGAGCTCGAGTTTAAGGCTCTTGTAGCAAACAAGCAAAGCTCAACACTCTAAAACTCCGCTCGGCTCGAAAAACCTCAGCTCGTTTGTATGGAATCGGTTCGTTTATAGAGGCTTGTTTAATAAATGAACTGGGTTCTCAAGCTCGAGTTTTGGTGCTTGTATGGTAAACGAAGCGAGCTCAAACACTACAAACCTCGGCTCGTTTTGCACCCCTACGCTTCAGTGAACCTCTTCCCTCCTCATCAACACTGTCCACAAATTTAATACACAAGAGGCTAATATGGCTGTGTGTACCAATGCTACTAAGGACACATTCACCGACATATTTTTCGAGGACTTTTATGGGGTAAAATTATGAGAGTTTGGGTTCTAAAGATGGTTAAAAACTCTTGAAAGTATGGAAATTCACTCACAGTGACTGCGTGTTCCAACTTTTCATGATACACAAACACTGGTAATTTCAGAATAAACCTTAGCAGCAAAGTTGGCTAGCCCAATACAAATATGGGATTATTTTAATCAGAATTGGAATATTGATGGCCACTGAATTCTGCCTTACCCAATATTCATGGAATTAGTGGGTTTTTTATTTGATCCGCAAATTACTTTCTTCGGCAGAGATTTCAAAGGGAGATTCTCCATACTACTACCTCAGAAAAAGAGAAAGGGAAAAAACAAACAATCCCAAAAAACAAGTACTGTGTGCTTGCTTAAGAGACTCCGTCCCTAAAAATAAGTGTCCCTACGAGAAGATGTGCAATTTTTGAAAAAAAAAAATAGAGTATGTTCGTGCATAATTTTTTCAATTTCTTTGCACAACTCAATCAGAAATCTAATTCAGTGCGAAGAAATTGAAAAAATTATGCACTTTTCTTTCAAAAATTGCACGTCTTTTCGTAGGGATACTTGGAAACGGAGGGAGTAGAATATATCCGTACCAGTTGTGTGGCCATGGAAAGAGCAAGCAGTTGGTGAGTTATCTCTGTCTTGGTACAAAGCATTACACCTCAAGCATCTCTTCTCCGCAACAATTTGAGCTGTTTGTGGCTTTATCTGATTGGCGTTTGATATGGACTTGATTTTCATACTGTTTGATGGTTTAGACATAAGGATTGGCACATTAATGTTGTAGGCCAACGCCATTTGGGTTGAAATTAACTTGATATGATGGAAGAAAAATTGGACAGCTGAAATGGGTTTTGGGTTGATTGGAAGGTCTCTGAGCTGTGGTGATGGATTTATTACGTAGCTGCTCTGTTTAGGGTTTGAAAATCAGAATACAAGGCAACTAATGAGATTGGGGAACAGAGTGGAAGCTAATCGGCCAGTTATTAGATAAGTGGGACCCTATGTAGAGATCCATAAACCCCTCCAGTTATATTTTAATGTGTTTTTAACACGCTACTTCTAAAATCCCCCACGTAGCCGTATCCATAACATATATGGTACCGGTACTTTACATGGCACTCTTAAATTGATACTGGATACATGAGACATGTACCGAAACTTTTCTCCTCGACTTTTGCCATACCACAGAAATACCGCAATATATATTAAGCCGTACCCACTACCCAACACAAAAAATGAAACTATAAGTTGATAACACTTCTTTTTTATATGCTTAGGATGATTGTACAATAGCATGTTCGTCTACCACTGCACACAAATTACCTTTCTAATTTTCCTGCAGTTGATAGGAGTGATGTAAGAGAAAAGAGAAGATAAACTTGCAATTTGATAAAGACTCAAATCCAGATTTCATGCTTTCGCAAGAGAACGCGTCGACCATCACATCAAAGATCGAACTAGTCAATCTTAGAAAAATCATGTTTCTTACCTCTAACAAAAAGTTACAGTATGTTTTAAGAGTAGAAGGTAAAAAAAATGGAGGGGAGGAGCTGATGATCCAGGAGCTTTACCATAGCACATAAAGAGTAAAACTGTAAAAGAAGCAAGGCTGAAAACTCCAGTAAATAGGTGAAATCCAATAATGCATACCACAACTCTCTCCTAAATTAACATTGTACAGAACACTTTACATACTAGACTTGTTCCACAATGAGTAATATTCTTACAGTTAGGATAACACACATTTTAGTCACTAGCTTTAGTTACTAACTTACTAGCTACAGTGTTCGGGTTCGAGTCTCAATGCTGCGAATTGCAGTTTTCTTTATCTCACTCTCATTCCCTTTCCTCGGCTGAATCACCATTCACCATTCTTGCTCAATTTCAGAAGCTGGTTCTTCTTCTTCTTCTCCCCCGGAGCACTTAACACCAACATCACCATGACCATGGCCACGACCAAAGGCCTTGATGTGGTCTTTCAGGGACCTCTTGTGCTTGAAATCAGACCCACATGTGCAGTACCAGATCTTGCCACAGTTCTTCTCATGGGTCCTCCAATCACCTTTCACTGCAGATGGCTTCCCACATTTCCTGCACTTGAAGGACTTGACCCCATGCTTTCTCTTGTAATGTGTTTGGAGGGTTCTGAAGTCTTTGAGTGGCCTTGACCTTGGGTGATCAATGTGGTGCTTGCACCCTGCTGCACAGCAGTAGCAAGGGAGCCTTAGCATTGCGGTTGGCTGAATACCCCTTAGAGATTCTGGCCCTTTCCTGTATTCAGATCCATGTCCCCACATGTGCATCTGCAGATAAAACATAATCAAAAGTCAAGAACCCTAGATTGTTCAGGGAAGATGATCTAGAGAGAGCATGGACAAACCAAAACTGAAGTAAAAAATGGGTAATGGTATACAAAAAACAGTATAGAACTTCAAGCTTCAACCATAATGAGATGGCCTTTTGTAGTTGTCTGAATATCAAACTAAAACACCGGTTATTGTTTGACTTATACTCTCGAAAATGTCATTACCATCTCCAGTATCCTGTGAGATCTTCTGTTTAGGGATCATTTTCCATTATAAGTTTATAACCCCCAGCAATGGAAAACCGCCTATTCCTTTTTCCCCGGTTTAGTGGTAAGGGTGTTCACGGTAGCGTACACAAACCTTGATAATTCACTTTTTAGGAAGGTCAAAGGCGGTCATCCACATCGGAATTACGCCTAGAATTGCGGAATTTATGTGAGAGATTCTTGTGGCCTAGCCTAAAAGAGACTATGCTTCCAGTGGCAGTCGAACCAGAGACTTGTGCTTATAAGGCACTTATCGCCGGGGGTTTTCTACCACTAGAGCTATATAACCCTTTGGTTTGGAAGCCACCAGTTTGAGAGAAGAAAAAAAGTGGCGAAAGGAAAATTGGAGACTGAAAACAGCAACTTAATCGGTATTGGAAATAATTTTAGAAACCAATGAGCAGTACTCCCAAATGGAGCTACGAAAATACTATGGTTCAAGAGTATTATTTTTTCACTACAAGGAGTCATAAAATCCATGTATAATGAGTGGGAAGAAGCCTTAGAAATATCTACAATTAACCAGAAAATTTCACTTCTACAAACCTTACAAGACATTTGATTTTCCTCACAAAAGAAATTTTTGGCTCAACTCTCTATGTGGAAGACACTCTGATCATACTTGATTTTCAAAACAAAGATTCATAGACAAGAGAGAAAATCCAAGACAAAATCACATAGAAGAAAGGACAATTCCACATTTGCATATCTGCTCTATCACGACTGGATACCAGAAACACACATCAATATACATGCACATCTGTCTGTTTATACCTGCAAGTTGTTGTATCTGTTAAAGTTCTTGTAGCAAAGAGGGCATGAGAACTGTGTAGGACCACTGAGAATCTGAGAGGGAGTTGGAATCCAGTACTGACCACCCTTGTTCAGGCTTTTCAAAGGGTATCCTGAGTTAACTGCCCTACAACTTTCCTTTTTTCCTGTTGCCTCTGAATCAGGGCTAGGGAGCCCTATATGTAGGGCTACAGTTACACCTTCCTTTTCAGCATTTGTTCTAGGAAAAATGCTCCCCATATCTCTGGCAGTAGTACTACAACATGATGAAGGCTCATGGTCTGCTGATATGGTGGCGGCGGTGGTGGTGGTGGTGGTAATTAGGTTGTTGAGAAGAGGAAGAGCTTCTCTCAGTGGAGGTGATGATGGGGTACTGCTGCTTGAGAACTGGTTTTGATAATTGGAAGAGTAGTGGTGTGGGTGAAGAGGGATGAAGTTGAACCATCCATTGAAGAAGTTTGAGTAGGGTTCTGTCATAATTAGAAGATGATGACAGTTTGGAGCTATATCCTAAAGGATTGCTGTATGGAGATGGTTATGGACTTCGGTGATAAGAGATTTAGCACACAAAGAGGTAGTATAACATGTCTTTATGCGTGTATGTATTATATATAGAGGCAGACAGAGAAGTGAGGCCTCGTTCGACACGCGTTATAGGTTCAAGGGTCGGCCTAATGGTCAAGACCCGAGACTTAACGGGTTTGCTCCCTTCTAAGGTCTCAGGTTCGAAACCTTAAAGGTGTTGTCAACTTCTTTGGGATCAGTTCCTACAGAGTTTTGCTATGGCTTTAATTGAGACCCTCCGAAAGTGGCCGGTGGAATTGGCTTCCGAGAATTAATCGAGGTGCACGTATGATCTGGAAACCTGAGTTATCGATGAAAAAATAAAAGAAAGCCCAATACAAGGCAGAGAATAGACTTGCTAGCAGGCTAGACTAGCAGTTTGTCTCCTAACTCATGCTGCAGAGAGAGAGAGAGAGAGAGAGAGAGAGAGGAGTATATTCATTCTGTTATGCATACGGGTTTTTCTGCTCTTTTACCTTATTCCAAGCAACAAGTAGTTTTTTTTAAGTTTTGTTTACTCTTCTCGATCAACACACGGGTTGAACGCACATTGTCACCCGACAACTAAGGTTTTAAAAATCTTTTTAGTGTGGAGTTCGACTCCTTTTTGCGTACTATCAATTCTAGCGTCGGGCCAATCTACAATGGACTTTGTCCGAATTTCAATTGAGCCTCCTACTAGGAGGATTGATTGTCCAAATTAGTCGCTCCATCAGACGGATACCGAGTTATTAAATAGGAGTGAGTTGGTACTACTACTATCCAGCATTTGCTTTGGTGGTCGTGTTTACTGTTTCTTATACATGGACACTTTAACCTCTTGTTCCTTTCAGAACTATTGCCTTCTCCGTATTTTTGGGTGCCGAACGGGTACCACGTGACAGTACCCGTCAGCGATATCAACTATCTAAACGTGTTTTGGACGGACCAGATTCATTGTCTCTCTCTCCCCTCATTCTACAACTCTTTCTCATCTTTTTTCTATATCTAAAATCCGGACCGTCCAATATACTTTTGGACAGCTGAAATAGTCGACGGGTACCACACACCCCGGCACCCAAAAACTTGACAGAAATAGGAAAGTCTAACGACAGAAAAGATATCCTTTTTTGCCTAATCAATATATCACCTGCCTTTAATTAATTACGGCGAAGAAATAATTTTCTTTTCGAAAATTTTCATCAGTCAAATGACCAAGAGCCATATGTGCAATAATATTCAAATTCTACTAAACTACTAATCTCCTTGTAAGTATAGTCTATGTTTGCAGCCATGTGCTAACATTCCGTTAATTAATTTAGGCTGCATTCTAGCAAGCTTATTTGTCCAGAAATTATTTCGGTATTTTTTATTTTTCGTAACTTTTTATTTCTCTTTTCGTCGTAATTTTTAAGGCTATTGGATTGTCTCGACGAGACCAATCGGAAAAATAAAAAAAATATGAACCAATATTGAAAAAAGTTCATATAAGAGGACACTTTAGATTTTAAAAAAAACAGCTGTGTGATTTTTTTTTTGTCTGGGTGATTTTTTTTTTTTGTCTTTAGTGAGTTTTTTTTGGCTTTTGGTCATAATTTTTAACTTTTTAGACTCCTCTCATCAAAACAGATGATTAATTCAAAGAAATGTAACGCAAATCTAACAAAAAATTTAAAAAAGACGAACAAAACCAAGGAAAAAAAATACTCCCTCCGTCCCACTTTGTTCCGCCTGTTTCCTTTTTGGGACGTCCCAAAAAATTGTCTATATCTCACAATCTATAATTTTTTATATATTCAATATGAATCTTATTTGATAGATATCAATTTATTTTATTAAACAAAGTTTTCAAAATCATAAAAAATATTATAAATTGTGAGATATTGACAATTTTTTGAAATGTCCCAAAAAGGAAACATGCGGAACAAAGTGAGACGGAGGGAGTAAGTTTTTTTACTATAAAAAGTTAAGAACCCACGTTGCAGTGTTTCGTTGAGCCAATAAAGTTGAAATCCAATTCTGATTCGTTTTTGGTCGGTTTTTATGATTGCTATTAATATATGTACCGTATGTTTTGGTAAGGGATGGGGTGGGGATTTAAAAGTTGTCGGGAGAATACTGTTTGCACAATTGGAACTCAGTGGTAAAAAAACACAAAGAAAGGAAAGAAAAGAAACTCACGTCGGGAGAAATATTTATTCACGGCTCCGTTATGAACAAGTTTTTTTAGGAGACGAGCATTAAATACATGTTCCTTTTTTTTATACCAGAAATAAACTCGATTTATATAGAAAAACAAAATAAAAAGAACCGGAATTCTACCGGTCCGAAAATATAGTAAAACAACTAACAAAAAACAAATACAACAAACAAAAAGAAAAGTCACTTGGAGCCAAGACGCCGGAGTCGGACCCGTCAATCACATTTTTGAAGGGGGGTTGGTGTGGCCAGGTATGAACACAAAACTGACTCTCCTGGATGGACCTGCCGCACCAACTTGAGCTCGTTCCCGCTGCAGACTGAAGGCTGAAACTGTTGCAAACGCCGCCACCGTCGCCGCTGAACCTTGGTCAAACGTATACTGAGACTTGCAATTTTACCCTTATTAATTTTGTACTTTCTATATTGTGATCGAGACCCAAAAATTTAATTCCTACCTAACTACGTAGTTGTATTTTTCGCGCACTTTTATAATCTGTGGAGTGGGGACTGGGGGTGGATCAAAGCCCTTGATGTTTTGGTGCTCTTTCATCATATATTTTGAAACAAAATAGCAATAATACAAGAATATCTCTTCGATCACCTTGTTGCTTCATTTGGAAGAATGTTCGTAATTTTTTCATACAAAAAGCATCTCAGTGAACACACACATGTGCAGATAATCAAAGTTACTACTGGTACATGCATTAACAAATTCCCCAAGGATTTGCACCATCGATCCCAGTCAAAATTTTCTAGGCCTTGTCTAGGACCACATCCGATCAAAAAAATACCTTATCTAAGACTAGCGCATACAAGGCAGAAATTCGTTGAGATGTGCAACTAGACAAGTATAGGCATCATGCATGCACGTAAGCCAGCATGCATGAAAACCCGGAGTTATCCAAAAAGAAAACAAACACAAACTGCATGCTACTATAGTAAAAACCTGTCGACTTTTAAAAATACATCTTTGGTAATGACGCAAGTCCAAATGGGTAAAAGCCAAAACTTGGTTTTTCTCAATACCCATGCATAGAAATAACATTTGCTGAATATGGACGTGCCGCTTTGAAGCTAATGTTGACCATTCGGCATGCATATTAATTGTAGAGTGGAACCCCTCAGTATGGATCTCTTTCACTTGATTCAAAGTCACTTCTCTGAGATTTTTAAATAAAAAGGAAAACCAAGATTTTTATTGGGCCAAATGGAACCTAGGTTGAAGCAATTAGGAGTTGTGGAACTAGCAATTCCTTTTCCCAAATCTTTCACATTTCCCCCTGTAACCAAAGATCTTTGGGTGGAGGACCCTTTAAATGCGTGCTTGCATACGGAGGAGTATATATTTACAACTTGTTGGGGGTCTTAGTCAAATAAGTTCAAACAAGTTGTGTTGAATTCAAAATTTTAGAGAAGAAAGTCATAGCAACAATTAATGAAGGTACATTTATAGCAAAATAATATTACTGGAGGCCGGTGAGGTGAGTATAGCTGTAATTACGATGGTCATCGTTTTTTTTTATATATTTCTCAAAACTAGAAGGTTAAAATAGAGATGCGAAATTCAGTTGTTTCTCCCTCGAATTCTTTCTTGAGTTCCTAATTGTAGTTGTTTGACTCATTTATTTGTATGACTTTATTCTTTCTAGGGATGCTTTATTTGCATGTAATGTAAAAACATTAGTATATATAGGTTTACAAATACACAGAGGAAAATGACTTTTTGGCACTTTCCATTTAGCCATTGACACTTCACTTTTTGTATTTATTTTATGCAAAATTACCAAATTATCTTTTATTTTGTTAGTTTTCATCTACTTTAAAGGGTATTTTGTTGTAATTTTAAATAATAAATAAAAAACAAAAAAAAGTAGAGTGCTAATATCGATCTAGAAGTAAAGTGTAAAAATCAATTTCTATATATACATATACTATATGAATATAAAGGTTACCGAGAAAGAGTCTCCTCTTTTGACTACAAATCGTGCTGCAGTATCATGGTAGACTTCCAAGATTGCACGAGTGTGTCTTTAGGGGTACGTGCGAGCTTTTTTGGTCTTCGATTGAAGGCTCTACCTTCAATGACAGTGTTGGCATTCCCAAAAAATCTCTGCCTCCCAGTTTAGAAATCCCATGGAAACTATATCCAACCCCACTCATTCTTTAATTTGTTTCAAACTAGTAATTCAATACTGTCCATTGGTTTTTCACCCCATTGATGAGAGAGCAAAAGCACAGACACAAGGCATGCCAAACTAAGTCACGTAATACACGGGACGGGTGCGCGAGCGCTGGCGTGAAAGAGTCTTAAACATAAATCTCCCGAACCACTAAATTAAATTCGTGAGTGAGAGAATTAAAAACGCGAGCGCAAAACGAGAATTGAAAACGGAGAAGACCAGTTTTAAAGATTATATACAGTGAAGGGCTCTAATGTTGAGTTTCCTAAATACTAAAACTGATGGACTACATACACCGTCATACAGGCACAGCAAGAAGAGCAAAGACCAGACTAAGATGCCAAACAATGTTGAGTTTAATTCCTAAAAAGAACTGATGGACTATATACAGCGAAGGGCTCTAATGAAAAAATCAAGGGGTTGACCTAGTGGTCAAGACCGGAAATTTAGGAGTTAGCTTTATCCCAAGGTCTCAGATTTGAAAATTTTCAAGCGCTATCAACTTTTTTGAGGTCATACATACGTATCATTTACTCCATCTTTAAATGAGGCCCCCATTATTGAACTGTGGGTTTTAAATTGTCCATACACTTACTTATTATTATTTTTTTAAAAGGGATCTAATAGAACTATTGATGTGGGAAAGGAATAGGATTATAGTTGGTCTAATTAAGTTCCCTTCTTTTAATTTTTTCTACGTAGCTACACTAAAAGTCTATGTTCACCGCTTCCCCCACCGTTCTCAATCTTACCATTCAAAAATATTTTAGACGGTCTGAATTTAAAAAAACTCTTCTCACTAATTGTTGAGACGGACGATGAAATGTTTGAACGGTAAATGTTGAGCGGTGATCGCAAGAATGCTGGTAAATTACTAATACTGTAAATAAACAGACTGGAAAGTTGAATGCCGAGAGTGACAGGTTATTAAGGACTTTTGGAGGGCATGGCTGTGGGATCACTGGGATGTCAGTTGGAGAGAGAGAGAGAGTAATGCCAAATGCCAAAGCTAAAATTGCAAGATAAGAAAATGATTGGAACTCACTGTTCACATAGGACATGATGTTATTCCAACTTTGATCGCATTAAAATTGCTCCCCCTCCCCTGTTTTCTGCACGAAAATGACTAAAATCTCTCTCTCTCGGATGGATTCAATTTTCGTGCCGACAGGGAGCCTTAATAACCTGAAGCCTTCCCCAACCATATCATATAATGGGGACAACGGTGTGTGTTCTGCACCCTTTATGAGCCCATCCCGGCTCCTATTATTTGATTTGAATCGTTCATTTTGTTCGTGTCATCGAGTATGTATGTCACCTAAGAATTCAGGTTGATCGGATATCGGTAACTATTTAATCGGTAAGCATTTAACTTACAATGTTGTAAAAAAAATCACCTATTTCTGTAACTGTTTCTCCACGAAGAAAAATGCATTTTGAAAACATATATAGTTACCTACGTCGTCCGATCAACTTGAACTTTCATGTGCACTGCGTACTACGAGGCGAACAAAATGAACGGTTCAAATCAAATAGAGGGACCCGGGATGAGCCCCATAACGGGTGCACATCACACACCCTCAATCCTGTATAATGTGTGAGCATAAACAAAAATAAGGGTATATATAAAAGTATGGCGTCTATCGAAAACATTTCGAATTTCTAAAATTTATGAAAATAAGATTTCAGAGCGGAGCATATAAGCAAGAATTGAGTGTGAGATGGAAAAATATTTCTTAGAAATTATGTGACCTACTTCTTGAATATGGAGACATCCTCCAACCACGCATATCTTTTAGTAAATTTTTGAACTTTACAAAGTTCTAACACCTTAGAGATTTCGAACCAAAGATCTCAACAATGAACAAATCTAAGTCCCAACCATTTACCACCAATCTTAAAAGTGAGCAACCCTAGGTCTTAGGCATTTGCCATCAGCCGACACCCGACGGTTGTGTTTTGGAGTTGATCATACTACCACATTCCCGAAATCTTAAAACACTTTCTTCATTTCTTCTTACCACTTTTGGCTTATGCCTTTTCTCTTTTTTCCTTTTTGTTTATGGGTTAAATCTTGGAAGGCTTAATTATCCATCCTCAAATCTCATCCAACTTAAGTATTCATCCTCCATTTTTTAAACAGTTATGATTTCATCCTTGTTTTTTTTTAATACCAAAAGTGCCCCTAATATATATATATATATACACACACACACACACACACACTAGAAAATGAGACCAAAACATAATCTTTCCCATCCCATCCCACGATTTCAGTTCAATCCCTAAAATTATGGATCCCAAAAATTTGGGTGGGATTATATATAATTAAGCATCTCTCTCTCTCTCTCTCTCTCTCTCTCTCTCTCTCTCTCTCTCTCTCTCTCTCTCTCCAAAGTCCTCCATTCGTCCTCCATAAACAACCGCCGCCATTCACACGTCCTCCGGTGGGCGGCGATCCACTCGTCGTCCAATGTCTTCCGCTCTATCGCCGCCGTTTCCCTCCTCCCTCTCGCCGATCAATCATCCTCCGTCGTCATCAATGAAGCCAACAGAAATCTCCCTTCGGTACCGTTGCTGTCGACCGATTCCCTCCTCCCTTTCGCCAATCAATCATCTTTTATTGTCAATGAAGTTTAACGGAGAAGTGGTCATTATCGTTGTCACCGGAGCAAATCTTCAAGATGTAGTGATTTGAACTTTTTTTGTTTATATGGTTTGGGTATTCATAGTTTATTAACCATGAATTGGCAATTGAATATTCATGTTTTTTTTCTCGTCTTGTTCGTTGATTTTTTTTTATTTATGGCTTGTTTGGGTATTCTTACCATAATTATTAACGAAGGTTTCCATGACAATACACAGATTGAATGATTTTTTGTTTATTTGAACCATTTACCATGAAATATTTGTCGAATCATGGGATATTAGTCGTGTTCACGTAGTAATCGTCATGGTAATTTAACCATGTAATGTCATGGTAATTTAACCATGTAACGGTTTGAATATGTCATGTTATTTTTTTTTTACGGTAATTTAGCCATGTTCCATGTAATAAGATCAATGAAAATATGACTTTCTGTTATCTGGTTGGTCAACTCGAGGATTAAAGAAAAAATGCAAATATGTGGTCAACTTATCATGTTATATTCCTAAAAATAAGTAATCAATCATATTGAAATTTACCAAATCCCATTGAATTAGGAAAATAATCCAATCCAATCCCACTAAATTAGAAAAGCAATATAACATTGAATTAGAAAAATAATCCAATCTAATCCCACTAAATTGGAAAAACAATCAAATCTAATCCCACTAAATTAGGAAAGCAATATAACATAATATATGTATATCATAGTGAAAATGGTAAGAAAGGTAATTCACACACTAAAATGATAAAAACATAAGTATGAAAAAATGGCCGAATGAATTCTTACATGACATGGATAAAGAGGATGAATATTTAAATATTCCTTAAATGTTTTCTGAAATTAAACGAAAAATTGCTCGACATACTATTATCCATAGAAAGTAAAAAATAAAAAATAAAAATTCTTCCTCACCATGCCATAGAGCACCGACAGAAGAACAGCAAATCCTGAAAATCTCGTACGGAAATGGTCTATAATGAGAGCTCATAAATAAAAGCTAGCAAGGTGACAAAACTAATTGATAAATAAATAAAAAGGGGTGACAAAATTGAAAATCCCCGTGGTTGCCTAGGAAAATTTCGAAAATTAAATCAGTCCATATTATTAGAGAAACCTCGGACAACTAATTGTTTGTTTATGAGATAAGCGATCTTGGACGAGTTTTAATCGAGTCGAATGCGAGAATTGTTCGGAGTCCATATACTTAGAACGGTTGCAGACACATTCACATTCGGATTTATGCTTGAATATTTGTGCATGTATGTTCATTCAAGAATAGCACAGAACCACGTACGCGAGAATTGGTAGTAACAGAAAAGGTGTCCACTTTGCAAATGATTTTGGCTATTTCCTTCCTTCACTTTCAATGACTCAGGTGCCAAAAAATACTGTATATAGCAATCGAAAAATCACAGGAGACAAATAACCCTGTTGGTTTTCTGCACCAAATTTGGAGGTTCTGATCAGATAGTCCTAACCTAGGGCCCCCCTAACCTAAGTCACATTATTGGTACGTGGGTGCATGGGCAAAAGTGAGAGCATGAAAACGTCTTTAAAATACATCCCAAACGACTAAAATTCGTGAGTGCGATGATTGAAAGTGTGGGTGCAGTGCGAGGATTAGAACATGAGCGCATGGTATTTTGAAAGATTGTGATTGTATTCGGTTTGGGTCTCTGGAACCAACCACACCCTTTATGCACGGTCTCCAATAAGTTTTCTCTTTGTTTCTCTCATTTCTCTATCTATCTCTCTCCACTGATTACCCCAAAAACCTCTCTCATAACCCAAACCAAACAAAGTCATGACTAAGGTCAACCACATAAAACCAGGCCCGTTCCTTGGTCTGCCATTAGGCCACATCAAAGCTGGCCCAGTGACAAGAGAAAATGTACCTGCATAATTTGAGTTCCTGAGGACTATTTATATGTTACAAAAAAAATCTACAAATACAACTTTGAAAAAAACCTCCACCCACAACTGTATCTCATAACAATAGAATTAAAACTTCTTCGCAAGGTTTTTTAAGAAAAATGATTTCTACACTCTCCTTTTTACAAATCACACTCCCCTTTTTTGTTTTTATTCATATAAATTTACTATATTGCACTTGAATGTGTGAAAAATGTATTGAAAGAATGGCAAGATAGTAAATTCAAGTCGATAAAGACCCAAAAAAAAAAAACGGATTGTAAGAAAGGGATTGTAAAAATCGCTTCCCTTTTTTAATTATTTTTTCTTAATTTTTATCAATATGGAGTCCAATTTTTGCAACATGTTTTTTCGCCTCCATACTGTCTTTTTGTGTTTTTATTGTCTTCCTTCTTAC
Source organism: Rhododendron vialii (assembly GCF_030253575.1). NCBI lineage: Eukaryota > Viridiplantae > Streptophyta > Magnoliopsida > Ericales > Ericaceae > Rhododendron > Rhododendron vialii. The sequence continues at coordinate 6,434,010 of NC_080563.1, forward strand.
ATTAAAAGTTTTCAACTTTGACCTTTATTTATATACTTTTTCCAATTCCTCTCGCCAAACCGGACAGTGTGATATAAGAATGATACCCTGATTGATAAGTAGTACTCCGTAAAAGTTAAGAAAGAAAACAATTGTTTCTTAAAAAGAAACTCCTAAAAAGGTAAGGACAATGGGCCTAATAAGCCCGGTTTGGGTTGCTAGTCAACGGCCATGCGATGAAAATTTTTATGGGCCAAGAAGGACAGGTGAGCTGAGCCCGAAAAGCCCATTCCAAACAAATACAGGAGTAATAAACGAACATAAATGACAAATCTCCCCAACGGTCGGAAAAGCAATAAAGCCCCCCTCGCTCGCCAAAACACATTCGACTCACCTCCAAGGTCCCCCAGCGGTTCACTCTCTGTCTCCCCCCCCAACGTATTGTTTCCATTCTCTCTCTCTCTCTCTCTCTCTCTCTCTCTCTCTCTCTGTGGGTTGCATGTGGAGTGGAGTGGAGTGGAATGGAACCAGCGAAGATCGATTGGAAGAGAATAAGCTCCATTCTAGTAGTGGACGATCTTTACGAGAACATCAATGCTCCCAAGTTCGTAGATTTCTCAGCTCCAGATGAACCTGTGGACGACGAAGCTTGGTTCTGCAGACCTGGTATGTCATACGAATGCACATGTTAATGGTACCCATGTCATACGATTTCAGCTGGTAATTCTCGTGTATTATTAGTCTCACAGTTTCTTCATTCGTGGATTGAATTGTTGCAGATTGCAATCATCCGAAGACAGTGGAAGATTTCCTCAAGGCAACACCTCTTTCAAAGGTTCTATTATTTGTTTCGAATTCCGTGCATCGTTCTTCTGTTTGGTTCGGACTCGGAGTGAAAGCAGGAAAAGAGAATAATAATGCCCTCTTAGTGGACCTGGGAAACGAACCCTGTTTCGTTGTAGGAGTTAGTTTTGTTTTAAACTCTTCTCAGCAGGCAACTGTTTCCCTGTTTGGTCGTAGTTAGAGAATTGGGTTTTCTCTAAAAAGTTTTATACAAATTCCACAAAACAAGTTTCTGAAAAGTGTTCTCAGTCGAAAATTGTAATGAAACAGGGTCGAAATTCTGCTGAACTGAAATCTGGTTTAGAACCAAAGAGGGGGGGAATGCCTTGGGTTGATAATTGAACATTTTTTATTTTCTTTTTCTGCATGTTACTACCGGTTACCAGAAGGCTAATGGTACTGTAACTATTTTTGGTGTCGTTGAATAACTAAACGTATTTGTTTTTGTTCTGTCAAGCTTCAGAGATCAGCTACCGTTTCTGAGGCCCTTCCACAGCGTGATCGAAACACAAGGTACTTCCATAAAATTAGTTTGGTTGACAGGATTTTGAAAGGGGTACTAGAGAATCCTTTCAAAGAAAGAATCCATTTTTAAAAAGAACCATAAAGCAACAAGCGTTCAGCATTTGAGACTAATTCAGTTTATTCATATACAAGCTGAACAGTTCACTCTGCTTATTGATCCAGAGATGCTTATTTGAAGAGGAGAGGCTTAACTCAACCTTCAGATTTGCCAAACAAGGACTCGAATTGCGATAGATTCGTTGAAGATGGAGAGAATCAGCACCCTAATTTATGTTCTACTCCAAGTCACCACTACAACATCATGAAAGCAGAAATCAAGTCGAGCACAGAGAGGAAACAGATTGCTAATCCAACCAAAAAGGAAGAGACGCCACGGTTGAGAAGTACGTTATCAGCACGAAATTTGTTTGGAGGGCGCGACTTGATGAATCATATAACTGAGTTTTGCAATGAGTTGAAGAGATTGGCCACAAGGGCAACGGAAAGAGAGAATGTGGAGAAATCAGATGGGAAGAAGCTGGAGAGAAAGGAATGTGACGACGGCAGTAATTTGGGGGAAATGGACGAGAAGGAGAGGAAGCCATTGCTTGAGGTAGGCAAAGAGAACTGTGAGGAGGCACAGAAGAATAATCTCAAGGAGAAGCAGAGGATGAAAAAGTAAAGCTCTCCCTTCGATCTAATATAATGCATGCAAATACACTTAAACAAGTACACACAATGTTGAAACTTCTTTACCAGAGTGCAGCCAACATATGCTCCATTTCATGCCATAAAGGTGGATAAAATCCAAGATTATGATCTGTGACTTAATTAGACGCGGGGGGGTGGGGGAACCAGGTTGAAAGTTGACGGATTGAAAGTTCTAAACTATCAGAGTAGATGAAAAGTGATGGGTTTTGTTCATTCTAATCAAATTGCTTAAGTGCTTTCATTTGGTAAATCTCTCTTTGCATTTCATAGTAGGTGTAAATATGGGCAGTTCTCACGATAAAGAGGATTAACACTTAAGTGATTGAATCTGTGCAGGAGAGTTGAAGTAGAAAACAATCCCAGCCCTTTGGAGTTGAAGATTGGAAAGCGCAAAGAGGGGGAGAATTTGTTGCAAATTCGAACCAATCCTCCCTCTCCTCAATGTTTTTCAGCTAGCCGTGGACCTGACAAAGCTGCCCCTCTGAAAGCATCTAGATCTAAGCCTCAGGTAAGCAATGGTTATCACCAAAAAACTATAGAAGATGGTTTCAAACGCATAGCAATTTTAGCACATGATACTGGAATGCTACTGAGAATGCACTGGAAATTGTTTTGCTTTTCTGGTTTATTACCTGTAATAGAAGCTTGTTAGCTAGGAGCCTAGGACAGGCTGGACATATTTTCCCCACTCTGAAAGGAAACATATTTGTGCTTATTTGCATCTCCTATCAGGATATTCTATTCAATCTAAATGGGTTTATTTGGCGAAAAAACATGGTACAACAGTTCAGGAAACATTTTTTCCAGCAGTTCACAAAACATGTTTTTTAGAAAGGAACCAATGATGGTACCCAGGTAAAAAACAACGGCTAGAGTTGTGTCTTGCTGCTTCCATATTCTTTCCTCTTTCTATCCAAAGGCACGCAAGAAAGAAAAGAGTCATCGGTGAAATGCATAAGGTAGCTCACTAACTAGGTGCCAACTGTTGGCTCAATCAAGAGCTTATTCCTGTCTAATATTGAGCTGCCTTCAAGTCCCTACAATTAAAAGACATTGTTTCCACTATTTGAAGTTTTTTTCAGTACAATACTGGATTTTACTGATTCATTGACTTAAATTGTTGACATACTAGGAGAGGGGAATCCTTCAAAAACTGGAGCAGGGCAATGCAGAGTTAATGAAGGAGAAGACCGCAGAAACTAAAAGTACCGGTGGGAAAAGTGCTTCCATTGTTGCTGAAAGAGAAGCAAGAACCTTGGATGTTTTCTGGTTTCTAAAGCCTTGCACTCTTTCAAGCTAAAATAGTTGTACTTGAGATCAACCTCATTCATTACTTCACTTCTCATTTTCACCCTTGAAACCTCATTGTTAGTATATATCATCATTCATTCATTCTTTTGTTGTTAAATCAAATCACTTAGCTTTTTGTTACTATCCAATTGTCTTTAGGAGAAAAACTACAGTTACGAATCCAATTCATTGAGATTTGTACAGGGAACCAAGTTCATCAATAAAGTTATAACCTTTGCCTCCATTTTCAGTGTCTAATACAAACCTTGTTGGATATAAGTCATTTTTTCATGACATGAAGTATCTTCTTATTATTATTACCCTAACCATCACACCCCTTTTTTTTCCCCCCTCAAGTTAGTAGAGTGACTAGAGTCACATACCAAAAGGGATATCCCAAACTTCTGATGACATTAAAGTAGCCTCTTCTGAGATTTTGAAATTGCCACAAAAGAAAGAAAAGAAACCAAAAAGCTAATCTTGAAAAGAGAAATAAAATAAAATAAAATCCTCTCCGCAAAACGTTTTATCCAGACTCTGTGGTCTTCACAAAGTTACCATTTTCAGCCATGACAAAGGGAAAAACATAAAATTATGCAACAAAAACAAAAAGAAACACAGATCCACAAATTCTCTAAAATTTCCATGAGTAACATACACACAATTCCGCATCAAAACACCACAAGATCTCACAACTAAACCCAGCTACATACTTAGCAAAAACACCAAAAAGAATCGAAACAGACGCGACAAGAGAGAAAGGAACCAAAGCCCTAAACTAGGAATAGTTACAAGTTTTGATGGAAATAAAATCCATTTCTACACATATATATATAGTATAACTTATCTGGTGTTGTTACATAGGAAACAATCCAGGAGCCTCGAGCAAGCGTACCGTAGGCGAGGGTAGAACCGTCCCGTGTACAAACTCGACTCCCTGAAAAGCTCTTCCATTGTTTCCACAAACAGGTTGAGGCTTCGAATTGGAGGGACGTACAGGGTCAGAGGGACCGCGGAGAAGGCCACGGCGAAGAACAACTGCAACATGACTCTCTTCTGCCGCCGAGAGAGAGAGAGAGAGAGAGAGAGAGAGGAAGAGGGGGGTATTGGAGTTCTTGGTATCTATCTGAATGATTTTGGAGACTTTCGATTTCTGAATTGCGGATGGGGCCGGCTGTATATAGGTGCTATGACATGTACGAGTCTGTATGTGGTGGGGCAAAAATTATACTATACCCTTGGGGCATGGCCATGTGATGCCTCAGGGACTCTTTGCACCACACAAATATGTACGGGTCATATATTTGTGTGGTGTCCCGCACATATTTGTATGGTGCAAAGAGCCTCCGGGGCACCACATGGCCATGTCTATGAGGTATGGAATAATCTCTGGGGGTGGGGGTTGGGGGGTGTGGATGTAAAAGCAGCACCAAGTGTCACATGGCGCGTGGAAACCAAAGCGTCGAATGAAGAACACCAAAGTGTCCTTTTTTGGGGGTATATACCGAAGGTATCTTGGCTCAACTTGCGAGCTCTCATAGCCTTTATACACAATTATGCGTAAAAATGATATGATCCGAAAATTTGTTAGCAAAAAGAATTAAACATGATTGTTAAGATGTGGAGTAGAAAGCACGTACGTTTTATGCCAAGATCAATACACCACCCCTCAAAGCTAAAAAAGCCATATATAATAATTCATAATATATGTTTACCATCCTTAATTCATTTTCATAAAATACATTATAAAAGTACTTTGTATAACTTAGCGAGACCCAAAGAAAAAAAAAATCACAAATTGGTATATTTTCATGAGATATTTAGGTTTCCGTTCATGTGAATTTTTACTTAGGTCTTGTTCTGCTAAAAGAAATAATGTAATGAAGATTGGTTATTTTAAAGAGAGCATCACTAAAGTCAATTATTGTTCCATAAATATTGTTGTATTTTCACCACACAAAAAAATGTTGCTCTATTGGATGGATTGTTAATTTGCTTCTTCTTTTTTTATAACCAGATGTCTCGACTAGTTTGTGCAGGTCTCGATTAATTTCGAGGCCTCGAAATTAACGATCAGACAAATCCTTCAATAATTTCAAGATTTAAAATGTTTGGTCCATGTAAAATTCGAACACAGACACTTATTGTTTTCTCGTTTCCGCTCAACTAACCTTTGAATTGTATTGGGATGGATAGTTGACCACCAATGCATAAATTGCCAAACACAACAACAATTGCCCACCAATTGCTTAATTGTCAACTGCTCCACACACACGCGCACACAAATTATTATCGGGGGTTGCACCTGCACACCGTTTGTATCGTTACAGTTTATGAACCAAACTGTACTTTGTTGAGAAAACCGGGGGCTGCAGCAATCTTTCTCTCAGTTTCCGTTTCTCTCTCTCTCTCTCTCTCTCTCTCTCTCTAGAAAGTTCACCGGCATTCCCCAACCAACAACCCATCCAGGGATTCCAGACTATCCAGCTATCAATATCATAGGAGTAATATTACACTAGCACTAGATAACCTTGTCCAGAAAGTTCCTTAATTTACACCCTAGAATTTTAGAGGGGAAAAAAAAAAAAAAGTGAAGTAGATTAGCTAGCAATCACAATTCCAAAAAAATGCACATTGCTTGGTGCTGTCCACAAAAGTAAAGAATGTGCTACAGATTCGTTGATCGAGTGGGAGCATAACAATAAATAAGGAACGCATTATCGATCCCCTCTTACTCTTTCTGTATTCGTATATTTAATTTTTTACGGTCTGATAAAAAACTCTCGGGCATTTCATTGAAATTTTGTTCGATGAATAGATTTATAAGGGACCTGCGGTAAGCGAAGTGTGCATAAACTCGCTCGAACTTTCTTTCTTTTTTATCCGAGAGAGACACTCGTACTTGATTACTCCCTCCGTCCCACTTTATTCCGTCTGTTTCCTTTTTTAGACGTCTCAAAAAATTGTTTATATCTCACAATCTATAATATTTTATATATTCAATATGGATCTTGTTTGATAGATCTCAATTTATTTTATTAAACAAAGTTTTCGAAATCATAAAAAACATTATAGATTGTGAGATATAGACAATTTTTTGAAACGTTCTAAAAAAGAAATAGGCGAAACAAAGTGGGACGGATGGAGTACTATTTAGAGAAAAGGTATGTTGATGTTTAGGACTGGTTGGTGATGATTCACCTAACTTGGAAGTTTAATTTAAAGCAAGATGGTACTCCATGCCAGGTGCGAACCACCCATGATATGCTGCTGATTATAATGGATGTTTGACCAATAAAACATACGGAGTAATAACTCCAACTAATTAATGGGGTCCACAACAAGGGTGTTTATATTTATCAATTTTAGGCTTTCTTCCGGGGGTAAAAATGGAAGACAAAAAAGTTGAAAATGTCTACCGGGACTACTGTTATGTTTTTTTGTTTTTCTATCAATTAATTGGTACGATAATTAAGTTGGCTAAAACACCTGAAATTATGTAAAATTGTATGAAATTATGTAAAAATGTAAGAGAATTAAGTTGGTCCAGACGTTTGAGTTATCAAAAAATATATATTATGAGAATTATACTGTATACAATCTAACAATGGAAGAAAGTATAATATATGTACTTTCGGATGTTAACGTACTTCAAACATTTAGAAGTGGAAAATATTTGAATTTAGGTAATAATATACTTCCTCTTTTCCAAAATGAGGAATCTTTTTTGGAAAACATGTTATTTTCAATTGATTATATTTTTCAACGTGAGAGTTAAAAAAATATGTAATATGAATCTTGTTTGATAGATTTACATTAGTTCTATTAAACGAAGTTTCAAAATAACATAAAACTTCATAAATCAATATTTTAAAATGGCATGAATTTTTTAAAAGGTCACTCATTTTAGAATGATTCTTTCATTAATAGGAATCCAAAGAAATAATTAATTAATTTAGGTCAAAGGCGTTCTTAATTCAGTTCGAGTGGTTCATGCACGCGCCCCATAACAGTTTAGTCGAGGGAGAATGTGGTATTTTTTTTTTTTTGCCACGGCGATATACATCAGCGGGAGTTAGTGGAGGTGAGAAGATAAAGATGTACCTATATGATGAATAAGTGTGGTTTTTTATTTGTTCGAATCTTTAAAATCTATACTTCACGAACTTTATGCGAGAACATAATTTGTAGATGCGTACTTTTGTGGATCCACCGGAAAATTCGTGTCGTTTTGCTACCACATGGAGGGCCAAGACAATCCAGTGTACGAGAGGTTCATGTCGTATGCTTCCCCACCAAGGATACTCCATCATGCGATCAATGAATTCTTTTTGTGTTCTTCTGAACCACGGTTGATGAGATTATCCGTACGTACTGTTTTCCAATTGCACGAGGCTTTAGGCTCCGTTCAGTTGTACGGAAAAAATATGGAAAATAATAGAAAAATCAATTTTCTTCTATTTTTCTGCGTGCTCAATTACCAAAAAAATTGTATAATTCACATGTTCAATTTTCTCATTGGGAAATACTTTCCTCGAAAATAAATCTTGCCAAAATAAAGGAATTCTTGTATTCCTGTAAGATTTCTGTCAAGAGAACACACACAGAAAAATAAATTTCATTTTCTTTTACTTCTCCTCTTCACGTTTCCTAAGAACCAATTTCTCATACAACATTCCAGACAATATTTCATGGGAAACACTTTGAGCAATGATACGATGAGTAAATTTGGTGAACATGTTAGGTTACCTTCATGAATTGTAATTCTTTTTTTTTTTCCCTCATCGGCAGAAGAGATTGTTACAACATGTATGAAGTACAAATTATGAAACATTACATCCATCGCGTGAGAGTTCATGAGATAACCAAACTCAATAATTGAACTAACAGGATAAATTAATCCAACTCAACTACAACCCCATTAAAAAAAGAAATAACCCCAACAAATACAAATAAAATAATACCCACGCGCGCATGAATTGTAATTCTGCACCGGTAAGAAACGTCACATATGCGACCCAATTTTATCTATGCATCGAAGACAACTCACATGGTATCTAGAACATGCTCACTACTTGATTATTAATTCGGGTTTCGCCTGCCTCGTCCAATTAAATCAGCCTTTTCCCAGCTGTAGAAAAATATAGATGAACTGAAACTGAAATGAGAGAATGAACAAACATGTTCACCTTGCAAAGCGGGGATGCTACCAAGCAGCATCCTACAAAAGCGGGTACAGAGTGATCAATTTGGTCGTTTATCTCGACACGGCTTGGCTGATCTTAACCGAGTAGTCGACGGTTCAGATTTGTATGCGCTCAAATTTTTTTGACTAAATAATTTATTCGGATTACTTTTTTGTCCGTACTCATTTTTTCACATTTGTCAATTTTACGTCAATTTTTTTGGATTGTTGTTTCGTCATGACGTAAGAATACTATCGAAACTCAATTTTTTTTAAATGAAGACGAAAATAACTACAATGGGTATGGACCCCATATTTGATGTGAGTAAGTTTTTAATTCTCTTTTATGATTGTGTGTGTGTAAATATTTGTGGTAATAGCATAACTGCAGCTCCAATACACAGCTGGTGATGTGGCAGCACAGCTCAGCAATCGTGGTGATCTGGCAAAACATCTCAGCGGATTTCAAGCATTAGTGTTGATCTGGCCGAACAGCTCAGCAATCGTGGGCTCAGCTTTATATCCCGCGGTAACTTCTCCACATCAGACAAAGAGTCTCTCTCTCTCTCTCTCTCTCGCAATGGCGAGGAAGCGGAGGGTCCCGGAGGTTCTATGGAGGTTGTTCAACAGCCGCGCTCGAACCCTAGCCGACACCATTATTTCATTGATTCCACCAACGACGCCTTCTGCGGCTGCGGCGTGCCGTTGCAAGGGGCGGGGATGCCTGGGTTGTACCGGCGACGGCGCCATTTCGTTCCTGCTCCGGCCAGATGACCCGTCCGATTATCGCAAGCTCTTGTATCAATGCATCGTTGTTGTATCCGACAATGCCCCTCCTTTCTCTGCGTTTTATCCTGACCGTCGTTGGTCCCAACAAGAGGTCTCTCCTAACCCTTCAGTCTATTACTGGTCGTACACAGTGGCGTTAAATTGGTTATCGTCTGTGGTATAAAATAATAGACGTTGTTTATGACATTCTTCATAAAATCCGTTCTCCATTGGATACATGATTCTCGGTTGCTGTGAGATTAGGCTTTTCACCCTCTTGTTGTGTCTGGCGATCAGACCTAGCATAGCCTATATACTATTCATGTTGTTGGTGACCAGGTGTTATTTACGTTACGAATTAGTTGTTGAAAAAAACAAGTTGCACCTCTCTGTTTCAGTATGTGTGTGTTGTTCTTCTTTTTGGAGGGAAGAGCATTAAATGGTTTCCCTCAATAAACCATCCTGTTTACCAAGACGTTATAGCATTGGAGAGTTTGTTACATATCCAGTGTAGATACAACTCATTGTTTTAGAAAATTTGCTTCGTCTTCGTTCACTACTTATTCAAGGAGTCTGCTTCAATTTTCTAAAGGAAATAGGGTGACTCACTTTGGGTTTCTATTAAATAGCAAACAAAAAAAATATCGTTTGGCATTTGAAATGTTTGCATATCCATATTTATCGCAAAAGCAGAAGTTAGGGAAACCATTTGTGCAATTTCAAAATGGTTATTATCACTACGTATCTCGTTCTGGTGGTTGGATTCTAGTTTTTGTGATCAGCTGGTGATTCAGCCTTCACATGTTCATTTACGACCAAACAATAAATAATCTCCTTGAGGTTGCTGCATGTTTCAGTTTGCCTTTACATTGTTATTTGATGTACTTGTGTCTAATCTAAGTGCCGAGTTGATATCTATTTATGCTGGCTTTTTACTGCATGTTATGGTTCAGATTGTTAAGAGGACCATTGAAATGATAATAAGCGAGCAACCCTTGTCTTCTAATGTCTTATGCAGTGATTATGACAAGGCAAGTGACTTTCATGTAATGTATTTGTATCTCTGAATTATTTTGGTAGATAAGATACTACATGAGTTTTATGAATTATATTGCAAATTGCGAAGTACCCAAAAAAAAAAATTGTGAATGAAAATAGGTATAAATTTGATTTTAACGCAACTAGGTGTAGATGTATTAGTAATTAAATCATTCTTGAGTAATAGCTTGGTGCACTGTAGGTCAAACTGATGTTGAAGACCAAATTATTTACCTGGTCATGTGCATTCAAATCTAAATTAAAGTTAGACACGAGGCAAGGAACTACGATAGATTGTATTCCTGAGAATAGATCACATCCGAGATGAATTCCGTAAACATTCTTCGTAGTCCTTGTATTTGGTTTTAAGATTGGAAAGCAATATAATTTCTATCTGAAGGCAAAGTGATTCCCTCTGTTTAAAAATCACCAGATCGAACTTCCATTATTTGGATAAGTGCCCAATCAACTTTGCATTTTGGAACCAAAAATATTAGTGGCATGTCTGACACAGATACGGTGATTCCTAGGTTCGTCAGTGGTTGATGGATATAATCAATACATCTTACGACTAGTATGAATGCAGAGATAAGCCATATATTTCTCCAACTTGCATTGGCTGTTGTCATCGACTCATCACTACACCATTGTTAGTCTCTTTTATGGTAATACTAATTACGTAGTATGTGATGAACTGATGTTATATTAGCAAGAAGGGTTACTCTTTGGCAGCAGGACCAAAAATGCCGGTGATTATCGATTTTCGTTGTTGAGTATTCCTGCAAGAAAGAATTTAATGGTTTTCATAATTAAGGCCAAGTAGTTTTTGGGTTGGTTAATTAGTGTTTTCGTGTTGATAGTAATCATATACACTGGCAGCATTGCTGTTCGAGCTCTGCCATGGAGCTTTTAACAAGTTCAGCATGGGACTTTCTATTGAGAAGGGTAGGTAATGGTCAATTTTAAGTTATGTTTCTATGCTTTAAATGTATTGCTTCATTTTCTTACGTGGGGTGCGTGTGTGTATTCTTTGACATGCAGGTTGGGGATGGAGTGATGGTCTATTTGCTGAAGTATACTTCTATATTTTTGCCACTTCCTCGTAAGAAACACTATCAGGTGGCAGGTTTTCCTATCAGTGATTTTTGCCTCAAGTCAAAGCACATATCAGAGCCCAAATGTCTTCATTCTTCATTTGCTGTTGGTATGCACCAATTGGAACAAATTCACTTTGCAAAATTTAAGTCGTATGTGTCAAGTTCATCATACGTTCTTCTTTTACAATGAAGTGAGTGATTTGCAGTTCATTTTCCATTTGTATGTTATTTAGTCTGGATCAATGCCCAATTTGCCAGGTTCTATATAATCTGAACTTTTTATTGCAGTGTGCTATGTAGTAAATCCTGTATTTAGCCCAAGCAGATTCTGTATTTTACTTGGAATGAACTATGGAGAAACATCGCAGGAGAATTTCCAGACAACGAAACGTGACCAGACCAATTATCTTACCTCCTTGCGTTCCTCTGCGTAACTAAATGATCGCAAACTAATCACCCATTGCCATCCTGTTATCTCCATTTATCCATCTAAAGGAATATACATGATAAGCAGACCAATAATGCTGGGTTGACTGCATGTGGACCAAATATCTTGTTCTGGAAATACACTTGGTGTGGTCATAGACCCGTAAGGTAAGCTTTTTCAAACCTTCCAATTTAATGAAAGGTAAGGAGGCTCTGGTTGAGAAGTACAGGCCGAGGTGGGCTTTTTCAGACCTTCCAACATAACAAAAGGTAAGGAGGCTTTGGTTGAGAAGTACTGGCCATGGTGGTTGAAGTCCTGGAAAGCTTACACTTGACCTCATGGATATGTCATGCTGGGCTTGTGGAACCTTTTTCTGGGAGGTCATGTAAATTGAGGGGCAGGCGAATTTCGATTCATGTGTTTAATACTGAAGTTTGCAGTTGGGAAAAAAAAAATTTCTTTCCACTGTACCAAAGAAAATGAAAAAGAGCAGTAATTGTTCTTGAGAGGGAGCTTTACTATGGAGCTGTAGTGATTATAATCCACTGACTCAACAACATATCTAGGGACTACTGAAGTTATAATGGGCGTCCTATAGTATTCGTTCTTAATAGAAGCCCATTATTCGTATGTTAGCTGGTTGATTTGAGAAGAATCATCAGAAGAAATGGGAAAGAGGGCAAGAGTGAGTAAAGAGAATTCGTGTTCAAATAGTGTTCAGCATGCATAAGAGGTTAGACTTAAGAAATTTCAATATCTGAATCGATTTTATAAGAAGTTTGCTTGCTAACTACTAGTATTACAGTAGTTGGTAAACAACATACCTGTCCTGTTGTGAATTCATCTATTTACTAGGTTTATGGTTGCGTAATTTTGGGCACTGGGTGCTTTTACAAGACACTTTTCTTGACTTTCACCATATCCCTGATCCATTTCAGTCTGTCATTAAACTGAACGGTATGATCTTGGCTGATGTTGCTTTAGGTTTCCACAAGGGTAATTCATCGTTCTGTACTAATACTGCCCACGTGCAGATTTGTCTTCTCTTATCTCTCTACACATTTTGACTTTTATCCGACTAAGTTAATTGGTTGCATTGAAACTATTAGTTTCAGAATAGTGATCAGATATATTTTCTTGGTAATTTGACAGATTCGTGATTTCCTTTGAACTGTTCTTCAGGATCAGGGAAAAAGAGAAAAGGAGTTTATGAAGTTGACTTATTGTCAGAGAAAGAGTATTCCAATGCTGCTTTCAGTGATGATGTTCCCTCTGGTTCAGTTAATTGCTTCAGTCATGATGGTCTGAGTTATTCTTCTTCATTCAGCAGGCATTGTAGGAAAAAGAGGTATCAGAAGAGTTCATCTGGACGACCCACGTTACAAACTAGAACAGCTAATTGTAACACCGAAGGAAGTCCAAACGAGGAACATCACGGTAGCTCAAATCAGCTTATAGTGAAGCCTGGAAAGCGTCAAAGACAGTTTAGTTGGCAGCGCCACAGGAAGCGTAGGAAATTTGACATTCAAGAAACCCATTCTCTGATCCAATGTGCAAGAAATGCAAGTGATGGAGATAGCTCATATGAGAAGCCTCATTCTGGGTTTAACACAAGCGTAAGTCTCGCTAGGAAAAATGGGCAATTCCTTGTAGAAAACAGGGCGACAACATCGGTTTGCTTTTTGCTACTCCCTCCGTCCCCTTTTTAATGTCCAGTATTCCATTTTGGGCTGTCCCTTAATAAGTGTCCATTTTGTAAAGTTAGTGGGTAAAAGTGGGTACATTTCTCATTTTGCCCCTAAAAGTAGATTCCATTTTGAAAAGTTAGTGAGTAAAAGTGTAATGATGATGTTTTTATAGAGGGTAAGTAGGGAAAGTGAAGGTAAAAGTTGACGTGAAAGGTGTAATGATGATATTTTTTTAATAAGTTGGAATTACGAAGCGGGACACTTAAAAAGGAACGGAGGGAGTATTTGAAGTTGTCTGCCTGTCATTGCCGTTGTATACATATATATACATACACACACAAAAAAACTCTTTTTCTTGAGATTACCTAATTGATAAATTGTAAACTAGAAGTGGCAATTACGGTTGTCAGGGATGGATGTCAACAAATTAGGGAGATTATGAGCCGAGGCTATTCGGTGGCTTGTAGATCATTCAAACTGAGGATTGGCCCCCTGATTCAATTGGACCATTGGTTAGTTTCTATTTTGGGAAGGAGGTTCAATTTTGGAAAGCTTCATGGTTTAAGGATACATTTTATGTGCTTTCACTATGTGCAGGTTTAATTAACGAGTATGTGTGTATCTAAATAGAAGTGAAAAGAGAATCACGTAGTTGATAAAGCCAATCAAGGTTGGTGAGGAGGTGCTTAATACCTTCCCTGTCTGTAGGTCTTCCCTGTTTGTAGCTCAACTCATGAGATAGATCTCTAGTGACGATGGTCAGTGGCTATATTATGAAGTTATTTGGAATTCGCCAGTTTTTCCCAAAACTAGGTAGCGACTCCAGTCTCTGGATTTCGATCTAGTGCTCCCTTTGGTGACATGTGGTATATTGAATCATATGTCTTGTGGATTCTTGTGGGCCATCGGTTGCTGGATATTCAGAATAAAAAAGGAATCTGTTGAGTACTGGGCTCAAAATGTTTAATCGCAAAAAGTGAGTCTAAGTTGAGTGTGATGATGACATAAAAAAGCGTGGTGGCCCTTCGTTGGGTGCACGCACCTTGACTGGTCATATTGAGAGAGGTGAACATCCAACACCTCAGAGAGCTAGCATACTACGACTCCCCATGATATGAGCTCCCATAGATCATATGAGCCTCCTACATGAGTCCATGATGGGAATTCCAAGTTCTTATATTACGACTCACAGAGGAGGCCTCGTCGACTTCCATTCTGACAAAACAATGATGAAGCAAGCCCCTGCACTAAATTGAGCTGGCTTTACACTTCTCGAAGACTCCAAAATAAGGATCATTTGACACTGATAATAAACAGTACTTTACTCTCTGCTTCATTCCCTACTACTATTGTGATCCTCTCCTCTGCCCTACTGTTCCCTCTACTGTGGCCCTGAGCTGTCTCCTCCTACGCCTTTGGTGGCCCTGAGCCATCCAGTGCCCTTCATTTTCTTGGCATAACATTACAATAGCATTTTCAACTCTAGTTTGCACATTAGGCAAGTTTATAAACATTGAAAATGCTTGCATCCTCATAATTAGTTTCTTGGAATGAAATTCGTTGAAATAATCAGTAACTATTTCATTCTGGAATCATATGCCTTTCCATACCAGGTCAAAATAATTCGTGCATTCTTCTTATAATTATGTTACGCGTGACTATTATCAACTGGATAACACTGCAGGAAATATGACGGTATCTTGTTAAATTCTAGGTAATTCACACTGTACCAGGGTTTTTATCCAAGCTCTTTACTAATAACAGACATATATCGGTCCATAGTGATAATAATGCAGTACGAGTTGAATGTTTACTAGTTTTAACCATGACTAATTATTCTCTAAAATCAAACATGACTAATTGGAGGTTGAGATGAGTCAATGGTTCTTATTTTGAGAACGACCAAATATACTTTTGATGCAGTGCTCAGATCAGCTACTAGTTGCTAAAATTTTGCCATGCATTTTACTCTTGATGTGGTAATTTTCCCAGTATTAGAGGCCAGAAAACTTGTACCGCATGATTTGAATGGTGGGAGAGGTAAAATTCTTATGACTAATGAGAGGGTGAAGAATAGTTAATTTGCCTTCAGCATGAAAAGAATGATTGACTGGTTATGTTTGCTTAATATGCTGTTTGTAGTCCAAACGTTTAGAAGGTGACATTTTTTAGTATTCTTGTGCTCTAGCGACGAGAATAGATGGTTGATGCGAAGTCACCAGAATGGAAGATATATATACATTTTGCGCTATGCACTTGGAGTTCTATTATATATTATATATACATTTTGCGCTATGCACTTGGAGTTCTATTATATATGTGCCAAATCTGGTACAGATTTGTATACAGTTTTTACTTTTTAGTACAGTAAATTCCATGTTTCTAGCGGGGAATGTAGATTGTTGATGTGAAATTACCAGAGAAATATTTTCACGGGCTTGTAAAGCGTACCTCATGCCCCTTTATTAAACAAAGAAACATGAAAAAATCATTTGAGTCATTTGACCCTCACCCCACTACAAATGCTAATATTTTTCTGCATTGGTCTATCTGCAGATGCCATTTCAGTGCTCTTGCTGTTTGTTTCTGCAAAAAATCCAGTATATCAGCAGAGAAGGTCATATTGATCGGCAGTCCATATTTTATAGGTCGGAATGTTCTGCATCAGTTTTACCTAGAAATCGTATCCTCTTCTACCCGCTTGGTTCCCACATCATGTATATGTAGTTTGTCTCTCTGGGATTATCATTTTTTTCTTTTGCTGATTTTATTTTGATATACATTTGTGTTATCTACGTTATACATGACCTGCTATTTCTCATTGAAATTTGAAATATTTTAGCTGTTGAGATATTGCGGATCATAAATCTTTGATACGTGGAATAAAGAACTTCTGTTCTTTCTGTGGTATTCTTCTAGGGTTTATTCCCTGGACGGATGGGCTGAATTTAATGTGAGATATTGTCTAGTGTTGCGAAAATTTCTCTCTTCCTTTGAGGGAAATGAGTCATGTACAACCTTAACATTCTTCAGATGTGTTGAATTCTTTGAGGCCCAATGCCTCAGGTGCTAAAGTTCTTTTTGAGGATATATTTGGCTTATCTGATGGCAATATTAATTCCCTGTCACGGTCATGCTACCACAGCAGTAATTGTTGTCTCACAAACTACAAGTGCCTGTAAGTAGAGGAATATCTTCGATATACATTTGATGCATGGATTTACCTGTATGTTGATTTTATCAGAAAGTAATTTTCCTGGAATGCTCTTATCGGTGTTTTAAGTCTTGTGCTGTATTTTGGTTGATATAATAGTCACTATATTCGTACTTTTGGGTACAAAGCATTGTTGTTTTACGTAATAAAATTTATTTAGTATGTACCGCTATGAAAACAGACTGAAGAATCTAGTTGAGATTACTATGCTGAGGTCCCTTCTTGGGGCCTAGATCCTATCATGCTTTAGATAAGGTTCTTCTAGAAAGCATGTAAATTGGGGATGAAAATGGATTTTCACTCACTTCGTACATCTGCTCTTCCGATATCACCCACTAGTTTGAATGAGGTTTTGATCGTGATAATTAGCAGAATGCTAACGGCCGGAACTTAGTTTAGGTTAATTAGCATTAAGCCTATAGGTCCGTAGAACTCGTCTTTACCAAAAAAAAAAGTTTTGGGATAAAAGAGGCACTTGACTTGACACTGGTACCTGTGTAGATTTTTTTACAAGTATTGACGGGCTACAGAGTATCAAAAGTTGATGCCAGGTTTGTTGGTGCAGTTTGACTTTGTATCAAATTACTATTTTTACTTTGTATCAAATTATTATTTTTGGTGAAAGTTGAAGTCTAATGGAGAGCTGAAGTTAAAACACTGATGTCAGAATTGGGAGGAGAACACAGTTTTATTTCAGATGATGTAAACTGGGGAGGGTAGATCAAGATGGACATGGGTTGTCCTGATATGATGGTAAATTTTAACATTATTGATTGACTAAAATCACAGATTTCTTTTGTTTACTATGTCTGAAGAACAGGATTTGCTCAAGTTTCTCCTTTCATAGATTGTCTGCGGGCAGTTTTTTTGTGTGTGTTCTAATTCTTTATTTTTGGCGATCCAGATACCATTCACTTGTTAAGTTTCTTAAAAATCTCATACGCAAAGCTCACCGCTGCCAGCATTTGAGGTTATTAGAAAAGCACTGTCCAATACCATCTTTGGATCAAAGTGCTGAAGGAGGAATTGGTTCCATAGTCGAGGTAAGTAATTTTTTTTAAGTTTATTTCATTGTTGTCAATTGGGGTAGCATGCCGTTGAAAGGTTTTTATTTGTTCTCTTACGTTCTTGCTGATGAAGGTAATACAGAGTCATTTTAAGTCATTGGTGTAGCGTCTTGCATTCATTATCATAACGGAGCTTTAACCCCCAGTTTTTGCTCATACAAGTATTCGTTTTGTTCTGTATTGTTAGTATGTTCTGCTTTATATCAGGTTTTGCTATGGGGATGTATACTTCTTGTTAGTCAACCCTGCTGCTATGATGATCATACGGTCTCCACTAGCTGTTTAACGTTTGATTCATGTCTAGGCTAGGTTGTAATTTATTAGTGCTATAAGAAGGTCCTAAGCGGAGCACAAGGCTGGCGAGCAAAGCAGGATCTCGTAGAGGTAGAACAACCGTTGCTGCCTTCCCCCCGCTATTGTGTTTTTTTAGGCTAATTCATATGACTGGAAGAGGTGCTACAATGCTGGCAGCAGATATCACTTCCCATTGCTTTAGGTCACTATGACTTGCGAAATGTTGTGGCTAAGTTGATAGGGGACTCCAATTTCTTGGGGAAAATGGAGCCTTTGTTTTTGCTCTCATACTTACCTTTGTCTTTAAAATATCTATCAATGTTTCAAGTTAGAGTCGTTAGACTAACTCCTTGCTAGGTTTGACTTTCCAGAAGAATGAAGCCTGTGTGAAACTGAAATACTTGTTCTGTTATTTTTTTCTGGCGGATTCTCATACCCAAATCAGCCAATGGAGAAAGAGATAGCATAACCAATAGTGTGGTTGCCAGTCTTCCATTAGTAGTTGCAATATTTAAGCTCCTCATGGAATGGTGAATACGCTAATGGAGGGATGTGAAGTTATCGTTTTCTTGTTTTCTTCTTTGCTAGTGTCATCACCTTTATTGGCACCATACCTTTTCTGTTCTTTAAAATACAGCAATGGAGCTATTTCATTTTTTTATTATTTGCTTTTTGTTCTGACGTAGAAGTCTAATGTGTGTGAAATTTCATTCTCAGGGCATTGATTTCCAAGCAAATTTTCCAGGGAAGAGGCATGCTAAGGTTCAGCAGGATGGGAAGTTGCCACCTGATAATTTAACCAACACCGATAGTAACATTTGTGGCATAACTCCAGATGTCCTTGATCATCAATTTGAGCCAAGCCAGTCTTATTGCCTTAAAAAGCATGTGGTGTCGTTTTTATGGGCTGTTTGCAGGAGTATAGTTCCACCAGATTTGCTTGGAACTTCTTCTAACTGGAGAATTCTGAGGAAGAGTATCTCAAGGTTTGTTCGGCTTCGAAGATTTGAAAAGTTCTCT
Organism: Rhododendron vialii; assembly: GCF_030253575.1. NCBI lineage: Eukaryota > Viridiplantae > Streptophyta > Magnoliopsida > Ericales > Ericaceae > Rhododendron > Rhododendron vialii. Next base: position 6,453,135 of record NC_080563.1, read on the forward strand.
TTAAAGCAGTGTATGTATAAGTTGAAAACATCAGTGTTCCCCTTTCTATCTGATAAACGCGCTTCATGCTACTCGAATGTCAAGATGCTAAAGAGCAGAAAAAGGCAGATTCCAGATTTGCATAAAAGACAGAGCCAAGTAGAATTCGCTACTCATTCTATTAAACATAAAATTGTGCAGAACTGGATACTTTGGTTCTTTTCATGTCTGATAGTGCCCTTGGTGCAAGCCAACTTCTATGTTACAGAAAGTGAGCATGGGAAACAAAATTTGTTTTATTATCGGAAATCAGTCTGGGAGAATATAATGAACAAAGCGATCATCTCCTTGAAAAATCGGAACTATCACCCTTTAAATGATGAATCGGTTTGGAACATTACAAACAAAAGGTCATTCGGTTTCTCAAGGGTCCGACTTCGTCCAAAAGAAAATGGAGTAAGGGTGCTAGCAAATCTTAAAGCATCCTCAAGAATACTGGGCAAAGAATTCTCTTTTAAAGTTCAACCCAATAGGTTGGTGGGAAAATTGTCATTGGATCCAAAAGAAGTTAAATATGACTATTTCAGGTCTGTGAATAGTGTTCTTCGTGATTTGCATGCAGTACTAAAAGGTCTACAGTTGAAAGAACCAGAGAATTTGGGCTCCTCAGTATTCGATTATAATGACGTCTACACAAAGCTATGCCCTTTCTTATCAGCTCTGAAGAATGGATCGACAAAGGTGCCTGAAGTATTCATTGTTGTCTCAGATGTATCTAAAGCATTTGATTCTGTTAAGCAGGATAAGTTGATCAGTGTAATGGAGGAAATAATGCAGAGTGATGAATATCTCATAAAGAAGTCTCATCAAGTTGTTTGTGCAAATAAATCTTTGTGGGCTCATCAAAACCTAATACTAGCAGACCAAGACACCAGCATTGGCTCTACTATTTTTACATCTTTTGCCTCCCGTTGTTCATTGCAGGGCATCCTTGTTAATCAGGTACCATACTTTTTTTACTTTTAGTAGCCGCCAACTTTTTTCCCCGTCTTTATTTGTTAGATTTCTTGCTGCTAATGATGTGGTTGACATTGTACTGCCACAAAACAGTAATATGTTGTGCATCTGTGTTAGTGGTACGGTGGTATGCCAAAACCTAAGAAACACATAATGCAGGAAAGATCGGGGTGTGTTTGTGTTTTCTTTAATGTGTAAAGATTACTAACCATTTCATATAAATCCTAAGTAAAAACATGTTCAGCAAGAAGTTCAGGAGTCCTTCAAATTTTTTTTTTTATTTAAAGGAAAACTGGAATACTTTATCTTGATCCAGTTAATATCGAGCATGCAGTGTTCATTTACTCTTAGGCAGGGTCTGATCAGTTTTGCAAAAGGTTTTGAGCAAATGTTCCACAGCTTTATATGTGAACTCATGTGCTCAATCTAATTAGGGAGGCCCTATTCTTTTTATTCTGTTATTTTAGTAGCATAACTACATAGAGCCGCTCAATTTACAGTGAGTTTATATCCCATAATTCCTCTATCTATTTCTTTTTAAAGCGTAACTTAACTCACAGAGGAGCATGGTCTTTTTCATTCATGGATGTCTCTCCTCCACTCTCTGAGTTTAACTTTAAACTTTCCATACTCACTTTTTTGGTGGCTAGTTCTGCAATTTTGAAATATAGTATCAACGAATAGACAAATTTATAGCGTAAGGTTGGAAGGAAAATAAAATCAAAAGCATTAGTTGTGGATATCAAGCATCTAGTACATCAAGAGAGAAAAGAGAAAAAAAACAAGGCCTACCTGAGTTGTCCCCGCATAAGTACAAATCCTCATTCTCACAGCATGCCAATATTGTACCCGGATATTACAACGTAGTCCATGAGGAAATCACAATGAAATGAAGTTCAGTGATGACACAAACAAAGGGGGAAATCAATCTAGAGAGGGTTGGCCAAAGGCTTTGGAAAACCTAGCTCTGATACCATGTTAAAAGCACTTAACTCAAAACTCGTTGGCCATTGTGGAGAGACCACCGAGGCTCATATACTAGTTTTGGAGGCGATTATTAACCTACGTGGGACAAGATCCAACATTAGTCATTAAAGGAGCGACGATCAGTATGTAGTAGACATCCTTTCAGAGGAAGCTTGGTTTTCTTTTAACTTACTGCTTTCGGATGATTCAGGGTCAGAGCAAAAATACAAGGAAGGAGGAGCTTTTCTTTGATCTAAATGAGCATGTGAAGCACAATGTACTGCAATTAGATAAGCACTTTTACTTGCAAGATGTTGGTATACCCCAAGGAAGTGTTTTGTCTTCACTGCTTTGCTCATTTTATTATGGGCATCTAGAAACCAAGGTAATAATTCCATTTCTGCAGAAGAGTGTAGAACCTGGTAACGACAAATTTTCTGCAACAGAGAATAGAAATCATGTTTATTCTCTTCCAAATAATGAGGCTGGAGTCATCGTGTCGTCCCCTAAATACATGCTACTTAGATTTATCGATGACTTCATTTTCATATCAACCTCGAAGAAGCAAGCTGCTAGTTTCTTCTCCAGGCTGCGAAGGGGATTCAGAGAATACAACTGCTACATGAATGAAGCAAAATTTGGACTAAATTTTGATGCTGACCAAGTATCAGGACTTGCATCAAACCGGGTGTACATGGGGCCAGATGGCGTACCATTTCTTGGATGGAGTGGCTTGTTTATCAACTGTCGCACTTTAGAAGTTCAGGCAGACTACACAAGGTCAATCTCTGGTTTTCTAACAAATGATGCAATTAAGCCAGCGGTTGAATGTAATTTATGGGTTTTCTCTGCTTTCTTAGACAGAGTGTTAGTTTTGGTCCATTTTCTTGGAACCATTGCGACTCTGTTCTTGTTGAAACTCGAGGATGGATCTATAACGCATCAAAATAAAGTACATATATTGTTCTAGAATTTTAAGAACCAGAAACACACACTAGTATTAGGATTGGTGTAAGTTCAAAACCATTTGTGTTAGTTATGAGGAGAAAATCTATGCAGAATTCTCAGATGGAATTATGTTGTTTATTGGCTCCTTTTATCGGTGCCACGAAAGCATAAAGTGCCATTTGGCAACCCAAGTCTGGATTACACCCATATCAGTGCAGCTTACAGTTGATCAATTTTAGAAACCAAGGGGGCCATATTTTGTCATCCAGGTTTAATCCACTCAAAAGGCGACTAACCCTTCTCTTCCAAATTTTCTTTCTTAACATAGATGAGCATTTGTGAAGGCATGATTTATCTTTATTTCGTGCAATACCCTTCTTTTTTAAATCTTTGTAGTTATGTCTTTAGATGTGATATTTAAATACTTTCTTGTCTTTAGATGCGATGTGTAAATACTCTCTCTCTCTCTCTCTGTGTGTGTGTGTGTGTGTGCGCGCGCTTAAATCTGATTGATTCCATGGATGCATCATATATGCCCTAATTTCCAAAACAGCAGATCTGCAAGTGATTAAAGAACAGGTGGTTTGTCAAACTTATGTACTTCATAAGTTTGTTCTTCTGATTTCCTGGCTCAGGTACCTGAATATGCATTTAAGTTCAAGTCTTACGGTCTGCTGGCAAGGTAAACCAGGCGGTCATTTAAAGGCAAAGTTGTGCGATTATCTGCGACCTAAATGCCATCCCATATTCTTCGATTCAAATATCAATTCGTCGGCAGTTGTCAGATTGAATATTTATCAAGCTTTCCTGCTATGTGCGATGAAATTCCATTGCTATGTCTGTGACTTGTCTAACATCTGCAAGCTTGACTTGAAATCATACATGTGCAGTATTGAGAAGTCTTTGAGGTATGTACTTGTTGATTGTTAACTCACTTGTAATGGTGCCGTCAAATTCGGTAGTATCGTCAATAACTTTTCCCAAAAAGAAATAAATGCATTCACAGACAGTTATTTTGCTTGTGTTTTTTCTGCATCTTATCAGCAATTGTTTATATTTCTTCGATATCATGTTTTCTTAGTTGAAACTCCGTAGTTTGTTTTTTTGTATGTCATTTATCAAAGCTTTACTTATAAGACATGCAGAGTAACATAAAAGTTTGTCTGCCTGATTTTTTTAATGTCAGGTATATGCACAAGCTTGTTAAAAAAAGGATGCATTCTGTGGATCTTGGTTCTAGTTTCCATCCAATTTTTCAAGTGGAGAGGGGAGAATTTGAATGGCTTGGACTCGTTGCTTACACCCAAGTACTGAAGAGAAAACAGTCTCGGTACAGGGATTTACTGTCGTTACTAAGGTCTAAGTTGATAGCACATGAAGAAATAGAAAGTGTTTCATCGGTTCTAAGGTACGCAGTCGATGATTCACATTCTTCTGTGATTTGGAAGATCAGATATTAGATCATAAACCATCTAGCTGTGATATACACTTCAGTTGCTCATCGCTGTCATTTTGGAAGGCAACATTGCATCTTCTTGGAAGTACATTTCACTGGTGGGACTATGGCCAATTTATGTTCATTATTTTTTTGGTCATCTTGCGGCTGTCTTTTTTTTCTCCTGGAGCTGTTGGATGTATTTTGTCTTTCGGGGTCTCTCTATTGCAAAGAATGCATTTTTCTTCTTTTTCTGCTTCATTGGTTTATGTTTTGGTTGGTTCTCTCTCTGCTGGGATTGTATTTTAGAGAGAGGTAGAGAGAGATTGAAATTCCGTTCAGTTCTTCAGATGATCTTGGTGGAAAAGAATTGATCTTGAAACAAATATATATACTATTAGAGGGATTTCTTTGCGTATACTCTCTAATCTTTCTGTTGGAAAATGCTAACCTCCACATAGATAAAATGTGCATTGATATCAGCAAAAAGTGTATTGATATATGTAAAAGTGTATTAATATCCATGAGATATGTATTGATATCCGAACTTGTTTGAAATTATTTGTGTATTATGCTCTGCCTAGTAAATAAAGGTTAGCAAGACCGCTTTTATATTTACCTTCACGTCTAAGAATTCCTTTAGGTTGATTCCCCTTTTTATTAACGTTTTTTTTTTATTAAATTCTTTGACTTTCAATTAAAAGAATTTAAATTTTCTTAGTCCTTGCGCAAAAGAATCATAAAAGAAAAAAATGAGCCTAATTTTATACTGTAAGTACTTAAAAATGATGAAATAAACCATGAATTTTTTTGGCTTTTGTGTTTTTTACAGAAATATTTGCAAACCCCAATCATCGAGATGCATGAGATTATTGCATTTTCTTCCTAAATTTTTGCTTTAGCATTTTGCTTTACTTATAATTTTTTTAAACTCTTTGTCGTAATTTTTTGAGATAAACATTAGTTTTAATGAGTTCCAATCCGAAAAGTATAAAAATGCGAACTGCAGTTGGAAAAAATGCATATAGGACAGCATTAACGATAAAAAGAACAAATATTTGATATTTTTTCTGTCATTACTCTACCCTTTTCTTTTTAACTTTAGTTATAATCTTTTACTTTTTAAACTCTTCTCATGAAGCCAACGACCGATTTAAAGAGTTTAAGGTGAATCTGGAAAAAAAAATTCATATTCCCTCCGTCCTAATTTTTTAGACAATTTTGGAAGTTTGTGTTAGTTTTCATTTGACTATATTTGGTAATCTATAATTGTTTTTGTGATTTTGAAAACATTGTTTAAAAAAATTAATTAAGATATATGAAACTAGATTTATATAGCATATTAAAAGTATTATCAATTGAAAAATATAACTATTTTTTGCCAGTTAAAGTACAACGAGTGAAGTCTAAAAATGGGGAGGGAAGTAAAAAAAATTGGATTTGATACTTAAACAAAAAATTTAGGAATAACAGGGCCAATTATAAATAAAATCAATTTCCACGAAAGAAAAATAAACAAAAAGGCTAGCACCATGCCTACCCTAACCAACGTCACCATTTCGAGACCATTTCGAGCTAGACTCTCTCTCTCTCTCTCTCTCAGAATACAACGAAGGAATTTGTGATTCGTGGGAATGGCAATGGCTGGGCGTCTGAGATCGAGCTTCCCTCACTTCCAGAAGATTCTGAGATCCGATTCTCTCTCCTCCCCCCAGCGATCCACCCTGCTATGCCCTGCCTTCTCCAATCCCGAGGTATACTCAACCCTTGAAATTGCTTGATTTCTCTCCGCCTTCCCGTCGTTATACGTTCCTGCTCCGTTTTAGGGTTAAATGAAATGGATTTGGATTCTGTTTGGTGGATTCGTATGTAGTGGAAAATGTTTCTTACCTGAAACTTCTCTAGTGAAAATTGATGTAAATATCTCTTGTTTGTTGCAGTTCTCTAGGGATTATTCTTCAGCATCTCCTCCAAAGGAACAGAAAGTTAAGGTAAATAGTCTCTTTGAGCTTTAAATTTTATTTACCGGCTATTTGACCTAAATTGGTGCGCTTCGGCTTTAAGATTCAATCGCGATAGCTATTTTTATTGGCCTATTAGATGTGGTTTGCTTGAGGAGATGATGCTGAAGTCGTATTGGTCTTAGTAGGAACTCTTAGCATATAAGCTGTGCTGTATTTAGAAATATATCTGGCATGTGTGCACTTAGGGTTTTCGCAGAAATTGCAAAACACTGTTTCTGTTAGAGATGGATTTGGTTTTGAGAAAAGTTGGGGGTAGACAGTGTTCTCCCTTCGGTGAACGAGATTGGGGGATTTGTGACTGATAATAGGATCCCATAGATTGTAGTAGAAGATGGGACAAACTCCATGTACGTGTGTGAATACATGGGGTGTGGGAGTGGGTTGTTGAGCTCGAGTGATTTTACTACTTTGCCCTAGCAGTTATTCATGCTATATTAGAAGTATTGTAAAATTGTATTGTTATTAAGACAATGTCGGAAATCACATTTGTGATATATCTTCAAAAATTTGTTCTCACCGATTGGTGTTCACTGTTTTGTATATTAGAAAAGATGGGTGTCCTATGGAAGTTAGAGAAGAGTAGGAAAGGAAAGTGTGGGATTGGTGGGGTGTTTTGGATGATGCAAAAACTGCATTTTGTACCTGTCGGCTTATGTAGAGTAGACACCAAGGTTTTGATTCAGAGTCTGAGAAGATCTAGTTTGTTCGACCAGTATATGGAGGAAAGATTTATCAAGATTATGTGGAGACAAGTGGTGGTACTTGGTAGTGTCCTAGTAATTGGGCGAGGTTGATTTTGCCCCATGGGTCAAGTGGGCAACTTGAGGCTATTAATTGAAATGAGAAAACCAGAGCTCATGAGGAGACCTGATGGGCTGAGGATAAAAAAAAAAGTCAACTATACATTGTTCCAGAGTGTTATGCCTTTTGGGTTTGTGAAAAGATCAAATGCTGAAATCCTTTTTTTTTTCCTGGTGTTCAAGCTAGGAATATGGTCATTTATTAATGGAGACAAGGATGTTTGTGAGAACGGGCTTTACAAATTGGGTATGGGCCTCTACTCCAATAGACTTGGGATTTATTGTATGGTCAAGAGCACCAAAAATAAACTGACATAGGGGTCTATAACATATTTGTAATACCCTTTTGTACAATTATCTTCCAGGTCCCTATTAATAAATGTCCATAATCCATATCGTCTAGAGCAAGAAAGAAAACTATCACAGATACTTGTTATGCAAGGGAAATTTCCAAGAATGTTTGGATAGTTTGGATAAAATTTTCAATCTGGTTGAAAAATTGGAAGGCATTATGGTCAATCTTCTTGTTTTTGTTTGTGTTTTCATATTATATTCATGAAGCAAAGATGTAGTATGGGCCCTGGTTTTTTCTGCATTCATGGCATGTATTAGGCATCTCAATACTTCTGACATATAGGATTATCTTCTTATGTCAATATTTCTTTTCTGTTTCCCTATATATTTCAGGTGCCTCTGACTATGTTTGGTGTATCTGGAAACTATGCCTCTGCATTGTACCTTTCAGCAGTAAAAGCTAATGCACTGGAAAAGGTTGAATCTGAGCTTCTTGACCTTGTTGAGGCTTCAAAGAGAAGTCCTACATTTGCTCAGTTCATGAAAGATTTGACAGTCCCTAAGGTTACTAGAATCAAGGCTTTAACGGAAATTTGTGCTCAAGCTAAATTGTCTGATATCACAAGGAACTTTTTGTGTAAGGCACTGCCTTCCCTTATTACGTAAAGACATAAGGTTCATTTATGTATTGAAGTTATCGGTAGTTCGAATGTGGAGATAGATTCCTTTTACGTGAATAACATCTAGATCTAGTTAAAAAGTACAATAAATTGTACATGGGATACGTTCAAATTGCTTATTTCCGATTATGTCAGAATAACTGTTGCTCGAAGTATGTCCTGGATACGACTAAGCTGACAACATGAATTTTTGGCTTAAGAGGTCAGTGGTGTGTCTTTTGATTGACTCTGAATCCCAAGTTTCATTTAGATATTCGTAAGAAATTGCATGTACATTACAAGCCTTAATCACAAATTAAAATAATACTCCATCTGTTTCACAGGTTATAGATAAGGAGCCCACTTAAGCACTAGTTGTTTGTTTCATATCTTCTCACTTTAGAACAATAGAACCAAATCACAAAGCACAAATCACATGCCTGGATCTGGTTAGTTCTACTGTTGTATGGTCTTTTTTCTCCTCTGAAACATTTGTTCCCTTGTACGTCTTTTAAATGATTGTCCGTGAAGAATGTCTTCAAAAAGGTTCCATTCTCGAGTATAATTCTATTAAGGAAAATAACAAATGGGTAAAAGCAGAAGTGATGTGTAAACGCAGAAGTTGCACGCTATTACATTGTAAAGACTAAATAGAGGTTAAATTTCCAAAGAGACAATTTCTTCGAGGGTAATTTGTATTGGAAACTTGTGGAGAATGTAGTGTCTTTACAACCTTGTTTTAGTTGCGGCCTTATTTACTTTTAAGTGATGTTAATGTCTGAGACTATACTTTGTCAGGGTTTCGTGGTTTCTCAATGACTAATCATGATATGTCAGTAGTTCTCACTCACTCAGCGTTCTGACTTATTCTGAGAACCTGCAATGGTGAAATTTTTGATAGAGATTGTGCTTGAATCAAGGATTAGAGGTATCCACGGGGGAAAGGAAATTATGAATTCAGAAAACTAAGTTTATTCTGTAACTTTGTTATCCAACACAGCTGATGACAACAATTGCAAGGCATTCCAATGCAACTGTCTTTCATTATTGCTCTCTCACAAATTTTGAGTCAAGGGAACCAGTTCTGGAAGAAACTCATCTGCTTCGTGTAGACAGATTAGTCTATTCCCAACTGCTCTCTTTTTTGACACTTTTGTTTATAATACTGCTCTACTTGTTCAATTTTGCCTTCTAATTATGAAATTATTTGCTTGGAGCTACTGGCAGTTCATGTTAACTCCTAAAACTATCTTTTGTCTTGTTTTCTACCTAGTAATTTTGGCTGAGAATGGGAGGCTAAGGCAGATGGAAATTATAGCCAAGAGATTTACAGAAGCGACCATGGCGCATAGGGGAGAAGTGAAAGCCATTGTGACAACCGTAATTGTAAGTTCTACTCTTTAAATGCAAATTACTGATTCGGAATACCATATGCCACAGCCCACAGGTCTGCGTTGAAACTTTAACGACACTACTAGTTGCATATAGTGGTTGGAAGTCGATGACAATTCTTTCTAACCCATATCTTTTGTTGGTTTTTTCGCCAGCCTCTTCCTGCTGAAGAGGAGAAAGAACTGAAAGAAACTCTACAGGAAATACTTGGACAGGGGAAGAAGGTTAAACTTGAACAGAAGGTAGCTTTTCCTGCGATTCTAAATGCTTTGATGATAGGTTGACTGAGATCCGTGCATATATGTAAAAGGAGATACATGTATAACAGTAATGGGTATCTGGTAATCTACTGGTTTTGTTAGGATGTCTCTAATATTAGTTTGCTTTTGCCAGATTGATTCTTCCATTCTTGGTGGATTGGTGGTGGAATTTAGCCAAAAGGTCTTTGACATGTCCATCAAGACTAGAGCAAGGCAGATGGAGAGATTCCTGCGGGATCCTGCCAATCTGGGGATCTAAAAGGTGCTGCGCCTTTTTGGCGTAATCAAAAGAAACACTTTCCATTCATGTCTCTAATATCTTTTGTCAAAGTTTCGTTTGGTTTGGTCTGACCAAGAAAGGTTCTTGTTTCGGAACCAAGCTGCGAAAGTATTTACTTTGTCGTATTTCGTGGGTTGGGAGCGATGTGCGTGCACATCCTTTGGACTGTTTGCTAGTTGTTCATCATCAAATTTGGATCTATTTTTGTTGAAAATAAAAGCTAATAGCTCATCCTCGAATTTTCTTACTTGGTTCTATGCGCACTCAATATTTAGATCATTTTTTTTTTATCCGGATATTGAGATCACCATTTGATTGGCATATATTCAATACTTTGCATTTACAAAGATGGACTGTTTGCTAGTAGTTTTTTTTTTCTCGTTTCCTTTCTTCTTGGTTTGCATAATCCAAACGATTTTTCGAGAAAAAAAAATCCAATAAATTAGGATGATTCTATTTTAACAAATTGCCTTAAGTTTTTCTAATATTGGTACTTTTACATCTAATGTCTTGAACTCTTGGTAGTCTGTCTTTTATTCAATTTTTAGCGTTGAGTTTATACATATACATAGAAAAGAGATACCTAGAAACTATCCAATCCAGCTTATTAAGAAAAGAGTAACAATTTAGATATTAGAGTTCGAGAATCCTTTCCTGTTTTTTTTTTTTTCTTTTAAGAGTAAGAAAAGGGTAAGAATTTCATTGTTAAAAAGAATAAAGTACAAGAAACAGGCCTTATAAAAAATGCCTACACCCAAATGGATTGCAAAAGCAAACTTAGCGGGAGTACTTATTGGATTAAATCACTCTAGCACTTGCAAAAAAAAAAAAAAAAAAACATTCGAGAATGACGAGCAAATAAAGGATACTATAGCGTAGGACACTGTGACCCGTTCGTTTCAGAGAGCTTTGGATTTTAATCATTACTCTTATTTTTCTCTCTATCTCTTTCCAATCATTACTCTATTTCTCTTTACATTCATTACCTATAAATCCAAAATACCAAAATGAACGGGTCCGGTGTTTGGGAGTCCCTGACTGTTTCAAAGGCTATTTTGTTACCTGCTAATGTATACTAATGTACTAAGTACGTCTATAATACATAGCACACGTTTTTTTGATAAAATTAGAAAATGACACAAGAAAAAACACTTCACATTTAATTTTGAATCGTAAATCGGCTAGTGGGAATGGGTAAACATCGTTAACCATAATAAAACAAAATCCTTACCCCCATGTCTAGCATGGATGCACCGTACAATGCTTTTTTTGGACACGAAAGATAAATTTACTCACTCCATCAAAGTAGCGATAGATGTGAATGTATCTTCAATATTACATGACGCGAAATGTTCAACATGACACGAGTGAAAAATTAAGTTTCCAAGTTTTTGGTTTGGTCTATAGAGACTGCAGATAGTTACTACATGACGCAAAATGCTCAACACGGGTGAAAAATCAAGTTTTCAAGTTTTTGATTTGGCCTAGAGATCTTCCCAAGCGAACAATTAGCTTACCGAATAAGCTGCACAATAACGGATTGTACTTCGCTTATACTAGTTTATATGTAAAATTAAATTCATCCCCTAGCATCGAAGCGTCGCTTTGGCCGAGTGGTTAAGGCGTGTGCCTGCTAAGTACATGGGGTTTCCCCGCGAGAGTTCGAATCTCTCAGGCGACGACTTTATATTTTTTTCCTTTTTCTCGGTCGACTTTTTCTTTGCTTTGGAGATGATGAATCGTCGGGCTGATTAAATTACAGGACTGGCATTGTAACAAATCATGGTCGACAGCATTGGAAATGCCCCCAAACCAAAAATCTCTCTCCTCGTTTATTCACTCTTCGGGCTCGATTGATTGATGGATTATCTCGGCGGAATGAGGGTATGATTGGACGTTTTTGTCTTGGTTTGGCAGGAAACTTGACACTCGGATTATGAGTTTCCATCTTGTTTGGTTCAATTCTCATCTCATCTCATTTTTCTCTCTACGTGTTTCTCAATATCTTTATCTATTTATTTCTTTCTACTCATTACCACTTATTATATCAAAAATAATTTTCAAAAAGTTAAACCAAACAAGATGTGCCTTCGAGGGTGTAAAAGATGATAACTACATGTAGGAACGGAGCAAGATACATTGCATGCGCTCGAAGGCATAAAAGAGGATAACTACATGTAGGGACGGACCTACATGTAGGTGGGGAGGTCCGGGTCTCCCCCAACCTTGCTAGAATTTGCCTACATATATATATATATACACACACACACATTAAAATAGTCATTATCTGCTATATCGGTCCCTCCAAACTTCAAAAAATGCAATATTGGATTAAGATGTAGTACAAAACAGTTACTACTTCTTTTTATGTGTATATATATATGTGTATATTTTGTCAAGTATGAATAGAAAATGGTTTTTTTTTTTTTGTGTGTAGAATATCGTTCTTGAATTTCAAAGTACTTGTAAGGGAAACTTAAAAATTCAACAACCATGTGAAATTGTGAATATAATTTCCGGTTCTAATTAAGTTTCGGGCCCCTCCAAACTTCAAAAAATGAAATATTGGATTAAGATGTAGTAGAAAACAATTACAACTTCTTTTTATGTGTATATATGTATATTTTGCCAAGTATAAATAGAAAACGGCTATATTTTTTCTTGTAAAATATCGTTCTATAGATTTTGTACGTACTTGAATTTCAAACCATAGTTCTGAATACCGTTTCGGACAGGGTACCGATTTTCCTACTGGTACGATACGTACCGGTACCGGTCAGGTACCGGGTACCGTTTCGGATTTACCGCAACTACAATATATATAATAATTATATATAATTATAATTCAAAAAAATCCCCCATATCATACAATTCATCATAAAATATCTCTACTAGAGATTCTCTAGTCCCACATTGCTTAGTTACAAAACTCTTTTCCACTTTAAATGACTTTGCACACTAGTGATCTTGTGAATGAGAACCCAATAAGAGGTCTCGCGCGCTCGGGAAAATGTGCCGTGGCCGAAGGCAATTTGGAAAAACTGATTCGGAAACCAATTAACCGTGTGCGCGTCACGGGTTATTCGTGCGCAGGGGGGGTGCAAATCCGGGATTTAAGCCTCGCGCACGTACTATGGTTAAACCCACGTTTTGCTAAAATTCTGAAACCGGCAACTTTTTTTTTTATTATTATTTTTTTCTTAAGTAACAAAACTCTGCAAAATTCCGTCCGGAATTGCCGGTAACCGTTTTCCGGCCGGTATTTCCCGAAACGGCCGGTACCGACCGGTATTTGGTCCGGAACGGTATTGGGGTGTTAAGGTACCGGTTTTCTTCAAAACCGGTACGTACCGGCCGGTAATAACTATGTTTCAAACTACATGTAAGGAAAACTTAAAATTCAACAACCATGTGAAAATGTGAATATGATTTTTGGTTCTAAATTTCGGCCTCCTTTCTACGTAATTTTTGGCTCCGTGACTATATGCTTAAATGAACTAACCCTCTCTTTTTTTAACAAATAATGTACTCATCAAGCTTTACAAGATGAACCCTTTTGGACTTTTGCAGATAAAATATTTGATTTCTTGAGGAAACCCTTGCAGAACTCCCAAGATACCACAACCATATATAGTGCGAAACCACAACCGTAAATGTATTATTTTAGTATGAAAATTGATTTTGACACTCTCAAATTAATATAGACACAAAGGAGAGTGGCATTAGAGAAAAAGAGATTGGCAAAATTATTTTCCTTTTAGTATATCCTCAAACGTAATATATTTAACATAAACACTTGAGATTAAGAGCTGGTCGTCGTGACATATAGGGACCATATAGCCTTCATAAAAAAAAAATAATAATAAAACAAAATAAAACAGGGGGTTTTAATAATTACGACAATGAGAAGTGGAATTCATTATACCTTGATGTAAAAGCTACTGTTAGAATACTCCTACTTATTTCTCAATGTGTTCTCGCTATGATCTTCAATCATGATCACCAGTGTACATGGTCAGCCTTCCTGTTCAATCCATCATCCCTTCGAAAGCAAGCAAAACTAAAATTATTAGCATTAATTACATCCTTCATTGCTTCCTAATTCTCTTCCTCACACTGGCAAAAGTACGTGTAAAGGTGCAGTCGGGACGTCCGGTTATTTAAAATAAATAAAAAAAAATCATCTTTAACCACTCAACACCTTTCATCAACGAGTATAGCTTATTCACAGAGCCGCTAACTGTAAAGATTAAAGAGGTTATTTATGGAACCGCTTGATCTCAGTTGTCCGTTTCGGCATTGAACGGTCCGGATTTTAATGAAACCTTTTCGGAGAAAAATTTAACTTTTTTCCGAAAAAGTTTCATTAAAATCCAAACCGTCCAATACACTTTGGACGGGCGAGATTCACTTCTATGGAAAGCTCCGTGAAATAGTTTTTTTCTTTATCAACAACCTTTGTGGGCAAGAAGACATGAAACTTTAATTCCTTAGAGATTAAGATGACCATAGCAAAATCATAGTACTAGTAATTAATCAATGGTAATTAAGCGTGCTTGCTTTGTTATCATTCCTTGAGCCACGAAAAGGAGAAACAATTCGGTGTAAAGCCAATAGTAATATAGTTTAGGTGTGCACTGATTCTAGCATTAGGCTCCACCGTAATTATTGGACGGCTTCTTTGTCATACCCGGCTTCGAATTAGTCAATTGGCCTTGGCTCGGCTTAACAAGCTCATAAGATAACAAAATGAGATAAAAAAATTTCCACCTGTGGTGAAAACCCTTGGTTTTCCACCACTGCCCTTTACGGGTCCCACAAAGTATTTTTTGTTATAATCTGAACCGTCCATCTTATAGGGCTCGCAAAATAATATATTCACGCAAAAAATGAGCTTGATCGGAAGATATATTAAAAACCAAATTTCTATTTAGAAAATGGACAATCATGAATAATTTAACTTCAAAATCTATAACCGTCTGTTCTGTAAACCAAAATTCAAGTTTTGATATATTTATCGATATCCAATCAAACTGAATTTTTTATGGATATACTACCCTATGTACCCTACAAGATGAACGGTTCAGATTATAATAAAAAAAAAGTCTTGTAGAATCCACAGGCGGTGATGGAATTCTCATGGTTTCCACCTATGGTGCATAGAAGTTACCCTCAAACAAAATCTACGGTAAAAAGTTTGCTTGATCAGACATTGACTAACACATAAACATACTGTTTAAAATAGACGTTTTAAATAAATATTTATTTTTTGAAACACATAAACATACTGTTTAAAATAGACGTTTTAAATAAATATTTATTTTTTGAATTAAAGATGATGTTATGAGAAAATGACCTATCTTGTAAAACAAAAAAAATAAATATTTAAAATATAAAAATATTAGCGGAACAAGACCGTAGTTGGCCATTGATTGAGTACTTCACTAAGTTCAATTCTTGACTCTAACATATACTATATGAATTTCTTGCAATGTCTAAGTAATAAAATTGGCTCCGGTCCTTCACTTTTTAATTTTATATAGCAAAAGGGGTCAATCCGATCTTTCACAATAAGGTGATAGACGGAACTGTCATAAAACGGACTTAATTAGTCGTATGAAGACATATTTTTGTGGCTGGCTAGATCAAAATGGCTCCTAGTTCCCCCACACAACGTCTCTTTCTCCAGTTTAAAAACCCCCTCCAAAATGATAAACCACGTCAGAAACATCATTCATTCTCTCTCTCTCTCTCTCTCTCCAATGGTAAACAACCACATGAGAATGGACGCAGAAGAGGAAGCACTCTTCCGCTCCTACCCATACGCGCTCTACTTCGTTCAAAGCCCATCAACCGTGCTCTCCCACTCCAACACCGATCTCCGACTCACCGCCGAACTATCCCCGCCCAACTCCCCGCCCCGAGCCGAAAACCACTCCACCGCAAACCCGGCCCACGACACGCCCCGGTTCGCTCTCTCCCGGTACTCCTCCTCTCGCGGGTCCAACAACTCGTTCTTGCACGAGAAAAAGATCGCGTACGACGTGCACAGCCATGAGACAGCGGGGACCGAGAGCGGGGAGAACCGTCTGATTGTTAGAGTTGATCGTCATGATCATATTGGCTGTGGTGATGAGTATGATGATGAGGAGGAGGAGGAGGAGGAGGAGGAAGAGGAGGAGTATTATGGAAGAGAATTGGGGTGGTGGTGGTGGTGGAGATATTATTTGTCATTTGGGGCTTCTTCTTCTTTGGCTTGGATTTGTTTGCAAGTAATGTGGAGGGTTTTGGTAAGCTTGGGGGTTGCTTTGGTTGTTTTCTACATTGCTACAAAGCCTCCACCTCCCAAAATGTTTGTGAAGGTACGTAGTTTAAACACTCTCTCTCTATCTCCCTCTCGGAACGGGCTCACGTCTAGTCTGGTCCAATTTGAGCCATCACGATCTTTTCTGGTCTAAAAACTGATAAGAATTGAACCATTTATTTTGCAGTTTTTGCGAAACTATGAATCCATATGAAAAAATAACTTGGTCGAACATTCGTAGATACTTGAACAAATTACATTAGTACAGTGAAAATGGACGGTTTAAGTGCAAATTCATATTACTAGTATAACATTTTTGTATTTACGTAATTTGGTAAAGAGGGATTTTATTACCAAAAAGAAAACAAGATACAAAGGAACTAAGGGACATACCCGAGCAAACTGCTAGAAGCAAAAATAGTAAACAATATTCAAAGAATTAAACTAGCCTAAGTACTGTACTAGCTACAAAACTTTCTCCGAGATGTTCCAATTAGCTTTACATAAGACTCAATTCACAGGGTTGTCGCAGTTTTTTCAAGAAAACACTCTATCCTGCACGTTCTTAACAATCTGCTCATAAACGGAATTCGGAATACATTGCTTGTTGCCCAAGATTGAGTCATTCCGAGCCTTCTAAACATAATATATTGTCCCAGCCATAGCTCGCTTATAGAGAGCAGAAAAGAACCCTTTCTTCTTGAGGTGTTGAATAGCCCAGTTAATTTCATACTCCCACTCCCAGAAAAGAACCCTTAATTTTTTTCTATTTTGCTTTCTAGCTATTACCTATTAGTAGTTATACTTCTCTTTCTCTAACAAAAGATTAGAACTTGGTGCATGCAGATAGCAGGAATTCGAGAATTTGCACTTGGAGAGGGAGTGGATAGCTCTGGTGTTGCAACTAAAGTTCTCACCTGCAACTGTTCCATTGATCTATTCGTAGAGAACAAGTCTAAGCTCTTTGGCCTTCACCTCCATCCCCCATCTATGGAAATGTCCTTTGCAACTCTTCCTCTGGCAATTTCATATGTAAGTGAATGTACTAATTTCTTGCCTCAATTCCAATATCCATGGTTGCATGCATGCACCCTAAATCAAATAAAAAGTCATTAGCTCGTGTCAAGCATAGCTAAAAGAGGGTAAATGTTATCCTCCTTCTTATTGGTTTAAATGGTGTAAGTCTCACCTCTTCAATACATTTTTTGATAAGTATGACATCACTTTATAGTAGGATCCACACCGTTTCGACCAATGGGAATGAGAGTACGTGATGTTCACACTCTTTTAAAGAAGGTGAACAAAATTAAATTCGATGCGAGTACTCATGCATCATTCTCGATCAAAGAAAGAGTTATGCACAAAATCGGTCACAGATCCAGACAGACCTCTGGGCCTCAATCTCACAAAGGATGAATAGCTTGAGGAGCCTAAACCTAGGTCTAATGTCTATGCACGTAGAGCTGCTGATTTGACAATTCATTGCTTACAAAAACAATAACACTATAGGGACGTCACAATACTGTCATCAGTGTTTTGTATTCATTGAGCTAAAGACGGATTGTAATTGAATATATAGCGGTATCTAAAAGCGTGTCACTGATATTGGTGCAGGGACCAAAGTTATACGCGGGGAACGATGGCTCAACAATGTTTCGACTATTTGTTGGCACAAGGAATAAGCCAATGTATGGTGCAGGGGCAGTTATGCAGGACACGCTAATTGGGAATGGGAAGGGGCTGCCCCTAGCTCTTCACCTCAGCTTCAGATCAAATTTCAGGGTAGTTTGGGGACTTTTTAAGCCTAGATTTCATCACAGGGCAGAGTGCTCGTTGGTTCTTGATAGGGCATATGATAAGAAACATCACACCCAAGCGTATAGCAGCAGCTGCATAATGATCACTACCTAGTCAAATGTTTCTTTTTTTTTTGGGTCTAAAAGATGGGTTTGAACAAGTTTCTCAGATTGTTTAATTGAGGGGCAAAGAAGTAATCTTTGCAAGCTGTTTTTGAGATGGAATGGAAATATTTATCTATCTCAACGAAGTCCAATTTGTGTTTGCCATTTTTTATAAATTCTCTTTCAGCTCAGGAGTACCATGTGGCATTGCCTACTTGGTACTCCTAACCATTTACGTAGCGACAAATTCTGCGGTAGGTACATTATCATTCATTTTTGTTGGGTGATTGAGAGACAAAAAGTGACATGCATTATGTGGTGGCGATCTTTTGTTCACACATGTGGTACTCCGGGAGTACCGAGTACCCAATACTTGGCGCTTGATCGATATCCTTGGAAATGCCCTTAAGGCCCAATTTTTTTAGTACGTTATGCCCTTTGTGAATAAGTCTCATACGTAAAGAGTGTTTTGGCTTAACTTTAAACATCGTTTGCAGAAAATCAGATAATTCAAATTTGTTATATGGTTACATTGATCGGACGATATTTATGCTTATCTACTTTTATAATATTTCTACGGACTTAAATGTTTTAAATTACATGAATTTTTTTTTCACGGAAATTACATGAATTCGATGTACCAAAAACTATCTAAATGGAGAAAAAAAAAACATAAAAGCAGAGAAATCAAAAGGACCGATGGTAGTATATACGCACGGATCAAGTTTCTTAGTTGTTTTTAGGAAGGACAAGAGCTTTACTAGAAGCAGAAGCCTCGTTTTTTGTGTTCAATTGGTAACAAAATTTCAAAAAAAAAAAAAAAACTGTATACAAAAAGGAGAAAAAGACTAAAAAATTTATCAAAATTGGTCAATAAAATTTAACTAGAAAAACAGAGAGTATATAACTAAGTAATTACCATCTGAGATGTATTTGTTCTTTGATGTTTACTCAGTCTCATGGGCTTTAATTTGTAGTATGAACGAACAGTAAGAGGTATTGAGCCACGTTACGCGAAAAAACCAAATTTTCGTACATGCATGGTTGAGGGTGGGTTACGAATTCAAGGTGATTAAGGGGTGTATATCGCACCCAAATAAATGCGTACGTGCATTGTTGCAATTTTTTCTAAAAATGATAATTAATGATGGTTAATTCCAATCTTTTTATTTCCTTTTCTTGTCTAAGGAAATGAGAAAGGACCAGAAAACAAAAGGGTAGGGTTGATCAAGAAGCCTTATAGAGAAAGAAGAACTAAAATATGGAGTTGGTGGTGTAGATCACTAGACGTACCGATGCTTTGCTTGAGTTGGTTGTAATTTGGCTTCACGAGGATTAATAATTTGGCAACTTATTGATTATCATAAATGCAATAATTTTAATCGAAAGGATCTTGCCAACCTAATATTGCCGATCAAAAAAAAAAAAAAATTCCCCGATCAGAAAAATAAAACAAAGAATATTGTCAGTCTTTTGCAATCGAAAGATAGAGTTGATTATTGTAATTTTTCAACTAAAAATCCCCCCACCCCCCCCCCCCCCCCCCCCCACAACCAAAAAAATAAAAAAATAAAAAAAATAAAAAATACTTGAATGAAACATAACTGAAAAGGGGATTACCGATCATAGTCTTTCTCGTCGTAGATAAATTGTTGGCCCATTCTTAAGCCGCCTTAAATGACATTCTCCTCAATTAGTAATCGTTCCCCTTCACGACGTTCTCAAGGAAGGTGAGATAAGAGAGGGAGAAAATCACGCCATCGTTTATGTGTTTATCGATTTTATAGGAGAGAAAATTACTATTTTACTATGCAAAACTCAAGATCATTCAATTTTTCTTTTTATCAAATAGATCATTCATTTGGTAACTAAAAATTCTCCCTTTTATCGCAACAAGTGTCTTAACTAACAATAAAGGTACATTAGGGCTAACTGGGGGCAAGGCACGTACTTCGCACGAAAATGTCGTGCTTGTTGGTTTAATTTTGGTATTGTTTTTTGTATGAATTTAAATTTGAAGTTTAAGTTTTCTTTTATGTTGGGTTTGTATGTTTAAATTTTGGAGGATGTAACTGAAAATATTATTTTTTTGGGTCATTTTATTATTTGAGATTTAACAAAATCAAATGTGGTGGATTTTGTGAACGTATGGAGCATCAAAATTGGGGTCTCAATTGTGGTGGATTTGGTGGATTTTGTGAACGTATGGAGTATCAAAATTGGGGTCTCAATTGTGGTGGATTTTGTGAACGTATGCCAGTGGCATAGCAATGTGCTATACATGATCGGTTATGTCCGTCGATTTGAAAACGGAAATTATATTGTCTTGTGTAGTTGCCTAAACAATTTATGCAATCTAAAGAGATACTCTATGTGTGGGTTTGGGACCTGCAATTTACATTGACGAGAAGTTTTAGTGCGCATGAAGCACGAAAGTATTACAGACAAACATTGAAGGAGTTTGGTATTAGTTTTGTGCGCCAGGGGCACGACATATTACAGACCTAAACATTCAAGGAGTTTGATGCTCTACTATAACACTTGGAACCAGGATAAGGAATTAGGAAGTTATATTCGGGTTTGTCTCTGCTCATAGAGTTCCCTCTCCTGCAAAAAGTTGTTGCCATCAGTCTAACCACGGTGTTGCATTTCCAGAAATTGTAGTTACCTGAACAGAACCAAGAATAGACATGGCCGAATAGCAAGGTGAGAGACATGGCCAAAATGGCCACTGATGAACTTGTCCAAACCGCACATAATTTCATAGGAGAAACGGGAAAAACAAAAACAGTTTCAAACAAAGAAGAATTCAAACTAATAGAAGTTGTCAGGAAAAACACTCCCTAGAAATTCCTTGGCAATAACAACTCCATCCAGCAATTGTTGAGTTCTTTGCCATTACCAACTGATTATTATATGGAATCATTGACTAATAGTCTGGTAATTTTCCAATTAGTTGCTGGTCGGAGGTTTAGACCAATCGCAATTCATCACCATCTTGCCCGCTTCCAATTGATGACTGGCTATTATATAAGTGACAGGTGCACGATCGACTTTGCACCTTCCATCCTTCGTCGGCAAGCTACTTTGATCCGTCTTCAGCTTTGATTCGTTATGCTCAGCAGCTCCAACAAGTCCGTCAGTCTCTTGCCCCCTAAAACTCTGCCAAGAAAGCGCTGCTTTACGTTTGATCCTATGTGCCCATTGAATGCTATGGGTTGCCCACTTTCGGATCTCGCAAAGAGAAAACGTGTTTTTCCCTCTGACTTTCTCTCTCATTCGCGGAGCAAAGAAAGCGGGCTTTGCCCCAGCTACCGCTATCCTTGGGAAACCAAAAGAGCTACTGAAGGAAAGAGGTGCAATCTCTCCCATGGCCTTTGGAGAGGAGAGGGCAGAGAAGAAAACATCCTTCGCGCAAGTTTTTTGGCTTCCTGGGCCCTTACCAGTAAAGGGGCCTTTCGACCAAGGAGGCATTCCGGTAGGAAGGCCAACCACTGCATAACCCTCCATCAGTCCAGGAGAGAAGGAAGCTACCTTTCTTTGATCCACCTTCCCAGGCAGGGAAGAAAACGAAAATGGACCGCGGATGGTGGTCGTGGTAGGTTCGAGGATCTTACGCGGTGCTGGTGGAGCGAACTCTTCTATCATGTTGCATTTCCTCTGGCGGCCTTGCTGTACCCCCTCGATCCATCGTACTAGAGCGATTCGAGAGGAACGATTAGGGTCATATTCTATCCTTTCTACAATGCCTATAGACGAAGTGCTTCGTTTCAGATCAATGCTTCGCTGCAATCGCTTCGCTCCACCCCCTCGGTGGAAAATCGTAATATGCCCTGAGGAATTCCTTCCAGCAGACTTCGATGAACTCAAAATGAATTGTCTAAGTGCTCTCCCCTTTGACGAGCTGCAAGTCATATTGGCGTTGCATACAGCAGTAGACTTGTCAAGTTCTGTATATTTGTGCTAATTTCTGCACATGTAACCATAAATACAGGTTTAATTAGGAAATCACATTTTCATTCTAATTAATCGATTAAGTAGATTAGGTGTATAAGCGCAAAATAAAGGTGGCAAAGTTACATTTGCATTCACCACACACCAAAAAACTCTTTTCTACAATAGACCTTTAATGACAAAGATAATGATACTAAACTACAAATCTAAGAAGTTAGAAAACCAGTATGTTTTATGAAATACATATAATTATTGACTTGGGATTGACCATTTTGGGTTTTGGAGAACTTAGGACCGAAAATACGATTTGGTTTTTTGAGAAGTTGAGAACTTTGGGCTCAAAAACCGGTCTTATGAAATACAAAATTGAACAGATCGACCTGAGAACTTTGGCCTTGGGTTTTTGAGAACTTTGGCTCAAGAATTGGTTTCTGAAAACACAAAAGCAAACGCAGTCAACTTGATTTTTCAAGAGGACAGTGTATGCCACAAACTCTAATCAAGTTTAAAACATCTGCTTTTTTATGACATGCACAAGAACAACAAACTAAAAAATTCAAATATTTTTACTAAGCTATACCTACATCAAAGATATTCAAATGAAAGAAGCGTAACATAACAGAATAGTGAAACCAAATACATTGCTTGCAACTTTAACTCATTCAGCTTCCAACAAGTGGTGCATATGAGAATTAAAAGACTCTAGATTGGTAGAAATAACTTTATCACCTTAACAACTTCCTATGAGCACATCTCTATAGTACTCCAATAATTCATCAAACGATTGAAATCCTATAATGCAATGAGTTAAAGCCCCCATGGTAGAAGTTAGAACAAAAGAGTCAAGTGAGGACAGTTTCACAACATCAAATGTGAATACAACCATTCAAGATATTAGAAAAACCTCATAACTTATTTTGATATCTGTAGTAATCTTCCCAAGGACCCAAACTGGCAAAAAAAAAATATAGTTCAAAGAATCGGAATCAGCACCAGGAATTTCAGCTAGGGCTGCCATCAAATTGAAGGTTAACTTAAATGCTAGATTCCAACAGAAGCTTAACCATCAAAGTTGGTGAATACTTTGGGAAATAAATTTTTAGACAAACAATCAACTTCCAACAACAAGACTTGCCATTAGCCCTTTTGTACAAAGGGATGTCATGGAAACCGCTTGCCATTAACCCTTTTGTACAAAGCTGCATAAAATAAAGTTCGTTTTCCGGTGGATAAACCAAGATGGTGCGATGGCCTCTTCAACAGCAAGGACAGACCCACATGGCTGTTGAGGACCTTGAGGACACAAATTGTGTGAGAGAGGTTGTGTAGCAGTTACACAAAAGAGGATTGAATGTGATAGAGATGTGGCATACTGGGCCTTCTAATAATCAAATTCAAAAGACGATAGTAGTTCAAAGAAAAACGCAGCAAATCTTTTAATTCCTCACTAGAAGAGAGTGAATCTATATTTTTCTACCATGAGTAGAGGATTTTGTATCAACAAAACTCAATACAGACAGCGGTCTCGTATAGCCAACCCCCTAATTTCTGCAATTTCCCCAAATTTTAAAACCCTAATAACTCACGTACACACACACACAGAGATACCTTGGTGGTTGTCGTGTTCGTCGTTCTTCTTCCTCGATCTGTTCAAAAACCCTAATTTGTGAGAGCAAGGTTCTGAATACCGTACTAGCCATGTTACCGGCTTTCCTACTGGTATGATACGTACCGGTATTGGTCAAATACCAGGTACCGTTTCGGATTAACCGTAATTACAATTATATCTCATATAATTATAACTCAAAAAAATTCTCCATACCATGCAATTCATCATAAAATCTGACAAAACACATGCAAAGTAACTTAATTGTGTATAGTGATCTATTCGTTACAAGTTTCAGTCTGTATAGTGAAAAACATTCAGTGAGAGAGAGAGAGAGAGAGAGAGAGAGAGAGAGAGAGAGAGAGAGAGAGAGAGAGAGAGAGAGAGAGACGCAGTGTGGCATTCGGCATGTGTTGGCTATTGGTTGTTCAGAACCGATTGAATGGGGTGTTCAAATTGAAGAGTAGAACACGTACATATTAATTATCAATGCATACATACATCAAACTGGGTGTTCAAAATCAAAAATCAAACTTGGTTTAACAGTGTACACGTCGACCAAATAGAGTGTTAGAAAATTGGAGCCTGGAGGGAATACCTTCGGTTGAGGGTGGCTCAGATCCCGGCGGGCAGCGGGGACTAGCTGCGCTGCACCGACTTCACCGTGGATGAGATTTGACGGCGACAAGCTGGAGATGAGGTGAAAATGGGAACAACTTGAATGGTGAGTGTGAGTGAATCACTGATCGATGTCTGCGTGATTCGGGTTTTAGGGTTATTAGATAGATTAGTTGCAGTATAGATAGATACACCGAATTAGGCCTGTCAATGGACCGGATCCGATCCGGATCCGATCCGAAAAATCCGATCCGGATCCGGATCCGAATCCGATAACATCGATCCGATAATCCGATAATCCGGATCCGGTAATTCAATACGGATCCGGATCGGATCCGGATCGGATCGGATTAAATCCGTTATCAATCCGAATCCGAACTTTATTTTTTTTTTAAATTTTAATTTTTTTAAAAAAAATAGTAAAATTTTTATTTTGAAAAAAAAATGTTTAAGAAGTTGTATTTTTATTTTTATTTTAAATTTTTTAAATTTTTTTTCGGAAAATAATTTTTTTTTGAAAAAAAAAATTGTATTTTTTTGAAAAAAATATTTTTTTTTGGCTAAAATTTTTGAAGTAAAAAAAGTTTTCGGATCGGATTCGGATTTTCGGATCGGATCCGGATTTTTCGGATTCGGATCCGGATTTTCCCTATCGGATTTGAGTCTTATCGGATCCGGATCGGATTGTGTCTTATCGGATCCGGATCCGGATCTGTCGGATCCGGATCGGATCCAGCCCATTGACAGGCCTACACCGAATTGAGGTGCAAATACGGTTTTAGGACTTAATTTGGACATTATTACAAAATGACCCAGCATTGCAAAAAAAAAACCGGCCGGAATTTCCGGTTAGAGCATGAATCTCGCCCGGTATTTACCAAAAGGGCTGGTACCGAGCGGTATTGGGACCGGTACGGTATTGGAGGGTCATGGTAACATTTACTCGTCAATCTGGTATGTACCGGTCGATATCGGCCAGTACGAAACAGTATTCATAACCTTGTGTTAGAGATTCTGAGAAACAGAGAGAGACCTTTCGTTGCTTCGATCTTCTTCTTCGTCGTTTCAGTCTTCCTCTTCTTCATGTTCATCTTCTCTCTCGCTGTGCGCGTCTGGAACGAATGAACAGGAAAGAGGGCCGGACGCACTTGGGTTTTCTGTTAAACAGTAACCCGCAAAATGATTTTACCGGACCCAACCCCCCATTTTGATATGAGTGTTGCTATATGTACCGAAAAGGGGGGAGGGATTTCGTACCGACGGCCGCCGGTAGACCGTCTTCGGCCACCGGATGGCCAATTCGAGCCGTTCAAAAATTCTAAAAAAAAAAACCGAGGGGCCGTTCACGGGAATCAATGGCATCCGAGGTGTGTAGGGTGACACGAAAAGGGGTACTCCGATCAAGCACCCTACACACCTCGGATGCCATTGATTCCAGCGTACGGCCTCTCGGTTTTTTTTTTTTAAATTTTTGGACGGCTCGGATTGGCTGTCCGGTGGCCGGAGACGGCCCACAGGCGGCCGTCGGTAAGAAATCCCTCCCCCCTTTTCGGTACCTCTATCATTTCCATTTTGATATACATATACATATATCAGTAATGCTATTGGTACATATTATACAGCGCGTACAAACCCTTTCGGGCTTGTTTTGAGTTTCAAAAAAAGAAATCGGAGCGGCTCATTTAATTTAAAGTACTTTGCTTACGGTCCCTACAAATAATAAGCTCAATCTGGTATCGGTTAGTGCGTCTACGAAACGTCCAACTTTGTTCCAGAATTCAGGCTTGGATTTTAAAGCAAAGTGTAAACACCTTTATCGATACTGAGCTTATTTTTTGTAAATACCATAAATAAAGTATTTTAAACAAAATGAGCAGTTTCGATCCTTTTTTTGCGACCCAAAACGGGTCCACAAAGAGTTTGTACGCACTGGTACAAATTATATATCCATACCATTATCATTTTTGTATATGGAGGAATTTTCAAGTGAGGGATCCCTCATTTTAACAGGACTTTTATTTTCTGATCAAATTTTGAAAATCCGAACCGTTCAATGTGTGCAAAACGTAATTTTAAGGGTCCTCGCAAGAAATCAGCAAAAAAAATGACCAGGAAAGGCGTCATCCGAGCAGTTTTTTTGAACCGTTCAATGAAAACTGCTCGGGTGAAGCCCTTCCCGGTCTTTTTTTTGCTGATTTCTCGCGGAGACCCTTAAAATCACGTTCTGATCACTTTGAGCGGCTCGGATTATCGAAATTCAATCGGAAAGGGGAGTCCCGCATTTTAATAAAATAAGAAATCCCTCACCGAAATATGACTCCTTATATATATATACACACACACACTCTAAGGCTCCCATAAAGGAGATCAGAACTTAGGCTCAATCGACGATCTCATCGATCATCGGTCGTTTGATTGCTAACTCGGCTTAGGGTTCTCAGGTTTACGTCTCTCGCTCTCTCTTAGTAACCCACAGACGAGAGAAGGACGAAAGAAACGTGTAGCAGGCTTTTCTTCAGAGACCCTGTCACCACCAAGCAGTTTTACAATAAAGCCCCCAAAGAAGAAGACAAAACAAAGACAAATTGCACTGGCGAACAGGACACATACGGAAAACGGCAAAAATCCAAAAACCTCTTTAAGTAAAATTTAAATAACAACTACAGTACATAAACAGTACCCATTTTAGCTGTGGAAAGTCAAAATTGCCCCTGTTCAATAGCCTTGAGACTCCCCAATTAGGGGGCAAAATTGGAAAAATAGCCAAATCGTTTTAAGCATCACCATCCTCTATTAGGGCCAAGGGCAGGATATATATTTTATGAAATGGAATTTTTGGGGGGTTATAATCTTTTGAAATGATGGTAAAAGTGATCAATATTATAGGAGTGGCCAAGTGGGACCCACCTTGATTAATATTTGAAAAACAACTAAGCAATAATCCTCATCTTTTAGGAACAAAGAATGTAATTTATGTTGATTACAATAAGACACAATTTAATATTTTACTTTTTAGATTTCTCTCGTCATAACGAAGCAATAATCTTTAAAAAATTGACGAAAAATCAACAAATGCAAAAACAATTTAAATAAGGACAAAAAAATAAGTCATTTGAATTATTAAGCCAAACAACCCTGTAATGGTAGTTTATATTGATTACAGATACAAATTGCACGATTCATATGCCTAAAGTAGGAAAAACGACTAATAAATAATCAAAAAACAAAACCTAAGAAATTACACAAAAAATTCGAAGCAAAAATAACAAACAATTGTTATGAACCCAAAATAATTCTGAAAAAGTAATGCAATGAAAATAAGGGTTAGCCTTGTGGTTAAGGTGTGAAATTTAATTGAGGTTTCCTTTCTTCTAGGTTTCGGTTTGAAACTTTCCAAGTGCTCTCGACACTTGTAGTGCAAGTCTATAGGAAGCTTTCCCGGCTTTAAAATATATGGGTCTTCCTTATATAGGATGTGTTTTCTATTATTCGTCTTTTCTGAGTTTTTATTAAATTCACGTGACTCGAATTGATGATAGCGACACTGTGAGTCGGCTATAATTCAGCGTAAGAAAACAACACTGTGAGTCGGATTCTACTTCAACTTCTCGAGTCTCGACATTAATGGCAGCAACATCTTTGTTTGCATTTGCCATACTTTTAGTTTTGCAGCCAACAAACACTTACTGCACTATACTTTTCTTGCACTGAATGTGAGCCGTTGAACCAAATTCTGTTCTTCATTTAAATACCATCAAACAACACTGTGAGTTAGTGCCGGGTGAGTATCACGTGATGTCTGCTCGACGCATCTTGGCCGTCCATTTCGGTTTTGGATGGCTCGGATTTGGAGAGAGAAAGAGGAGAGAGAGTGGTGGGGTGAGAGAAGAAAGAGGGTTTTAATCTGGGCCGTCCAACACATTTTTGGATGGCCCGGATGCATTGCTCAAGGATCACGTGGGCTCGGCCACATGGTACACATCCGGTACACAAAAATTTAGCCAGGGCGGTTGGCTCACTAGTTTGTCATATTAAGCCAGGGCGGTTGGCTTGGATTAAAAGCCTGAGATTCAGGAGCTAGTATGCTTTTTTCTAAGATTTCAAGCTTGAACCCTATCAAAAGTTATACATCAACTACGTAGAGTCTTGGTCCTTCTTTCTGATGAGCTAGTGAACGGTGAATTGGTCTCGTAAATTAGTCGAGACGTGCATAAGCTATTATTCGTCTTTTCTGAGTTTTTGTTAGATTCACGTTTTATTTTTTGGATCAATCATCTGTCTCAACGAGAGTGAATCTAAATAGAAGCAAAATAAATTATGACCAAAAGCAAAAAAACAAAATCTCAAAAGACGGAAAAATGCCAAACAACTGGTAGTATTTTTTTACTCAGAAATCCTATTGGTACCGACGGGTACCATAGGGAAAATGTACCGACGGCCACCGGACGGCCGTCTCCGGCCACCGGACGGCCGATCCGAGCCGTCCAAAAATTTTAAAAAATAAAACCGAGTGGGCCCATGCGAGAATCAATGGCATCCGAGGTGTGTAGGGTACTTGATCCGAGCACCCCTTTTTCGTGTATATTTGTATATACGTGTATATACACGAAAAAAGGGTGCTCGGATCAAGTACCCTACACACCTCGGATGCCATTGATTCTCGCGTAGGCCCACTCGGTTTTATTTTTTAAAATTTTTGGACGGCTCGGATCGGCCGTCCGGTGGCCGTCGGTACATTTTCTCTCCCCCATGGTCGGTACATGTAGCACAACTCTTTTTTACTAACGTATCGTCTTATATGAACTTCTTTCAACTTCAATCTGCATTTTCATACTTCTCTATGACTTCTCTCGTAGAAACGTATAATTAATCAAAAAAACGCGCATAACTTAATCCACATACTCCAAAAATAAATACTTACTTTAATTTTGGTGCAACAAACTCTTGCTACATTTGTTTCTTACGCTGAATGATAGCCGCCGAAGGAAATTTGGGTCATTTAATAATCATCAACGCCAAGTTGAGTGACCGAGTAGGATTCTACTGTACTTCACTAAGTTCTCGACATTAATGGCAGCAACGTCTTGCTCCACTGTACTTTTCTTGCACTGAATTGTGAGCCGTTGAATCAAATTCTGTACTCATTTCAATGTCATCAAACGGACAACACTGTGTGAGTCGGATTCTACTGTTGGGAATGCCTTGTTTATGCCTTGTATTCTTTAGTCCCACATTGGTTAACTATGTTGCTCCTATTTATGTAGCCTATTATAAATAGGGCTTTTGGGGAACTTCTATGGTATCCTTTTTTGGGCTGTCATATTGGTGGCCTTTCTAGACGAGTTACGGATCATAGCCGGCTCTTTGTATCTCTTCTTCACGTTGGTTAGTGAATCCTCTCTCTCCTCGCCCGTGGACGTACCCAATTTGGGGAACCACGTATATCTTGTGTCTTTGTGATTTCTTGTTTAGTTTTCAATTTCTCGTTCTTAGCTTGCATTCATAGCGTTCGTTACAACAAACTGGTATCAGAGCCTTAGGTTGCAAAAACTAGGGTTTCGTTTCCGATTGTGGCTATGGCGGCTAAATTTGAGATTGCGAAGTTTGATGGGCAGAGCAGCAGTTTCAGTCTTTGGAGAGTAAAGATGAAGGCTTTGTTAACCCAACAAGGATTGCACAAGGCTTTGTCAGGCAAGACTAGTTCTGGAATTAAAGAGGAAGATTGGGATGATACGGATGCCAAAGCTCTGAGTTCTATTCAGTTGAGTCTGGCAGATGATGTTCTTCGCGAGGTGGAAGAAGAAACTTCAGCAGCAGGAATTTGGCTGAAGTTGGAAGGCATATATATGACGAAGTCGCTCACCAACAGGTTATATCTCAAACAACGTCTTTATACGTTTCGTATGCGAGAAGGTATACCTGTTAAAGATCATTTAGACGAGTTCAACCGTATTATTATGGATCTGAAAAATATTGATAGTAAAATTGAGGATGAGGACCAAGCCCTAATTTTGCTATGTTCTTTACCACTTTCGTATGAGCACTTTGTTACAACCCTATTGTATGGCAAAGACACGATATCCATGGAGGATGTTAAGGCCAGCCTATATTCGAAAGAATTGAGGAAAAAAGTGTCAGGTGAGGGTGATGCCCATGCGGAGGGTTTATTTGTTAGGGGAAGAACAACAGAAAGGGTGGAGTCGAGTAATAGGGGAAGATCCAAGTCATCAGGTAAGAAGAAGGGAAAGTGTAATTATTGCAAGAAACCCGGGCACTGGAAAAGTGACTGTTTAAAACTCAAAGAGAAGGAAAAAGAAGACCAGAAAGGGGGTAAAGTAATTGCTGGAATTGCTGAAAGTTCAGATGAGTCAGATAATGTGTTATCAGTTACAGAGGGCGATTCTCGCTCTAATACCGAGTGGATTCTAGATTCTGGATGTTCATACCATATGTGTCCGCATAGAGAGTGGTTTTCTACTTATGAGGCGGTCAATGGTGGTACAGTTTTGATGGGCAACAACATGGCCTGTAAGACTGTTGGTTCAGGAACGATTCAGCTTAGGATGCATGACGGTATTGTTAGGACTTTATCTGAGGTTCGACATGTTCCGGATTTGAAGAAAAATCTTATATCCCTGGGTGCTCTTGATTCTCATGGTTGCAAATTCCTCGGTGAAGGTGGAGTTTTGAAAGTCTCAAGGGGTGCATTAGTACTGATGAAGGGTCAAAAGCGTGGTAACCTTTATACACTCCAGGGCAGTACAGTTTTAGGTGCTGCAGCAACGGTTGCTTCATCCAAGGTTTCAGATTCAGACTTGACTCGTTTGTGGCATATGCGCCTTGGGCATATGAGCGAGAGGGGGATGACGGTTTTGAGCAAACAGGGTTTGCTATGTGGCCAGAAAATTGAGAAGCTGGATTTCTGTGAGCATTGTGTTTACGGCAAGCAGTGCAGGGTAAAATTCAGTACAGCTGTTCATCGCACCAAAGGCACGGTGGATTATTTTCACTCGGATCTTTGGGGTCCCGCAGAGGTAACTTCTAAAGGTGGTTTTCGATATTTTATGAGTATTATAGATGATTTCTCTCGTAAAGTTTGGGTGTATATGTTGAAACATAAGAGTGACGCCTTTAATACATTCAAACAGTTTAAAACTTTGATTGAGAATCAGACTGGTAAGAAAATAAAACGTTTGAGAACTGACAATGGTATGGAGTTTTGTCTTGGTGAGTTTGATAGGTTCTGCAGTGATGAGGGCATTGTGAGGCATCACACAGTGAGAAAAACCCCTCAGCAGAATGGTGTGGCTGAACGAATGAACAGGACTCTTTTGGAGAAGGCACGTTGTATGTTGTCCAATTCCGGATTGGGCAAAGAATTTTGGGCTGAAGCCGTTTCCACAACATGCTATTTGGTGAACAGGTCTCCGTCGACTGCTATTGAGTGTAAGACTCCGTTTGAGGTATGGTCAGGTCATCCGGCTGATTATTCTGTGTTGCGTGTTTTTGGGTGTCCAGCTTACGCTCATGTCAATGAGGGTAAATTGGAGCCACGGGCCAAGAAGTGTATTTTCTTGGGTTATGCAGCAGGTGTCAAAGGGTACAGGTTGTGGTGCTCTGATGATTTGAAGTTTTTGATCAGTAGGGATGTGACTTTTGATGAAAATTATCTGATTAAGGGGTCTAAGCAGGTTGATGATACAGTTCAGGAACATAGTGTTCCAAAGCAGGTGGAGTTTATGGGTGAATCTTTCGACTCAGGGAAGAAGCATATTGAGAAGCCAATTGAAGAGGAGTTCAAGAGTTCAGACACAGAGGTTGATGCGTTAGTTGAGCAACCACGCACTATTGCTAAAGATAGGCCAAGGAGGGAGATTCGGCCTCCTGAAAGGTATTCGGCTTATTCTGAGATGGTGGCCTATGCTTTATCAGTTGCTGAGACAGTTGAGTATGAAGAGCCTTCCAGCTATACGGAAGCTATTTCGAGCACTGAGTCTGCACAGTGGTTTGTTGCTATGAATGAGGAGATTGAGTCTCTTCAGAAGAATCAGACATGGGAGTTAGTAGAACCGCTGAAAGGGAAGAGGATTGTTGGATGCAAGTGGATCTTCAAGCGCAAACCAGGTATTCCAGGGGTAGAAGACGCTCGGTTTAAAGCTCGGCTAGTGGCGAAAGGATACAGCCAGAAGGAGGGTGTTGATTACAATGAGGTATTTTCACCAGTTGTAAAACATAGTTCCATTCGCACTATACTTGCTATTGTTGCATGTTATGATCTTGAGTTAGAGCAACTTGATGTCAAAACTGCGTTTTTGCACGGCGAGCTTGAAGAACAGATTTATATGCGTCAGCCTGAGGGATTTGTTGTTTCTGGTAAGGAGGATCACGTTTGTTTACTTCGTAAGTCTTTGTATGGCCTCAAACAATCCCCTAGGCAGTGGTATAAGCGGTTTGATACTTTTATGATAAGCCAGTCATATTCTAGGAGTGAGTATGACAGTTGTGTGTATTTTCGAAAACTTTCAGATGGTTCATTTGTTTATCTACTGTTGTATGTTGATGATATGCTTATTGCTGCCAAGAGTGTATCAGAAATCAACAGGTTGAAACAACAGTTAGGTGGTGAATTTGAGATGAAAGATTTGGGTGCAGCAAAACGTATTTTGGGTATGGAGATTTGCAGAGATCGAGTAGCTGGCAAACTATTTTTGAATCAGAAGTCTTATGTTCTTAAAGTGCTTGAGCGCTTTGCCATGCAGAACTCGAAGCCAGTCAGTACCCCTTTGGCAGCACACTTTCGACTTTCAGCTGAGTTGTCACCACAGTCGGAGGATGAGGAGAAGTATATGTCTCAGGTTCCATATTCATGCGCAGTTGGGAGCCTTATGTACGCCATGGTATGTACTCGTCCTGATATTTCACATGCAGTTAGTGTCGTTAGTCGTTATATGGGGCGTCCAGGAAAGGCACATTGGGAGGCTGTGAAATGGATACTACGGTATTTGTGCGGAACTGCAGGTGTTGGTCTATTGTTTGGGATTGTCAATTCTGGTGATCATGCTGTTGGTTATGTTGATTCGGATTTTGCCGGTGACCACGATAAGAGGAGGTCTCTGACAGGTTATGTCTTTACTCTGTCCGGAAGTGCCATTAGTTGGAAAGCTACTTTACAGGCTACAGTTGCGCTGTCTACAACAGAAGCGGAGTATATGGCCATTGCTGAAGCTGTGAAGGAGGCATTGTGGATGAGAGGTTTGCTTTGTGAGCTTGGTCTTACACAGGGTGTGAGTTCAGTATTTTGTGATTCGCAGAGTGCTATACATTTGACTAAAAATCTGATGTATCATGAGAGGACCAAGCATATCGATGTCAGGTATCACTTCGTTCGGGATATCATCTCACAGAAGCAAGTTGAGGTGAAGAAAGTGGGTACGGCAGATAACCCAGCAGATATGTTGACTAAACCGGTTCCGGTTGCCAAGTTCAAGCATTGCTTGGGCTTGCTTGGTATTTGCAGTTGATCGCCCCTCGGGGGCATTTGGCGAGTGAGAGGTTAGAAGGGGATAGCTATATTTGGTGATTTGGTTCGGTGGAATTCAAGTCAAGGTGGAGAATTGTTGGGAATGCCTTGTTTATGCCTTGTATTCTTTAGTCCCACATTGGTTAACTATGTTGCTCCTATTTATGTAGCCTATTATAAATAGGGCTTTTGGGGAACTTCTATGGTATCCTTTTTTGGGCTGTCATATTGGTGGCCTTTCTAGACGAGTTACGGATCATAGCCGGCTCTTTGTATCTCTTCTTCACGTTGGTTAGTGAATCCTCTCTCTCCTCGCCCGTGGACGTACCCAATTTGGGGAACCACGTATATCTTGTGTCTTTGTGATTTCTTGTTTAGTTTTCAATTTCTCGTTCTTAGCTTGCATTCATAGCGTTCGTTACAACATCTACTTCACTAGTTTGCTCCAACTCATCAACAACACAGTTTGTCATAATTTAGCCCGATCGGTTGGCTCGGGATTAAAGGCTTGAGATTTAGAAGTATGCTTCCTTCTAAGATTTCGAGTTTGAACCCCATCAAATGCTATGAACTTTCTGATTAGCTTAGTGAACGGTGAATGGGTCCCATTGATTAGTCGAGACGTGCGTAAGCCGATCCGGACACTCGACTCACCGGACAAAACACCACTAGTTTGTTAGTTAGTTTTGTCATTTCCTTCAAACTTTTGCCACCAGTACAGCTGATCCTCTCATCAACTCTCTGTAATGGCGACAAGCGCAACCGCCATTGTTGTTTCCCCCACGAAATCCAAAATCCCTCTGTCTGGTTTCGATTCAATTCAAAAGTAACGCATATAAATTCACTCGAAACAACGCATAATTCACTCACTCAAGAATCGTCCTGTTCTACTCTGTTTATTCTCAAGAGAGAGAGCAAAAAAAAAACCACAAGTCACTTTCGTCCCCATTCGAGACGAAAACACATAAAATACGGATTCAAAGGAGTTACGTGCGAAAAGAAAAAACCTGAGAGTATAGTTTAAAACGGTTGCGATAATCTGAATGCACACATTTACGAAAACGCAACACTAGATTCGCGCAGGAGGCGTGAATGTATTTCAGTTATCTGAGATATTTCTGAGCTTGGGTTCACTCGCTTGAGATTGATCGGTCGTTCGATTGATAAGCAACTCCTCAGCTCATTTCAGTTCGTTTGGCGGTTTTCGGCTCACTTGCTTGAGGTTCGGTTTCTTTTTCAATTTTGCTTTCGCTTGTTATGATATCCGTATGCTGCGTTACTAACACCTCAAGTTTAGGTTTTGTAAGAAGGTTTATGAGAGTTTTTGAGACTAATGAGTGAATAAATAGATGTAGAAATTTTTTTAAAAATCGTGCCCAGAATTTTTGAGACCTGAACGAGACCCGCATTCGGAACAGGTTCATCTGTATAATGTGGAAATAAAGTTACATTTGAGTTCGCGAAAGTGGAAGGTATCGATTGATGGACCATGGGTACAGATGGTGGTACGGCTGCGATACGGCCATTAAAAACTCTTCTCTTTTTTTTTTGCCATTAAAAACTTAAAAATGATTTTTGTTTCTTTTTTTCTTTGGAAGATACTACTCGTTTATGTTAATTGGTTCTGCGAGGAGCTCAAGTCCTCCGTACCCCAATTTCCTCAGCACCTCTGATCCTATGCATTTTCGGCCGTTGGGTCTAATTCAAATGTTTGTATCCCTTAAAATTTTCAAATAATCTAACGGCCAAAAACTCACCGGAACATAGGTACACCAAATTTTTGATAGAGAGGATTTGAGGGGGGTTTTTAATTGTGAGGCCTGGTTTTTAGTCATGGTTCGTCAATCACTAAATGACACTATGTCAGAATTTGACTTACTCGTACCACCCCGAAATCTAGACAATGTTATTATGGTAATATATAGGTGATTTAGATACTCTTTACAACCCTAAATATTTTTTGATCCAAAAAACAAGAACTTAAAAACATTATCATTGTTTCAAGAATTTTTTTTTTTTTTCAACAATTTGCTAAATACTATTGATTTCATTTAATTCATGAGAAAAGTTGGTTTTTTCTTTTTTTTTAAATGTATTAACCGGGGCTACAAGCATTTGGGACAGGTTTATCTGTATGATGCGGAAATAAAGTTGCATTTCAGTTCACATCACAAAAATGAAGGTTTTGATACAATCACTTTTTTAACCCCTTTTCAACGTCTTCTTCTGATTGTTTAACTTTGCAATTTGGTAAGTTTGAATAATGTTGCCCTTTTGACCCGTCATTGAAGTCTTCCTTATTGTACTTTTCAATTACGGTCTTTAATTTGTTGGTGCATTGAGCAGTGACTCGTGGTCCTGAGACGCGTACATTTTCTGAATTTTTGATGCATTGACTACTATTTAATGATTGTATTGGTAAAATCTGATATCTTAGGCAAAAATTAATGCGTTATATAGGGGTAATCTGGTATATTATGCAAAAAAAATTATTTATATATTGGTAATCTGATATCTTAGGCAAAAACTCATTATATATTGATAATCTGGTAGTAGTAGTAGTAGTATATATATATATATATATGGTGTTATATATTGGGAAAAGGGGTAGGAAGGAGTCTCGGTAATGAGCAGGTCTCTCTTGGTTGGACTCTTTTGCAACTAACTATAGAAAGCTTGGGAATGCTCAACTGAGGGAGGTGAAGTGGCCTTTCCTTTTGCATATTTTCTTCTTTAACAAGTCCCACCAACTTACTACGTATATATTTATGCTCTTAAATTGTGCAATTTCAGTGTGCTTTATTTTGCCCATGGTTATAATTGCTATATACTGTATAACACACCCAGGTGAGTGCTGAGAAGTTCCCCTGCCAGCTAGTATGAGAAACCAATGATAGGGCATACTTAGCTAAAGAATTAGCCAACCTATTACAATTACGTGCAGAACAAAATGAAAGTTAGAGCATAACAACTTGCAAACTGTAATGAATCCTTCCTTGATGATCACTCCTAATTAAACAAGCTTTGACACTTGATTTGCCCTGCAACATCTGGATCACTGTTTGTGCATCACCTTCGATCACCATGAACTTCCTCTCGACGTTGCTCAATGCCGACACCAGTGCATAACGGACCCCCAAAGCTTCCACCGATTCTGCTGTTGAACTCTTACAAATCAGAATTGCAGCTTCTGCTCCCGTTACCTCGATGATCACCACTATCATTCCTGATAACCATGCATGCCAACACCTCCTTTCCCCGATCTTGTATTTATCGAAAGCTCCATCGACATCGATCTTCAGTATATATACCTCGGGGAGGTGGGCTCCAGGACGGATTGACACCCACCTGCTCCCTTGATGAACTACTGACCGTGCATTCCGCAGCTAACAAAGAATTAAACGCCTCCATCGCCTTAGAACGAATCCTTGTCTCCTCCACTCTTTCCCTTAATGAAAATCCACTCGTTTCGAGCCAACCGAATATGCCAACAGATAGTAGCAAATAAACCCGGCCAGCACACGCCATTTTCCCTCCCCAGCCCCCTGAATCTGGCCTCCCACCTCTGTAAATTAGAATACAAAACTTGCTGTACGTATTTTACAGTTTAAACGTCAGCAGCTAGCATATTCAAACAGACAACCTGTTATTATTGGCCGAGTTTTTCCTCCCAAAGTAACTGGCACCTGCTCCAAAATCTGGATAATCTGTGTTTTCTTGTGAACTAACTCCTCATAGTTTCTTTCAGCGACGAGCCGACGACTATGTCGTCTCCCCGAACTGGGGGAGGTTTTTTTTTTTATCACCCCCAAGTTGATAAGTTCATTTCAACTTGGGTAAAAGCATTCGGAACAGGTTCAAACTGAACCATGTGTACGGCTGGTGGTACGGCTGCGATACGGCCGTTAAAAATCCTGTTGTTTCTTTTTACTACTCCATTTTGGAAGTACTATTTGTTTATGTTTGTTTTGCATGTGAAGCCTAATTCAGTCTTGGTTGGCTATTCACTAAATGACACCGTGTCAAAGTTCGACTTGTCCGTAGTCAGAGTCAGCCGTAAGCTAAAGCTTAAGGTGCGGCCGCTTTAGGCCTCCGGGACTTCACAAATTTTAGGGGCACCTCTCACTATAATAGGGGTTCATCTTTAATCTTCGGTTTAGGCCCCTGAAAAGTCATGTTGGCCCTACCAATCGATAGCACCCCGAAATCTAGACAATGGTATTTCGGTAATCGGTGATGTAAAATATATAAATTCACGATGGGCGTAGCAACGGATGTTATTTGTACTCTTCCTCCATTCGATATGTGGTGGAAACCGGTATGAGCCATGCATGTACCTAGTTATACAACTGGAGACCACAACGCATTTTTTATTTTTTATTTTTGAAATCTTACTAGTCCTTCTATTTTCTCGAGATGAATGTGTTTCGGATATTTAGCCACCAGTGGTCAGTCTTCTTTTTTCTTGCGAACGGACAATCAGCTTACAATCCAACAAACCAATCACAGTTAAGTCCAAAAGTAACGCGCAAACCATAATTGGACGTCATCATATGGAAAAAGTCTCAACAGTCTACTTTCATCACTATATACTATATATAAGAAATTACTTTTTCGGCTGGGTGCAACAAAAACTAAGAAAATAACGCGATTTGTGCACACTATGCGTGTAGAAACGCCGGATCTATCCGGAACTTTTTTCGGTACGTTCCATAGTTTTCGAGTGATCAACTGGACTACAAGCATTTGGGAACAGGAGGTTTATCTGTATGGAGTGGAAAAAAAGTCTCATTTGCCTTCACAAAATGAAGGCGTCAATGTGCCTTTCGATTACTCTTTTCAATCACTTTTAACTCCTTTTCAACGACGTCTTTTGATTACTTGTTGAAAACAATGTAGCCTTTTTGTCTTTTGATGACCTCTGTCTGATTTGTACGTTTAGCTACGGAATTTCCTTCTAGATTGGTGATTTGTTTATGCATTGGCCATTGAGTATTGTTTCTGAGATGCTTCCTCCATTTTTCTTAATTTTGATGCTTTTGATCAGATTGGGGACCATAATTTAATGTTTGTAAACATACTGCTATAACGGGTGTTATCTGGGGGGAAGGGGGGCAGCATTTTCTTGGTAACAAGCAGGCCTCTCTCTTTTTCTCTCACTAGCTTGGACTATTTTGAACCATAGATAGAAAAGCTTTTGGTTTTTGTTGGCACATCACCAAGGGAATGTTCAACTGAGGGAGGTGAAGTTGCATCACCCCTGCAAAGCGGGTGCAGAGTGGTGGCCGATCCGGCCGTTCATCTCGGCAATCGACAGCTCGGATTTTTTGCCAAGCAATCGACGACTCGGATTTGTATGCGCTCAGATTTAATCCTAACCATCCGTACCGAGACGAACTGCCGGATCGATTGTTCGGCACTGCTTTGCAGGGATGCCGCTCGGCAACATTCTCTTGTCCTCAACTGAGGAAGGTGAAGTTGCATTTCCTTTTTCATATTCGCTTAAGAAGTCCCACCAACTTATTACTAGTAAACATTTATTATTCTCTTGAATGGTGCAATCAATGTGCTTTATTTTGCATAGTGATTGCCCGCGGCCATAATTGGTGAGTGTTTTGTTGAACTTTTAATGAAATGGAGTAGTCTAGTATACTATCAACAAGTTTTTATTCAGTTGCATATTGCTTCAGTGTGCAAAATTTCGGTTTACCATTTTCTTCCTGAAAACAAATTAGGATACAAAACTTGCCATATTTTCCAGTTTTGGAAAGAAAATGTCGGCAGCATATTCCAAACAAAAACCCCAAGTGGGTACTGGAAAGCAACTAATTAAAGAGTTTGTCCTCCAAGAGGTTGCAAGTTCGAAAAAATGCACATTACCCCTACGCTCGTTGTTTCTTTCATTGCTTTAGTTTAGCAATAATCAAACTCTTCTGTGTTTTTTGTATGGAGATCTGTCTATCTTAATGATTTCTAACAACCTAGCAGGTCAAACATTCCAAATTTAGGGACCTCTAGAGGTTTCTCGGCCGTTAGTTTTACGCTCCGGAATTATTCGAGGTGCGCACTAACTGACCTTGACATCCGGTTATAGAAAGAGATAAATATTCCAAACAAATTGCCACTTACTATTGGCTGAGTTTTTTCTCCCCATATTCTGTGTTTTTCTTGTCAACTCCCCTCCCAGTTACTATACATACAGTATTTTCATTGGTACTTTGAAACAAATGACCAGCTAATTTTTGTCGTTTTCTTATTTGAAATTACAATAATATCTCTTAAAGTGGACGAACACTGACACAATAAAAAATAATTTCATAACGTCATAAAATAAAGACAAAAAATAAAGTGTTAATGGGTAAATATGAAGTGCCAATATTGCTTTCCATTTTCATTTAGCATTAGCAAGTAACCACGGTTGTCTCCCTGAACTTAATTGGGGGAGGTTTTTACCGCCGTTGAAAAATCTTGATTTTTGTCTTCTGACCAGAGAGATTGACATCTGCACGATTGTACGTTCAGTTACGGAATTCCTTTCTTTCTAGATGGGTGATTTGTTTATGCATTGATGAGTATTGTTTCCGAGATGCTTCCATATATTTTCTAAATTTTGATGCATTTGATCGGATTGGGGACCATAATTTAGTGGTTATAACGTACGCTATGGCCTATGGGTGTTATCTGGAGAGAAGGGGTAGTAATCCTGGTATTACACCCCAAGGGCACTTTTTCACCTCTTTTATATAGAAAGTAATGGTTCGATTTTTGCTAGGAGCGCGAGTGTTTGGTGTGCTGGCTGATGTTCTCTGGGTTTGTCTCCCCTATATGCCGTTTAGCAGTATCCCTTTTTCATTTCCGTAGGAGCAGGCTAGACATTTATCGTGTGACAAAAAAACAAAAAGAAAAAATCTTGTTAAAACAATAATGTAAGAAAACACAATGCTCCACCACAACCATTTAAGTGGCCCTGCATGATTAATCATGTTGTACCACATAGGCGGGTGTGATTAATATTGTGGTGGAATGCTGTACCGCACAGGTGGGTGTGATTAATATTGTGGTGGAATGATGTACCGCACAGACGGGTGTAATTAATATTGTGATGGAATGTTGTGTTTCTAACATTATTGTTGTTAGTAATGGGCAAGTCCTCTTTTTCTCTCTCTTATTTGGACTCTTTT
Source organism: Rhododendron vialii (assembly GCF_030253575.1). NCBI lineage: Eukaryota > Viridiplantae > Streptophyta > Magnoliopsida > Ericales > Ericaceae > Rhododendron > Rhododendron vialii. The sequence continues at coordinate 6,494,273 of NC_080563.1, forward strand.
GAACCATAGAAACCTTTTAGTTTTTTGTTGGCCCATGGATTAATTATTATTGCTACATATGCATCACCAAGGGAATGTTCAACTCAGGGAGGTGAAATGGCATTTCCTTTTCATACTCCCTCCGTGCCATTTTAAGTGTTCTAATTTGACTTTCACACAATTTTAGGGGTTAACATAATTGTACCTCCAAAATATTACTTTTCATACTTACCTTCTATGAATATATTATCATTACACTTTTACTAATCAACTTTTCAAAAAGGAATCTACTTTTAGAGGTAAAATAAAAAATGTACCAACTTTTACCCACTAACTTTACAATAGGACACTTATTTAGGGACAGTCTAAAATAAAATACAAAACACTTAAAAGGGGAGGGAGGGAGTATTTGCTTAGGAAGTACTACCAATGTCCTTTATTTTGCAGAGTGATGGCCCATGTTTTTAATTGGTGAGTGTAAATTTGTGGAATTTTGACCAAAATGGAGTTGTAGTCTAGTAGACTATCAAAAAGTTCTAATTCAGTTGCATATTTTTTTTCTTTTTATTTTTTTCAGAATTGCATATTGCTTCTCTACTCTTTTTTTTTTTTGGTCACAGCAGCGATATTCATTAGCGGGATTAGGGGAGTTAGTGAGTTAATAGGTTAGTTAGTAAGTTAATAGGTTAGTCAACAGGGAGTTCAGAGGTTATTCATAGCCTTGAATCCCAAACGCGCCCTTGTGGGGCTCGAACCACAACCTCCACCAGGGAGAAAAAGAAGAGAGAAAGCATTGGGGTGAAAGAGGAGAGAGAGAGAGTTTCAATCCGAACCGTCTAGGAGTGTATTGGACGGCTTGGATGTACCGAGCGGGTAGCACGTGGGATATACCCACCTGGCATCAAAAAATTTCTCAACAAACATATTTTCATTTAGCAAGTACCACGGTCGACTGTGGTGTCTTCCCTGTACGTTCCGGGGAGGTTCTTACCACGCCTAATTAAGTTGACTAGCAAGCTTTAAATTCATTTCAACTTTGTTATAGTGCTTATATATATATATATATCTTTCGGGTTTCCTGTTCTGAAACCACTGCTCTGATAGAGTAACGCTGTGTGCCATATCAGAGTTAAAGAAGGTTGCTCTAAACTATATCTGGGTACGTAAATGCATCACATTTCTATGGCCGCTATCCTTCCTGGAACCCTTCCTCACTCGGAATTACTATCTTTATCTATTTTTTTCCTGCTTTTAGCTTTATGTTGGATTGGCTACATGGATACACCTCCTTTGGCATGGCATGGGTGTTCCTTGGTTGTTGAAACCCATAATGCATACGTTTTTTTGTTGTAATGCTTACCAGAAAAAAAGTGACTAAATTATCGCGCGTGCTCCTTGTAGGTTGCAGATCTCAACCTGTGAGTGCTTTAGTTTCGGTGTTGCACCAGAGGTTGTTTGAATCGGGTGAAAAGAAAAGTACTTGATCAGTACGCCATTGAGGTTTTTGGCTTCGATTAATCATGGCCGAGAATGGTGAACAACTGCCTCCCATGGAGAGAGAGTGGAAGTTGCCACTCTTAGTTTTCTTCAAAGATCTTAGGTATGTGGAAACTTCTCCCACATCCGAAATTCTGCTACTTTTGTGACAACAACAAAAAAAAAAAAGTGCATGGATATATGTACACATACGTAATTGTTTCATGTATATGCTTCTAACACGTGATACTTAATTCGGAAATGTTTGTTAGGCTTCTTTTTAAGTTGGATCCTATCGGTTCGGAGATACTGCAGATTGCCTTACCTGCTGCACTTGCTTTGGCTGCTGACCCCGTTGCTTCTCTAATTGACACAGTATTCATTGGTCATTTAGGTATGGCATTTTGTTCTATATTCGATCGTTGAGAATGAAATTTCTTTAAGACCAAACAGTGAGTTGTTTATGAGCATGTTCACATAATTCATGCATCTCATCAACATAGTTGCAAAGCATCAAGAATGCAACAGATTTGGCCTGCTGTTGGGGCTCCGGTTATGTGGACTCCAATACAGTTTGTACCTGTTTATCACAAGCTCGTCTATTAGAAACCTTTTTCGTTTTTATTTTTCCAGTTCGGTGTCGACTAATTAACCAGATTTCGAACTTTTTTGACCAACTTCTATAAGAACCATGATTATTGATACTATGTGATTTTACTTGCAAGAAAATGCCAGCACATTGATTGGAAGTAGTTTACATAACGTGTCATTGCATTTCTACTATTTTCATTCTTGGCATAAACCGTCTCAAACTTTAGCTGCTCCACTTTTCGGGTCATTGCTTTTTTAGCAGGGTTTTTCATTTTTGCCTTTGCCCTACAGGTTAGTTCACCAGGCCATTAAGTTTTGTGGCACATGTATGGTCTTCCAAACTGCCCCATTGTAAATGGTTCTTCCATGATCTTAACACTTCGAAGTGTTTTCTCTACAAGTTTCTCGACATGGCACTCATTGTGCATCCCCACGTTGTTTCCTTGTAAGGATTTCATACCTACACCCTCATTCTTAGACACAAAGATTATTGTTAAAGAACCTAATTTTTGGCAGATCTTGTACATTGTTTCCCACTCATCTAAGGCTCCTCCTTCACTCTTCCCACGTTTGGGCTCCTCTTCGACGAAATAGCCATAGTCAGGTTTTAGTGTGTGGTGTCTGTTAGAGTGAGGGGAGGGGTCTCTAGCTCATGGTGATCCCTTCCGCTTTGAGTTTGAAGCCAATATATATATATATATATATATATATATATATATGTCAGAAAATGAAGAAGAAAGAAACATGCATTTTTTAATACTTGTCAATACTTACCCACAGGTTATTTTCTGGAAGCCAGCAGATCCTTCTCTTGACAAAGTTTTCTTCCCCATTATTTGCATGAAATTGCGTAAATGAGTAGTTATTCAATGGAGAAATCGTAGATTTGAATATCCTGCTTCTTTTCTGCTATCTTGTAGGCCCGGTGCAACTTGCTGCAGTTGGAGTTGCCATTGCTATCTTCAATCAAGCTTCGAAAGTTACCATATTTCCCCTGGTTAGTATAACCACTTCTTTTGTTGCTGAGGAAGACACAATTGAAAGAATGAACAGTAAACTTCCAGAAGAAGAGGACGCAAAAAAGATTTCAGATAAAAACAAAGGCATAAAAGAGTTGTTGCCGGAAGATGCCGTGCTTGAAAACTTGGAAAAGGGTTCGGCCTCAAAGAATGAAACAAAGGAGTTGATGCCAGGAGAAGGTACTGAACAAGTGATAAGGGATGTTGATCTTGGCATATGCTACGTCGTCATAGGTTATGCAAGTTAAAACCACTTGCGATAAATGTATCGCTTTTACATTCACTAGTCACATCTTAAGTTTCTTTTTTTTTCAGATTTCAAAACAACTGCATGCAAGTCTCCGACTATTACGATTAGCAGTGGGAACAAGGTTAAATTAAAAAAGGAGAAGCGTCACATTCCTTCGGCATCTACTGCACTTCTTCTGGGTGGTGTCCTTGGCCTCCTCCAAACCATATTCCTTATATTTCTGGCAAAACCAATTTTGGGTTTCATGGGTGTCAAAGCTGTAAGTATCCCATTGTCAAATGCTTCAGGCTGTTGGATTTCTTGTAGATATTGCTTGTCTGCACTACGACTGTTCTCTTGTCCGATTTGTCGTTGTGTACATTTAACATACCCCTTGAATAGTTTTTGCCTTTTTGGCACCGCTAGTAGAACTGTGAAACAGAGTTACTGAAAGATGTAATCCTAGTAGTTTATGGTACAGAACACACAACATTTGCGCCAGAAACGGAAGAGCACCTTTTCTTGTTCCACTACTACGAATTTCCGCGATCCAAAAAACGTTTTAAATTTTCTTCTACTGTTATTAGTAGGACGCGTAACAAGGAATGACAAGGCTCTCTTTCATTGATTAGGACTCCCCTATGCTAAAGCCAGCACAAAGGTATTTGACTTTAAGGGCGCTCGGGGCTCCTGCTGTTCTCCTCTCTCTGGCCATGCAAGGGGTGTTCCGCGGATTTAAAGACACCAGAACTCCTTTGTATGCCACAGGTAAACAGGATTTTCTCGATTGGTTTGCTTTTTCCTTGTCCTCCATTTCACTTGTTGCTTTTCAAGGAGTGTCCTTATTGATGGAGTATGGTATTCTTCATTTGTTCGGCCAATCACATAATAGTTCATAACTTAATAACTTTATAGACGGTGGATCCCCGGCCCATCAGAGCTAAAAACATGATAACTCCTTATCCTATGCTGATAAATGATGATAGGAATCTTTCGCGTCTATGCACCCATCAACCTGAAATGCGCAATCAATAACTAGCCTTTAACTCATGTAGTCTTTTTGACACAGATTTGTAGACGTATGGATTGGAATTTCAAAATTAGAAATACATAGGATGATAACAAACTTGAGCTATTTATCTTGTAAAAATTTAAAATCAAAATTTCAATTTGAATTTGGAGATTGTTTGTAGTAAAATACTGACCAGGAATTCATCATAGAATAAAGTGGACCATAGACCATAGAATTATGGGATTCGAAATCATCTTTTTGTTCCATTTGCTACATGGATCAATAGACATTTTTTTGGCGATTCTAGTGGAAGTTTTTGGAGGACTAGCATATTGGATGTGAAGTTATGAATCCTTAACAAGTACTATTACTTTGTGCTTGCAACTTTCACTAATCAAAGAAATGAAACACAACCATATAATCTATGTTGTTTGAAAGTGATGTACGTTTCATCTTACTCTGTTCATCTGGGCTGTGTCTCATTTAGTGGCAGGAGACTTGATGAATGTAATACTGGACCCAATTCTTATCTTCTCTTGCCGTTTGGGAGTCAGTGGCGCGGCCATTGCACATGTGCTTTCTCAGTAAGTCTCTTTCAAAGACCATCAAGCAGATAGTGCACATGAAAATCTAGTTTGGGAGAATGTTGTGAAATTACGTACTACTAGGTTAATTTCCACATCTTGATCTTCCTAGGATCTTCTATGATTATATCTACTCTTAGCAAATTTTTATTTACAGATACTTAATTTCATTGATCCTCCTGTTTCAATTGATGAAAAAAGTCGATCTCCTACCTCCAAGTGCTAAAGATTTGCAGCTTGGTCGATTTCTTAAAAATGGTAAGGAGTTCAATGTTCCTCTGTCATTGTAAATTAAGTCAGTCTTATTTTCCAAGTTTACTCTTTTGAAATGAACTTATCAATGCAATAGTAATAAGGATTCAACTCCACTGCTCGATCTTTTTGCTTCTTCTTCGTTCTAAGCTTACGGAACATAATGCATACTATTTCATGGCCTTTTGTCTACTGCTTAACTCTGTTCCCCCCCCCCCCCCCCCTTGGGCACAGGATTTCTACTGCTGACAAGGGTAATAGCCGTGACATTTTGTGTAACCTTGGCAGCATCAATGGCTGCAAGGCTAGGCACAACACCTATGGCTGCATTTCAGATTTGCTTACAGGTCTGGATGACATCATCCCTTCTTGCTGATGGTTTGGCTGTTGCTGCACAGGTATATATGAGCCTCTCTCTCTCTCTCTCTCTCTCTCTCTCTCTCTCTCTCTCTCTCTCTCTCTCTCTAACTCTCTCTCTCTCTCTCTCTGGTAGCAAAATTGCCTTCTCTATGAAGAAATAAACTTTGAACAAAGAACTCGATTTTCCTTGTTTGGTTGCATCAAAACAAGAGGGAGGGAGATGTTCTTTATTTTCCTTTTTCCCATTCCCCTATATTTTCTGAAATGGAAAGTGGCAAACAATTTCTTTTATATACCAAATCCTTTTTCTTTTTTTTTTTTGTTTTTGGAGCAGTTAAAACCCAATCCTTACTATTCTTTTTTCATGAAATTGGTCGATCACTTGGTAATGGCTCCCCTCCTCACCCTCCTCCAGGCTATCCTTGCTTGTGCATTTGCTGAGAAGGACTACGAGAAAGCAAAAGCTGCTGCAGCTCGAGTATTGCAGGTTAGCCATTTTCCAAGTACCGGATTACAACTCCTCCGCTAAGTTGTGATATCTCAAATTATGACTACTTTCGTATCTTGAACTTGTGGAATCCTCTAAAACGGGCGAATTTCATGGCGTATTTTGGAAATTGAACCCTTTGTTGAAATAATCACAAAGTCAAAGTTACAACGTATCTAAAATTACTTTGGTACCCTCTTCCATGTATACAAGTTAAACACTTTGAGAGGTTTTATTGTGCAGATGACCTTTGTAATGGGTCTGGGGCTCGCTGTTGTAGTTGGACTTGGGTTGCTATTCGGCTCTCGAATATTTACAAAGGACAAAAGCGTCATACACCTCATAATTGTAGCCATTCCGGTAAATCCCCATCTCTTGTGTTAATTAATTACTATAAGGTTATACCATGACTCTAAACTAAAAATTTGTTACACTCCCGTCAGTTTATCGCAGCGACCCAACCGATTAACGTCTTGGCATTCGTGTTCGACGGCGTGAACTTCGGAGCATCCGATTTTGCCTATTCGGCATACTCCATGGTAAGCTGTGTTCGCAAGAAGCAAAAACATGTTATTGCATTTTCGTCTACGTAAACTCACTTCTAGCGAATACTTGTTGTCGTACCCATACCCGTACCCGCAGGTTATTGTGTCCGCAGTGAGCATTGGATCTTTATTCCTTCTGTCTAAAAGCCATGGCTTTGTTGGAATATGGCTTGCTTTAACTATTTATATGGGCCTACGTGCATTTGTCGGGGTTTGGAGGTAATTTCCCTTGCTATTACCAGTACATTACTAACCAAACCATTTCATGTGATTTTTTTTTGCAAATCTTTAATTTGGTGCAAAGAAATCGGAAAGATTATGCACAGAAGTAGTTTGCTTTTTTATTCAAAAATTGCAAGTCTTTTTGTAGGAGACACTTAAAAAGGGATGGAGGGAGTATTATTCACATGACCCGTACACCATAACAACCTCCCAAATAGGTTTCGATTTTTCAGAGCATAAGCGTCGAATGATTGCTCAACAAAGCCCAAGTGCGTGACCATGACAACCGCTTTCGTTCAGCTTCCAGGAATAAATTTAGATGACTAAATGTTTGCTAATTGTCAAACGAATCCAACCTGACTAACCAGGAAAAGGGCTAGCTGTTGTTTGCTCAGAGACATGAAGGGAAATACTAAGAAAATGGAAAATAATTTGCTAGCTTTAACTCTTATTAGAGCAAAAGTAGTACTATGATTCAGTGTTGATTGATATGAGAAGTTCATATTTCGTAACATGTCTCTCTTTGCACGTGTAGGATGGCGAGTGGAACAGGACCGTGGCGCTTTCTCAGGCGCCGAACGATTCAAGTGGGAGAGGGGAGATGAAAGCTATACGGCGACTGTAGTTTTACATCGATCCCTGATCCATTTTTCGAGCAGGGTGCCGGACAGACTTGTTTCTGTCCATTTTTTTCTTCATTCTTGGATCAGCATCATGGTGAGTATACAGCGGTAGTTACTGGATAGGCGGACTAGTTATGTTCATTTTTTCTTTGTATCGGGGGTTTGATCTTTGAAAACTCTTATTTCTACATGTTGTCATATGAACATAGAATCCGAATGTCATTCGAAGATGATACACTGAATCTCTTTTTCTCCTTTGTTTTTTTTTTTTTTTTGGTACACTTGAAAGATAAACAAACTAAAATCTCTCAAACGCCACACCTCTCATGTCCGCCTCAAGCAACAGAATGATGACGTCTAGTGGAATGATGTGCGACACCATTCCGAAACCTTTGTTAGTATTTCAGAAACCTTTGTTAACTCGTTCACCTTTTTTGTGTGTTTGCTAGTTAGATGTGCAATTTCTAACGTACCAGAAGAAAGTAGCACTACCTCTAGAAAAATAACTTAAAGCATCCGCAGTTTGTAAATTTGGATAACATTGGCATCATTGCCATTGACTAGATGGGTTTTTTCTTTAGTAATTCGGTATTCGGCCATGATTAATATGAGAGACCAACTCCATCGTGTGCACTAGCAGATCCAATTAAGTCGGAAAAAAGTTCCGTATAAAATGATCTGACACAGAAATTGATAGCAAGTTGTGAGAGTCACATCTCAATCCAAGCTCTTCGAAGACCATTGATTGTTCGGTGACTGCGTTTGCTCGGGGTTTACTAGATCAACAACTTACCGAACATAGAAGCGCTTAGATCCGTTCCCAAGTCTTTTCTCATGGAGCAACAGAGTCCAAATAAGAGTTTTATTCACCCACTTGTCTGAAAATTGTTTCTCCAAGAATGCCCATGTGGCATGCTCCCTCTCTAACATAACTGTGGGACACTCAAATGATTTTTCCTCCAACATAAACTAGCTCAGCCATGCTGATCAAAAAAAAAAAAAAAACTAGCTCAGCCATTGCTAAAAAAATACGTAGTATATTTAAAAAAAAAAACTACTATCTCAGACAGCACGGATCTAGCCTTCTTCAACAATTGATGGGGAAAGGCAGAGTACGAATCCAAATGCTAGTTAAAGAAAAATGAATCATTTATACTGAAGACCTGACAAGGAATTTAATATGGAGGGTGGGATGGTAATGGATGATACTTCTAACCTAAGCAATAGACTTTAAAGAAATGTACAGTGGCCAACACCAAGTTGGCTTGGTGGTCAATCTCGAAAATTTAAGGATTTACTCTCTCTCTTAACATTTTACGTTTGAAATTGATCATGTGTTATAGACTTTTGTGAAATTAGTCCATACAGAATTTTGCTCTGACTTTAAATGGATCATTCCTAACGGACGGTAATATTGATCTCTCACAATTAGTCGAAATCCAAGTAAACTAGCCCGAACCCGTCTTATAAAAGAATAAGATAAAGGTAACCAAGTCCACAACCGACCATTAAACGCAGGCCAGATACTTGCCCCCACATTTCACAATCAAAATCAAAATCAAAATCTTAAAGAAATCACTCAAATTCTCATCACATTGATAAAAAGTCACACCCACTTTCCAGTACACAGAGTGGTTGGCACCCAAAAAAAAAAAAACAATAAAGGGAGAACCGACCAACCCACCATCCATCCATCCCCATCCTCCTTAAAAAAAGTTGAAGGACCAAATTTTCCTATTGAAAGAAAAATATATACCCCCCCCTTCCCCCGGTGTCACAGTCCAACACATCTGATTCCAATGTATGCAAATCACCGTTGAGAAGAATCCTTATCAAGTATAAATCTCACTCTATCAGAAATCCAGCAGTGGGACCCACCTGCTCCCATCCCTCCAAAAAGCCTTGGCATGCTTCTCAATGTACAGTAGCATCCAACCAACAAGGTCTCAACTTTATAATTACTGTAAAAGAAAAATGCCAATCTCCCTTAAGGGTGACGGATAATAAATAAAAATTGTATTAACATCCGAGAAAGTATAATGATATTCGTGTGATATACTTGTTTGAAATTATTAATGTATTAGCAAAGGTACGCAAAATACACATTCATGACAAAATATACGAGTATGAATTTAGGCTGTGTGCTTCTGCATTTAGGCTATATGCATTTTATATGTTGCTGTTGGTTTTACTTTGTATCATGAACAGCTCTTTGTATTTCCTTTCTTACCTATGAAATGATGTTCTTTAGCCAAAAACAAAATGGAGAGAAGAAAAATAAAGGTATTGAAATAATAATAAGCTATTTAAACTCAATTTTACATCAATAGAGGAACAATGGTACCTCCACAAGACTTTCTACCAACCTTTGCCACCACTCAACAATACAGACATCATGAATGAGAGGCAAAAGACAACCACCATTCCTCTGAGATTACAGTTACTAGTTTAGCAAATGGAAAAAACAGTTTAGAAATCAACAGAGAAAAAAAAAAGAAAAAAAGCCCGGTTTCATTGCAGTGAAACGTGTAGCTTTTCTTCAAAGGAAATGTAAAGGGAAAAAGAAATTCTACAACTTCAAAAAAATATTAAGAAACTATACCAAATCTGGACTGGGTTACTTTAGTAGCCCAGATAGGGTTCTTCATGCTCATTTTCTGACTCCTGCTGCAACAACAAATGAAAAATGAATGATCTTTCCCAAACTTTATGCCTCCCTCTTAAACCCTTGTTAAAATTTCACCATCTTCATCTCCTCCACCAGCCAAAATAAAAACCCCAAAAAGGAAGTACTTCCTAACTTCTGTTTATATTTGAATGAGTGAAAAGAATTCAATTTTTAACTTAGGCTACGAGCTGATCGAGTTGCATCTGCTCAAGCCACGCTCCTAAAACCGAATGATCAACCGATTCAGCTTGAGAACCGGATTTCACAGCCTCACCATTTGACACAACCCCAGAAACTGGACCTCCAGCAACCTTGTCTTTCATCTCAGCTGGTGATGATTCCTTGACCAGAGATTGGACCCACGACAAGTCCGGCTCCTCCCCATTGTTATTCAGCTCAAAAGAAGATGACCTTCGTAGTCGACCCAGTTCAGACCCATTGACAGACCAGTCCACTTTTCCATTTGGGGATCCCCATAACTGCTGATTCCCAGGGGACCCCACAGCAGAAATAGGGTTGTGGTTATATCCAAGATCCCGCGAACTGAGGCTGCGTAGTTGTTGATGCTGCTGCTGCTCACGTTGAGCAAACGCAGAGAGCCGATTGCTCATTGGAGAGATTGGTTCCACACTTCGTGGAGACATGCCTCGGGGAGACGAAACACCAAAGGAAGCCTGCAATAGAGGGTGCTCAACATTTTTGGGTGAGAAAACATTATTAGTATTGATAGGCGACAGCATGCTCTGCTGCTGCTGAAACTGACTCAGAACAGCAGATTTGTGAGATGGAGAAAAAACACCACAACCCGCCGCCTGATCAGAGTATCTGGGAGAAGAATTGATCTCGGCAGAAAATAGCTCATCGAGATTCGAAGGAGTTAGTGCTTTAGACAAACAGGAGCGGTTAAAGGAGGCCGAATTAGAACGGCTCTGAGCAAAACAAGCCAAGTCATTAAGGAGATGTTGCTGTTGGGTGTCAAAATCTGGCAACATGTTCAACTCCTCAAGTGCAATGTCTCTTGCACAAAGGGAAGATCTCAATCGACTTGACTGCAGATTGCTTCCAGGGAGATTAAGGGTTGGAACGTTTGGTTGAGGCCAAGCCAATGAAGAGTGAGAAATCCCATTCCCGGATGGAGACATAGGTTGTTGATTGAATGGTGAAGCAGACATTAATGAGGAGGGCGAACCAGGCAAAAGGCTCAACATGTCCATAGCACTACCATTTGATCGCGGAGATGGAACAGCAGACCCCGTTGAAACATACAATGGGCGGAGCTCCTCAGGGGTGTGGGCAAAAAAGCAAACCCTTCTTGCGCAACTCGTTCCATCCTTACATAGCCTAGTTCGGTACTGAGCCGGGTGGAGCCAGCTTTCAAACACTCCATGGGCATATTCACACATATCCCCTCTCCTACAAGCGCCCTTGCGAAAATCAGGGCAAGGCACACAACTGTAGTGGTACTTCCGCGGGTCCCTCCTCCGAGCATTTTCTCCTGGGTGAACAAAAGGGCATTCAGTCCAATCGTGCGAGTAGGCCCTTGAACAGGGCCTTACTTTGAATGAGAACATGCGAAACTCGTCTGTTGAATAGATGCTGTTCTTGATGTCTGGGAGAGAAGGGTCAATCGGGTACTCTTTCTTCTCAGATACAGAATTACTAGGAAGATCATTAAACTTGGAGGTCATCGGAGAAGAAACTGAATCCGAAGGAGATCGCGGTGAGCCGTTGCCTGGTGATGAAGATAATGTTGGCGAGTTGGAGTTTGAACTGGTGATTGATACCCTTAGGTTATGTTCACCAACAGAACCATCAGAAAGACTATACATTAGCAATTCCTCAAGTGAGGCTCTCATACTGGGGAGCTTCGGAGGGACAATAATCACATCAAAGGGACGTAAACCACCAGAATCCATTGAATTCCGATCAGCACCAGCTGATAAAAGCAGCTTCACAACATCAACAGCTTTAACTGAACCACCAGAGGCAGCACAATGAAGAGCAGTGCTTTTGTCGGGTCCACAAGAGAGATTCACATCAACTTCAGGAAGAGAGAGGATTAACTTCATAACATCAAGGCTTCCATATGTAGCAGCAACCATGAGTGGAGTTCTGTGCTCAAGGACTATTTGTTTTGAGCCCTTTTTCCGGCCATACCAGAGTCCAACCTCATTAATAGCAGAAGCAGCATCTTGCTCCACAAATAGCTTGAAACCCTTAAAATCGTTATTAGCAGCAAGTTCAAGTGAACAGGGAAAAGAATCCTTCGTCTCAACAGTTAGTTGACTCATGTCTTTGGTGTTAGATTTGTTTTCTGCAGCGGTTGGGGTTGAAGACGACGTGGATTTTGATTGCTCCGGTCCACTGCACATGCTTCAGTAAGCTGAACCACAGCCAATACACGACAATCAAATTGGCTGCATATCGAAAGACTTGCACCCCAATTAAACCTTCAACCAAAATGGCAAATCAACCATCATAAACAAACTGTGACCATCATACATAACAAAAATAACTACGATCACAAACCAAAAAACTTATCAGGCCCTTCAAAGCAAATTAACTACAAAATCTGCAAACTTTGAGATTGAACAAAGAGAAAATCAGTACCCAAACATGAAACATAGCAAGACCTAATTAATCCCCCTTAATATAACCGCATAGGTATGCCTCTAATCTCCATCTACACAAGTTCAACCACCCATCGGCTACTGAGAAAACCGATAGAAGGAAAAAAATACTCGCTTTTTCATCTTTTCTTCTTATCATTGACCTTATTCTGTTCTAATCGTGGGTTCAGAACCAAAGAACGAAAAAAGCGCTTAATACAATTCCTTTAAGTTAATCCAGTGTTTTTAGATCCTTTATATTCTCCTATCAGCATCCAGAACAATAAATCTTCATCTCTGAGCTTAATCCAAATCCTTCCATCAATGTTTTTACCGCTTCTACCTTCTCATATCAACGCCTATATAAGCAAGACTCAAACTACTATATTTCCTCCCTTTTCCTGCACATAACCCAATATTTTCCCATAAATGGACCAGAAGCACAAAGATCGGCAACAAATCACATCTACCCATATGCAGAAAAAAGATCTGTTTCTAAACATCTACCATCAAAATCCACAACTCAAAATTAGCCCCTTTTAATAACTCTTTTGTTTGGGCTAACTTACACGCACCTTAACTAAACCTGGGGGACCAATCCCACCACGGACTTGCAGGGCCCCAATTAAAGCCAGAGCAAAGCTAATCACGTACAAAAAAATCAAATCTACGAATCCTTCGAGATTAAAACGACAAATACAATCTTAAAGAACGACTTTTTTCAGAAATAATACGCAACAGCAAATAGTATATAAAAGTGAAGCAGCCACTACAAATTCTAGTGAAGCAACCCTTAAAACCTCATACGAAAGCCGAGCTCAAGTCACAAAAAGAAAAAAACGATACCGCTCTAACATACATGCGTTGTGGGGATGAACAACTCACCTACGACCAAAAGCTCCGGGAGCAAAGTCAGCTCTAGAGAGAGAGTGTGTCTTCAGTTCTCACAGATCTGTAGAAAGAGAAGGAAGGTGGGGAAAAAAAATTCAAGAAACTCTGGAGAGAGAGAGCCGAGGAGATCGCGTAGAGAATCGGAGCCAAATGGCTTCTTCCACCATATCCATAATCGTCCAAGTTTTACTCGAAAACGATCGCTATTCGATACGAACGAGGAGAGAGAGAGAGAAGGGGGGAGACAACGAAATATAGAGAGAGAAAGAGATGTAGGGAGAGAGAGAAAGTAACGTCTCGGAATTGAAATTGAAATGCAAATGAAATGAGGGTGGGGGAAGGGGAGGAGTGGGGGAGTGAAATGAAATTGAGATGGTATTGAAATGCACGCGAAATGAAGTTGAAATGAGAGTCAAATGGGGAAGGGGGGGGGAGAGATTTTTGAAATTGGGTAGGGGACAGGTTAGGCCGGTGGGAAGAAAGGGGGTTTTATCGGTAGGGTAGGTAAAAGTCCAGAAAGGTTGTGACCGGTTGGATAGGTGAGCAGGTTGCCTTGTGCCCAAAGTGATGGATTCAAGTGGATTGGAATTGGGGGGCTCGAATCCGCCAATGGAAGAGAGAGAGTACTGGAGGGTTCTCTGGTCAACTTTGGTTAATTTTTGGAGCCTTAAATTGAGGGAGCAGTAAAATGATTTTTTTGCTTTGATTTTTTAATAAATTGGAGTATATTTTGGTTAATTTTGAATATTTTTGTTATGTATAGTGTCAGGCCTTGTTCCGCTAAAGGTTCTTAAAATTTAAGTATTTATTTATAATTTTTAAACTTAAAAATAATAAACTTACAGAAATAATTTTTTGTGCAGTATGATCTTGTTTGATAGTTATCGATGAGATCTTTTGAATGGTACAATAAAAATTTAAAAAAATTCATAAATATATTACAAGTAAATACTTATTTTTTAAAAACTCTTAAGGTTACGTTCTTATGAACTTAACTTAAATCTAAGAATTTTGTACTTATTTAAATTTTTTTGTATTTATTAATTTTGCGCCAAACTATTGTAGGTTATTGATTCATCGCGACGAAAAGAATTAGAAAAATAAAAATAAAAATTACTTTTATCCAAGTATTCTAAGAAATAACCTCTTTTTAGCTTCAAAATGACATTTTTTCGCTAAAAAATGGTTATTTCTCAAAATACTTAAGTAAAAGTAAAAAAAATCATAAATACTTAATTTTTTATGTTTAAAAATTATAAATAAATGCTTATTTTTTAAAAATTCTTAGCTGAACAGGGTCTAACTTTGTTTGGAGTGTGTTTTTAAGGAAACATATTGTGAGAAATACTATGGGATGGTATTGTGCGAGTGGTGTACTATTCGAGCCGTTCGTTCGGCAATACAACGGTCCAAATATCATCTTAGCAATAAATGGTTCAAATGCTACGCAAAGGAGACATTGAACTGTTAGATTATCGAACAGACGGCTCGGATGATACACTACACGATATTATGCATCACCCACACAGCACTATCCCCAGTTCGTGAGAAAAATATTGGTAGGGATCAATTGGCTTCAAATTTGACTACAATTGCCAAACGCTTCCCTGTTTTCACTGTCTGATCTTTCGTGAATTTAATTTTTTTTTAGACAACGAGAGCTTAATATAAAATATCTCCCCAAGAAAAATTTATGAGAATTATTTTCTAATGGCATTAGAAAAAATAATCCTAACTTATAGTAGATATTCTCTTAATTTATTGACGCGGCATGCATTCATAAAAAGACGTACGTACACCCACTCAACAATACTAAAATTAGGGAGGGGAAAGTTTCAGTTATGGTCCATTTTATAATACGGTCTTACTAACCTTTGCCTATTAGACAGAAAAATAATATGTCAATAATTTCAAACAAATTCAAATATCAATGCATATTTCACGAATATTTTAATATACTTTTACAGATATCAATACAGCTTTTCTTAAATATCTATGCACTTTTTATTTATGATCTTACACCTTCTGAGCGAAGGTTAGAATAATATTTTATAATACATTATGTAGAATTTGGTAGTAGTAGTTTGGACTCAAAAAAATATCTATTTCAAAACTCCACTCTCGATCAAAATCTTCAACAAGATATTGAGAGCATCACTGATTTTTTGTCTTTCAAATGTGGAAGTGTCAAAAAAAAATTTAAAAGCTTATTAGTGTGTATTTAAATGTCTCCAAACATAAAACTCAAAACTCGCAAAATTCTCCCTCTCCAACCATAGTAACAAAGGTGTAGAGTTAAACGAGGCTCTCATCGTCTGGAAAAAAAAGGTCATGAGAGCAATTTAAAACATTTGGCAGAGTTAGTCGAATTTGAAGTATTGGAGACTTTTCCTGCATTTTCTAGCCATTGGAGCTATACGGGAATTGAACTCCTCCCCTTGGAGATGCTCTAATGTAGTACTAATATACTCCTTGTATTAGCGCAAGAGATGATTTGGTTGAAGCATCTTGATTGATTGATTGATTGCGGATATCTTTTTTTCATCACCCAACAATAATTTTATCCTCCGACGGGCCTCTAAGTGTTTAGACTAATTTACGCACATCTCGATTAAATTTATGAAAAATTAATCCAATTTAGTATAGGACTTGATCACTGTTAGGATAAAATTTCGTACAGACAAGCCCGTAATGAGGTGAGAACAAATGTTTTTTGAAAAGCAAAGAGAACAAGGATAAATTTGTGAAAAATTAATCCAATTTAGCATAAGACCTGATTATTGTCAGGATAAAATCTCGTACAGACAAGCCCGTAATGGGATGAGAACAATCTAAATGGGTTTCTTTTTAGACAATTGAAATTGTAATGTAGGAGTACTTATTTTGTTCTCACCCAAAAAAAATACTGTAATTTGGATTTTCAAGATAGAACCCCCTGGGCTGGTGGCCGGCATCAATTAATATTCAATCATAGATCTAGTGTCATCTATTTCTCTCTCTATATATATGCTGTAGTATTCAACAATTTTGGGGAAGGAAGGAAATGAATTGTAAACATAATTTTTAAATAGAATAGTGCTCTATAATGACGTGGCTGTATATAACTACCTAAAACGATAAACCAAACATGGGACTTATTTTAACTTATTAAAAAAAAAAAACGTGGTTGTTGTTCGGTTTTGAAATAAAATGGATCACAATTCACAAGACGCAAAAAAACCGTATATTTTTTCTATATATAAGATTTCTTTACGAAGTTGTATTTTGCGTAAAATTACATGAAAAGGAATTGGAATCGAAATCTTCGGAAAGTTTACGCTTCTTCTTTTTTTCCTTTTCCCGAAAGATGAAGAAGTTCTTGAATTTTCAGCTTCTGGTCCCCAATCCTCACTTTCATAAACTTCCATTTTCATCTATTGGGATATGGATTTGAAAGGAACTATTTACCCGTTCGGCTAAATAAGCTAACCGGCTTATTTTTTTTATCCTTATTCAAATATTTTTCGTATTTTAAATTTTCGTCAACTTTTGGAGATTATTGCATCGTCATGACAAAAGAAATCTAAAAGGTAAAAAATTACGATCGAAACCTAATTTTTTGAATAAAGACAAAAATAAGCCAATTTTTTCGTCTTTATTAAAAAAAAACGTGGTGGTTGTTCGATTTTGAAATAAAATGGATCACAATTGATCAGAAGACACAAAAAGATTGTATATATTTTCTATATATAAGATTACTTTACGAAGTTGTATTTTGCGTAAAATTACATGAAAAGGAATTGGAATCGAAATCTTCGGAAAGTTTATGCTGCTTTTTTTTCCCTTTCCCGAAAGATGAAGAAGTTTCTGAATTTTCAGCTTCTGGTCCCCAATCCTCCTCACTTTCATAAACTTCCATTTTCATCTATTGGGATGTGGATTTGAAAGGAACTATTTATTAGTTGCAATTCATTTGTTCATTTGCTTTATTATGCAAAAAAATGATGCTGGAAGGAAGTGGTTTGAGACAACTCCTATCTCAACCACCTCTGAATCAGCTACCTGATAAGTGGTTTGATACACTATCCCATGCCTAACAGATATGATTCACAATTCTTGAGCATGGCGTCCTTCGGCTGAAAAAGTCAAGTGGCTTAATTTTTGTTATCATTTTGTTTTTTTGCATTATTTAATTTTTTGTCAATTTTTTTTGGTATTATTGCTTTATCACGACGAGAGAACCCTAAAAAGTAAAAAAATTACAATCGAAATCCATTTTTTTTTAATAAAGACGAAAAAATTGTTTTATTTTTGTCTTTATTAAAAAAAAATTAGGTTTCAATTGTAATTTTTTAGGTTCCTCTCGTCATAACGAAGCAATAATCCCCAAGAAATTGATTCAAACTAACAAATGCAAAAAAAAAAATTTTAAATAAAGACAAAAAAATAAGTCACTTAGCTTTTTTAGCCGAAGGACTTCTAATACCTTCTTCGATTCCTTTCACACAGTTAGATTCAGGGGCGGAGCAAGGACTTTCACCTCGAGGGGACCGGCTTAATAGACATATGTTTTTTATCGAAAAGTATACTTATTTATATTACAAGGTTTTTATTTTTCAATTAATTACATTTGTACATTGAAATGATTCTTTTGGCTACTTTCAACTGTCACATGTTTATTTTTTATTTATGAAAGAAATTGAAAAAATGCAATAATCAGTTTTTTATCAAATCGAACAAAAATTATTAAGATTATAAGTAGCTATACACGAACAATTATCGATAATATTCAAAATCAAGTATATACAAAATAAAATTTTTAAAACTAAGACGCTCGGGGAGCTAGGGTCAGGGGGACCTTGGCCCCCCGGGCCCCAACATAGCTCCGCCCTTAATGAGCCAAACTGTTAATTGTTTGAATTTAAAATTTGAAAACTTGACAACCTTGTACGGTTATGGGATTTGGATTTTGAATTCTCTCTTCATTCTTTATTCCTATCTTCAATCATTACTATCATTTTTCTCTTTATGTCTCTCCAATCATTATCCTTATTTTCAATTATTACTCTATTTCTCTTTACACTCATTACTTACAAATTCAAATCCAAAATTTCAAAACGAACAGGCCCGATGAGTTTCAAGGATACATTCAAACTTCTCCCGATTCTTGAATGAATTTTCATCGGGAGGATCACGAGCTAATCTCCAATAGTTTAACATTATTATTAAAGACGAGAAGAGCAGTAGATGTTCCACTACAGGAAATAAGTATTTATTTTTTGAATTAAATATGATATATTGTGAGAGAATGACTTGTTTCGTAAAGCAAAAAATAAGTACTTTCAGAATAAGAACCTTAGCGGAAAAAATTTGTTGAAGTTCAAGCTTGATTTGAACGCCTCACTTGATTTCCAAAAAAATTCAAACTTGACTTGATCATGTGATAAATCGTTCAAACTTGTGCATCTTGATTCGCTTATCAGTTACCAGCCTTAGTGACACAACATAAGTGAAAAAAATGATTTGGTGATAGATTCAAAAACATATTTTTTGTAACCAAAAGAAGAGGATACTGATTTTGCCACTTTTTTTTTTAACGCCACTCTTCTGTAACTGTATTTTTGGTGCAAAGATGCACTTGCAGAGGAGTGACATTAACAAAAAAGGGAGTGACAAAATCATTTCCCAAAGAAAAAGATTAGAACATGCTCCTTCCGACCTCGTTCGTTTAAGGATTTTGGATTTTGGATTCTAATCATTATCATATTTCTGATCTTCAATTATTACTTTCATTTTTTCTTTCTATCTCTCTTCAATCATTAACCATATTTTTAATCATTACTTTATTTCTTTTTACATTTGTTATTTATAAATTTAAATTCAAAATCCCAAAACCAGCGGAATTACAAACATCTTCCCTTGGGGGAGGTGACTAGTAAGCCATTACAGTACTACTCTTGATGAAGATAGAGAGCATCTCATTCGATAATGACATGCTCCGTAGTACATGAATTGGCCGGGCTGGTGTTGTTTATCTTTATCTGCAGGCTCCTACAGAGGAAACCATCCCAATGTGGGGCCCTACTTTTTGTCCACTTACCGGTTACCCAACGCTTGGCAAGCCTGGGTTGATGAGTGTTTTTTTTTTATCGCTCCTTTAAAAAAATTCAAAATATTGAGGCTAAGTTTCGCTGAGACCCGTTCGTTTTTGGATTTTAGACTTTGAATTTTTTATTCGTGCACGGTTTTTAATAAATTTACTCTTAATTATTACTTGTATTTTTCTTTCTATTTCTATCTACTCATTACCCGAAATCCAAATCCTAAATGAACGGGGTCTAAGGGTTTTTTAGTTGATTTTTTCGGTAAGGTAATTTTTGGATTTTAGAAAAATGATCTTGCCACCATTTATGTCTTTTGATATCAATTAATACACATCACAACATAATTACCTTGATCTAATAGATTTTATCTTATTACGTAACAAAGAATAAATTTTCTAAGATAAATTGCATTTCGTAGTATTTGATTAAAGTAATTTTCTATTAAGTAATAATTTCAATTAGATCTAACAATTCAATACCACAAGAACCCACAAATAGGAGGTGGAGAAGGTCCTTGGTGCTCAGCCTTCAAGAGCAAATAATAATTTTTTTCTACAAATAGACGAGTCTCACGTCCATAGAGGGAAGAGCTATCCTCTCAAAACCTCCGATTGGGTTATTTTGTGGGTTCATTTTGAGTTTCAAGTAGTAATCGGAGCCGTTCAGTTTTTAAATCTTGTTAACAGCATAGGTCATACCAATAATTACGTTCAATTTTTAAATTTTATTAACAGCATAGGTCATACCAATAATTACGTTCATCGAACTTGGGCAGATATCATTTCAACTTGTATTGTTTTCTGACATAAAAGAGTTTGGATCTAGTGTGTCAACATATTTCCTTTGAAAATCTCAGGCTAGTCTATTTTGCAGTTTCATTCTGAGTCACACGTTGTAATCGGATCCGTTCACTTTTTAATTCTTTTTGATAGCATTGGTCGTATCAATAATCACGTTGATCGAAGTTGGGTTACTTGGGTAGATATGTAATTTTTTCCGAAATAAAAGAGTTCAAATCCAGTGTGTCAACACATAGTTTCACTCTATAAGATAAACGCTTTACTAAATTATTAAAATGAGCCACGATCGACATGGTTTTCTTCGAGGCATAGTTTCACTCTATACGATAAACGTTTTACTAAATTATATTAAAATGAGCCACGATCGACATGGTTTTCTTCGGGGATCATGTTCTCGATGAGATTTAAAATGTGAACGATTCCGATCATTTTTTGGATCCAAAAATTACCACAACCAGAGGGGTGCGGTGGACCGTGGACAAGCTTTAAGGCCAACGCTGGCATAAAGTCAAAGACTCATCAATCACTTGTCCACTTCGAAGAACTTCAATGGTTGCGTTCTGACCAGATGGATTGATCTCGGCCGTTGAGTGGTTTCCCCAAAGATCGCGTTACTACTACAGTATTATTGTACTACTCCTATTATATCCACATGACGGGTCCATTGTACGACTCTTCTTTATTTAGTGGAGACTACATGACATGTGTATGACCAAACGACCTTTAATTTTTCCTATGGGTGTGTGCCCCACCAACCGTGTGTGTGGGGTAGTTTGGTCATTTGGATGGATGAGTGTTTCGAGCTCGTTGATGTGGCCGGAGGAAGTTGAAAGAATCACTCGGTTGGCGCCGGAGCTTATCGTCCCTTCGCCCGCTGCAGTTGGTGCTGCTTGGTCTCACCACCGCTGCTGTTGATATTGTCATTTTTAGTGGATTTTTATTTGTTATTTTTGCTTGTTTTTCTTATCTTTGTTCGAACTGTTTGAGTCATTTGTCTTGTTTGACGTTTTTGTGTGTAAATATATGTTTCTGTTTTAAAAAAGAAGCAGCAACGTATATGGTTTGTTCCTTATACTCTTATGATTCCCAAATTTGTTTACCCTTTATTTTATTTTTTCAAAATCTTTAACTTAAAAAAAAACAATAAAGACAAAAATAATTCAAAACAGACTAAATTTGAGATTATTTTGTTTTTTATTTAAAAAATTTTGGTTTGGTTATTCCTTTGAATCAGCATAAACAAGATTAGGTAAGGTAGAACGTTTCGATTTGGGACTTCGAAGGGAGCAAATTCGTAATTACACCTTTGTGTAAAAAGTAATTTTTGTTGCTGAAATAAAATAAATTCTTTTTCACGGATTGGAGCCACGATCTCCTTTCAAATATGGACCGACTTGAATTTCAACAAAAATTACATTGAGTCATTTTGTATTTTCTATGCTACTCTATATAGTAGCTTTTAAAGTGAATTTTTTTGTAAGGTAAAACTATTGGAATTGAAGACCAAACTACGTTAAGAAGTGTGTGTATATATATATCATTATAGTCAGATACATATGAGGTCTAGTAAAAAGTACATGAAATTTGAGTTGTCCCGAAAATTTATCTAGCGTTCTAAGACACTGACACGTGATGCCCTAAGTCCATTCATCACCACACAATAATGTGGAATCCAAGACCAAGTGTGCAGACTGCGCGTAATTGTGTGGT
This sequence comes from Rhododendron vialii, assembly GCF_030253575.1. Taxonomy (NCBI): domain Eukaryota; kingdom Viridiplantae; phylum Streptophyta; class Magnoliopsida; order Ericales; family Ericaceae; genus Rhododendron; species Rhododendron vialii. The sequence continues at coordinate 6,516,413 of NC_080563.1, forward strand.
AGAGAAGGAGCCTAAGGCACCCCTGCCCCTGATCTCGATATGCCAGGCCCCGACCATCTCCGCCCCGCCTCTGCTTCTTTCCCAGTTACCATTTGATTTGATACAAAACCAAGTTTCCACACCAAGGGTGAGTTGAACCAAAAACCAATGAAATAGAAACTAGCATTCCCCTGGCTACTTCGAGCTCAAAACAAGCCCAATAGGTCGTACATGGTCTTGCCATTACTACTTGAAAATAACAGCACGTTCACTAATTACGATAGAATTCAAGGAAAGGCGAAAACGAAACATTATACTCCCTATAAAAACACGCAATTCGTAATGGAAAGAACCAAAAAATGTTGCTTCTGATAGCGGGATGAAAATTACACAAACAAAATAAAGTAAATAACTTCTGCAAGTCTCTTCAGTTTATCCAGACAAAAGCAGAATGTATAGATCACTCCTTTTACAACCACATGACTTCTTATAACCATTCCGGTATTCTGCACAAATTAACAAATTCAAGCCCTCAAGGCGAGTATAGCACAGTACAAACCTGACAAACGCCAGCTCAGTTATTTCTGGTTATCCTCTCTTTTAACAGTTGATTCCACACGCCTCTGTAGATGGGCCGGTCACCTGGGTAGTAAACGGGTCAATCCGAACCCACAACAGAGAGAAGATGGAAGCGAGGAGAATCGCCCAAACCACGACCACTGTGGGTGTCCGGTTCTGTCGCCCCATTAGACCCTTAAGGAACGGGTACAGATGCACAATCACCCAAAAAGCAAAGAACAGCTTGCCGAAGAGCGGACCCCATGACTGGTAACCGCTGTTTATGGCATAGGAAATACCGGCAACAACACCCACCAAGTTAACTAAGAGGATAGTTGTGGGTGGGATGAGGAGGGTTGTCCATTTGAACATGTAGAGCTCTGTAAAATCGCCATCTTCATCGGATGCCTTGGAGGTGACAGTGAAGTTGGTATCGATCCCGGCGAGCACTTTAAGAATGCCTTGGAAAACGGCAAAAAGGTGAGCCGAAACACCACCGATGACCCAAAACTGTTCGTTTCTCCACCATTCATCAATGCCTACGCCACTCCACCTCATCTCCAGTATACCGGTGGCAAAGATGGAAAGGAAGAGAGAAATGAACCAGAGACTGGCGAGGTTACTAATCTGCACCATAATGAGGCAAGAGATTCAATATGCAGCGTTGTGGTATTAAATAAACAAGTCAGATTCCAATAAAACGTATCACCAAAAGCAGATTACGGCCCATTTTTTTGACTAGAATAGTGAAGGGATATATGATCTTGCAAGATACATAAACCTAAGCCAGAAGTAGACCTTACGCAGGATCCAAAACAGAACAGGTTAGTAGTGAGGGGATAAATAATACCACAGCCCCAATGCATGTTTGTAGGATATCATGTCAATGGATATTTAAGGCTAATCGCAAAGGTTCCGACCAAACATGGATATGAGCTTCTCCTGGATTTGTAGTCCAATCCGAAACTTCAACCCTGAGAAACAAACAGGCCCTAGATATCTACTAAAAGCTGAACAAAACAAGCTTTGAGAATTCTCATTTTTCTACAATTAGAACCCGACATAAAGCTTCTCTAATATAAAACAACACATTGGCAATCTCAAATGGTGGAAGATAAGAAATTCTGATAACCATTTTGGATAGAGTGCAAAGCATAGACAATTTCTGAAAAAGATAGTAAAAAAGTTGTAGCTTATCTCACGCAGTTGGTATGGAATGTTTTCACTGTCAACACGTTGGTAAGAAAAACACATGTTCCTCATGTATAAAGCATCAAAAAGGGAAAAAAGAAATTAGGTCGGGAAAGAGAAGTGAAGATAAAAGCATCCAAACACCCTATCGGAAGCAGCACACTTTCCACAAGTGGCTTATCCAGTTATCTGGAATCCAAGGCACGGACACATTGGGAATGTGAATCATTAAAGATGAATTTAGAAGCACCCCTTCCCATCGTTGACTATGCTGAACACTAGAAAAATGCAACTACAGATAGATTGACTGCCACAGACCATCGCCCCCATAACAATCACATAACTCATTTCAATTCTTCTTTGATCATCAATAATTGCCCATGAATTGAAGATATTATGCAAAAATCTAGAATTTAATAAAGTATTTCCCTTTTAAGGAATAAACCGAAAAAGATTACAATGGAGACTGTGTTGAAATAACGGACCTGTGGTATAATGAACTGTCCAGTAAGCAAACAAACTGCAGGCAAAGTACAGTAAACAAGCAGAGGGATGGAAGTGATGGGATAAATCGTAGTGTTGATGTATGCAAATCTCTCAAGCCACTTCAGTCTTCCATTATAACCATACCATAAAGGGCAATGCCGACTGAAAAGAATTTCCACAGACCCCAAAGCCCACCGCAGAACTTGGTTCAGACGATCTGAAAGATTAATAGGAGCAGACCCTTTAAAGGCTGGCCTCTTTGGCATGCAGTAAATAGACCGCCAACCACGTGCATGCATCTTGAATCCAGTAAGAATATCTTCTGTTACAGACCCATAAATCCACCCAATCTGCAGATCCGAAGACAAATATTGGAACTGTTATGATAAACCAAAAAGACAAGTGAAGCCATCACCATAAAATGGTTAATAATGGAGCAAACTTTGTTTAGTCCTTAAAAGCAGTCTGACAGAAAGGGTGATAAAACAAAATTCATTAAGAAACAAGAGCGCCTTGGAGTGACAAAAAGTGCAGCTCAAAAGCACAAAACCCTAAAGCTGTACAAAGAGTGGATAGAAGAAGACCTCCCTCTTTCAACTAAAAACAAACATGAAAAGGAGCACAGTCCTGCCATCAAGACTAGCGCAATCTATGCAGGCAACCCCAAGGATCCCCCGGCACAGGCCCAGCATTTGTGAATGAGCAGGTGTGGGTAGGTGGAGCTGTATTCGAGATAAGACATGATGAAACTACTAGAGTAGACTTGATTATAAAGGAGAATAGACCTTTTTCAGATGCTCTTTTCAAAAGGCTAGGAGGTAAATCTCATTTCAATTTTGAGATGTGAACATCGCTAAGGACTTGCCCACACCTGAATCAAGTATATGGAAAACCTATATACTGAAAAAAAAAAAAAAATATATATATATATATACACACACACACACACTAAATCCTAATCATGTTCTAGGGAAAAAAAGAGGTGTCTGAACCATTTACAAAAAAAACCCCAATACAATCAACCCAGGCAAACTAATCACCAAGAAATGGCCTGTTCTCCAGTCTGGTATAGTAGGTAAAAGAGTTGAAAAGGATATTCTACTTCGCAGTAAAATTTCCGGCCAGCAAGAGGCAAAAACTGCAGAAGAGCAACTCAAATTGTTTTAGTTCTTGGCATCTTGCATGCATATATCCTTTACGTGTCGATAAGGCTAGCTAAAAGGACTAGAGGCTATTCTCACTCATTCAAATGCAAAAAGTGGGCTGGTAAATTCATCCTGTACCTTTTGACAATGCCCGTTAAAAGCATGAGTACAAGTGATATACTGTATAACTTAACTCAAGAAGCAATCTTTTACCAAAAGAAAAAGATTGGGAAGAGAAGTATCTCCCTTCATGCAGTGGTGTTCTGGTGGAGGTGTACATTAAGAAACAAATCTACAAGGGAGAAAAGCCATTAAACATACAAAACCTACGTACCTCAAGTCCCCAGTCCGATTTATCCTCGTACCCACAACTGATAACATGAATAGCTTCTTTAAGGAGAGTCTCTGGTGTAGCAGACTGAGGAACACCTCCATTCTCCATAAGAGTGGATGCAACAAAAACAGCAGATTGACCAAATCTTTTCTCGAGGCTCATTTGTGACATGAGTAGTGACTTCTCATCATCAAACCCAGCTCCTAATTTTGAAATCAAATACCAAAATGATTGATAAAAAGGAAAGAAGAACTATGTGAACCAAACAGAAATGCAGTTTACTAGGATAAAAAATATGTGGGTGCTCCTATGGTTAATAATTTCTTCCTCCAAGACAGTTTCAGGATTGCGGCCATGCATATGGGTAAATACAAGACTGCTTATGATCAGATGAGATGAAATGAACTCATATATACACATATATAAATATTAATCTGATAGACATCAAATAGGAGTATGTCAAAACCAAGCTTCAGTGCATGATCAGCAACCAAAGCTTTATTTATCTACCAAAAGGAACTCTATACAATGGTCGACCGTCACAAAATGTGTCAGGGTATCCATTTAGCTGGCATTATCCCATATATTTCATCCGGCCAGATGAGCACATACAGATGTTCACCTCCTTTACAAGTCCATCAAATACAACAGTTAGTCAAGCTTACAACCCACCTAATCCAAGCTTCTTCGATGCGTCATCATGCTAGTAGCTTAACCAAGACTAAAACAACTTTGCAAGGCCATCATGGAACCTCAATATAATGGCTAGTTTTGAATCCTAATGTTAGGACCCGAGCGTGAGATAAATGACTGTAAAAAACAACTTCTATTCTATATCACCCAAATATGCCCTTCTTTTTTTTTCCCAAGTTACTTTAAACTGGTATTTCCATCATAGAATTATGTAAGAATACAAATGAAAAATCACACTCAAGTAAATTCATGGATAAAACCTAAAATGTACTTTAATGAACAAAAATTAGATAAGCAACCCTAAGGAACACACAATGCATATTAGACTTATAGTATCATGTAGCTGTTTACATATTGTATGTTCTTTTACTATCCTCTAGATATTTTCCAGTATTTCAACACTAGTAGAGTCATAGACCACGTGCCGTATACTAACTTGTAGGTTCCTCAAATTCTATGAAGTACATCAAGAGTTCGAATTATGATTGCATAGTTTCTCTCTGGAAAAAGAAACTTAAGTGATTTGATGGCCTGGTCACGTGACTTGGCAGTTGAACTAGTCACCCAGTCACAACTCCTCACCCCTAATTGATTGACGATGAACTGTCTATAGAAACTGCACATAAATCGGAATTATAGAAGTGATAATGTAGTGGAGGAGCCTATTGTGATATAGGCCTACTTTAATCAATGTTTTTAACTTCGGGCACTTTCATTATGAACTACAAGAACAGAAACACAAGTGCACTATCTGCATCATATGGATGTAGAAAAGGTAAAGAGAAATAAAACTATACCTTCAACTCCTTCTTCTATGTCCTCTAGACTGAAAACTGGCACTGTGGGATCCACATTCTTGCTGGATTTCTTTTTGTCAGAACCTTTCTTACTCGATTTAGAACTCTTTTTTCGTGATCCGCCACAGAGAGATGCAAACATCCCAGTTTTCTTAGGCTTAGGTTTGAGAGGAGGCTCATAGCCATACAAAGCTGTTCTATTGAAAACACATCCAGTACCCACATATACAGGGCCTTGTATGCCATCCAAGCCCCTCAAGTTAATCTGACAAGCACAATAAAAAAAACAGATGAGTGAATAAGGAAATTTATAGACCAAGGAAAAATGACAATACATCCAGGCCATTTGGAAGTCGCTTGCTTTCCATTAATGATTGCCAGATGCTCAAACATAATTAAGGGAACCCCTGAAAGTTTTACGTCACCAGAAGTAAGGACTATCCAAGAGGCAATCAGAAAGCCTTCTGAAGGGGAGTCTTAGTTCAACAGTGATTAGCAAAATGGTCTCAGAAGACATGATGAAACTGTTAGTCTAGGGATTTACAGTCTCTTGTTATTTGTCATTATATGCAATAGAATGGAACGTAACTTTTCCCTCTGCAAGTTATCATGGTGACTAAACTACCCTTAATATAATGACAAATAACATGAGCCAGTAAATCCCTAGACTAACAGAAACTTCCTTTAATCTGTTTTTCTTTTTCGTTTTGTGCGTCTCAGCTCATAAATCATAGAACACAAGGAAACACATAGGATAATGCCCTGCTTGTATCTTTGTGGAAGTACCAACACAAATTTGGGAGCTTTTATTTTGTCTAGGTAGACTGGAGACTGAATTGAAATCCTTCCAATTGGCCTCATGGGTTGGGGGCTTTCAGGCCACTCTTGATCTTATTGTGGTTGGGAAGGGGGCACGGAGTCAAAGTCAATGGTCATCAAAGAATTATCATAAACGCAGTTCAACAAACATCACATGAAAAAATAAACTCAAGGAGGGGCGAGGCAGCTTACATCAAAGAAAACAGTATTGCGATTGGCATATCGATCATTCCTATCAATACCATCAAATCTCTGGGGAAACTGGACATAACAGACATATTTGCCAAGGTTTGGATCCATCATAAAACACATAGCTTCCCTCAGCGCCTTGCTGTTGTTTATGTAGTGATCGCAATCAAGATTCAGCAAGAAGGGTCCATTAGTAAGGACTGCTGATACTCGAACCTGCAAAAGAGTTGCATTGGCCATTTTGAGATAAAGATGACTAGACACAAGTAACAAGCTTAAATTTTGATTTCTATACTCACAAGGGCATTCATAGCACCAGCTTTCTTGTGATGTTGGAATCCAGGACGCTTCTCACGAGAAACATACACTAGTCGTGGTAGCTCGTTACCATCACTGTCAAGGCCCCCACTTTGACCCAAGAAAACCTGCAAATAATGTCAGTCAGAGACAAAAAGGTTATGCACAAAGAAGCAACATGAGTGTTACATGAATTAACACTAATTCGCTGCCGTGCGCACAAAGAGAACGGACATGATAATAGCACAATAGCATGCAGGAATACACCAGAATCTAGAGAGAGAGGCGATGCATGACATTAAGGAAGTGGAAAGAAGATACGCACAAAGAGAAGAACCAAAAAGGACATGACAATAGCACAATAGCATGCAGGGAAGAGACCAGGATCTAGAGAAAGATGCGATGCATGACATTATATTATATCAGATAACGAGATGATAAAAGTTCCTGTTTGACATAATCAAAGTAACCTATGCGGGACTTTAAGTTACCTGAATCATTCCCGGATGGTCCCTAGTATTATTCCCAGGCCATGGTGTGCCATCCTGCATGACCCATCCCTCTTCAGGAACCTTTGCTGCCTTTGCGACAAGTGCATTCACACGAATTTTAAACTCTTCATATTCCCTCTGCAAAACAAGTGTGCAAAGAAATTTAACAAGGGTGTAAGCAGAACCTGGAATTGTATATCTGGTGTACATGTGCTAGATCCTCACCTTCATTGCCCGGCGATCCTTGACAAATGATGGATGAACTTTATCTTTCAAGTAATCGATCTTCTGAGCAAAGTACCATTCTGGAGCTCTTGGTTCAATGCTATATTTCTTGCAAAAAGGGACCCATTTCCTAGCGAATTCTGAAGTTTCGGACAGAGCTTCAAATGTTAACATAGCAGCTCCATCGTCAGAGACATAGCACGAGACCTTGTCAACGGGGTAGTCAACAGCAAGAATAGATAGGACAGTATTGGCAGTAACAAGAGGAGGCTCCTTTAAAGGATCAACTGTACTGACGAAAATGTCAACAGCAGCTAGTTGTGATGGTTCTCCTTCACGGTCATACCTGTAATCATGTCACTTCAAGTTACAAATCTGAGGGACATTGGAACTCAATTGATATGCAAACTCGAAGTTATGCGAGAGGACTGAATTGTTTAAATGAAGGTGGATAACTGGAAAATTTATCCCACCTAAGAGAAAGCCTATCAAGATATGTTTCTCGGTTCACAGGAAGCCATTTAGGGAACTGATCCAATATCCAGGACATTGCAAACCAAATCTCACATATGACAGAAAGCAACCATAGAACATATGCACCGGGCACAGGATTTGTTAGTCGATAGTGCAAGAAAACGCAAAGAACTAGGAGCCGAAGACAAATAACCATCCTGTAAGGATTTATCCTCGACGAAGGAATAGAAACCTTCCTAGAAAGAGGTTGCCGAGCTTCATCATTCCTGCAACACAAGGAGGAATAAGCACAACAGAAGAGAAACCTTGGGTACTGATAAACAAATGAATTGGCAAGGGAAATGAGCTATCAAAGTGAATGGCACTAGAAACTACGTCGACGGCTTCTAGCACAAGTGGCACAGCACATTGAATTAGTATTGAATGTAGAAACAAGAAAAGAACTCTGAAAAATGGGCTTGTTCGTTTTGGGTCTCAAAACCCCTGCACACGGTCCCCAATAATTTTCTCTATCTCTCTCTACTCATTACGCCAAAAACCTCCCTCAAAACCCAAACCGAACAGGGTCTAATGTTTGCCACACAGGAAAGTCTCATGAAAACAGGTCAAGCATTTGTGTTAAATGTCATACAAAATTTCAATCCCCAACCAAGCAATCAGAATGAACCCAAAAGAACAAAGCACAAGTTAAACTACAGTGGTAATGAACCCAAAAGAACAAAACACGAGTTACTCAAGAACTGAGATCTGATATGAGCTGACAACATGAGCCATAGATAAAGCAAAAGAAAACTAAAGCACAGGTTGCAGCAACAAAAACACAGAGTTTACTAAAGTGGGAACTTACAGCAAAGAGTCATCGGCAAGAATATCCGTGCTGGCATCAATATCTACACCTCCCCTCTCGGAAGCAGCATGGCTAGTGGTCATGGGAACAACATTCTTCTCCTGCTTCATCTTCCAGCCATCAACTCTTTCTTTCCAGGCCACATTACCTAATCCTGCAGACCCGAACTCCCTCACTGGATCCACAACCCTAATGTTCGCTGCAAAAGGCGCATTACGAAGAAACTTGATTCACAGAAGGGGCAAATTACGTAAAACAATGATATAGAACACAAGAAAGAGATTTACGTGATTGATTCACATCTACAGAGTAAGGCAGATTATGAATACGCTTTCCCAGATCACCGTGTTCAGGAGATGCCATAGAAAGACGATCAGGAGATGCTGCAGACAACTCTCCAGAAACCTTCACAAGAGAAAAATAATACCAAATAGTTTTCAAAGCAGATCACGTCCATATACAAGATACAACAGTAGAAGCTTTGCCGCATACCTCGTATGTATGAGTCAGCAGGGGAATGTGGTTATGGGAGACCTCTTTGTCATACTTTGGAGCCGCAGGATCTTCACCTCGTCCATATGCCATGTGCCAACTCAACATGCGCTCTGCAATCTTTTGCTTCTCGTTTCGATTTTCTGAAGAGTAATGAAAATCATTCGCACCAACATCTGCACCACCCTCCTCCTCTCCGTCACCATGAATAGCTGGGCTTCCTGGAATCAAGCCAATAGATATTTGAGGAACTTGAGCTTTCGCAAACAAACTAAAAGACCAATTTTAAAATTAGTGGATCTCAAGACGACGTGCAGAAGAAGACGGTCAACAAGTACCGCTAACAAATTCCAGTGGTATGGAATGAAGAAAAAACTTTTCCTTCAGTAATGCTTGACACGTTATCCCATATTTAAAAGTTCCATTCACTAAAGTAATGAATGGTAACACAAATATAAAAGGGAAATTTATAGAAATGGTCCTCCTAATTTCACCCGAGTCTCATTTTCGTCCTCCAAATATCAATTGCAACTCTTTTGACCTTCAAGTTTGTTTCTCGTACCAAGTTGGTCCAATTGATAACATCATTCAACCAAACTGGATGAAAAAAATCAGATTGAGGGCAAACGTTATCAATTGGACCAACTTGGTACAAACTGCAACGTCCAAACTGCCATCAATCTGATTTTTTTCCATCCAATTTGGCTAACAAAAGATATCAATTGGACCAATTTGGTACGAAAACCAAACTTGAAGGTCAAAAGAGTTGTAATTGATACTTGAAGGACGAAAATGAGACTCGGGTGAAACTAGAAGGACTATTTCTATAAATTTCCCAATATAAAATTGCTGGTACAGTGGTACTTAATGGATGCCAGAATGTTAGACAATATGCTGATATCCTCTAGTTTCTGTTTAAACAGAATAGTATCTAGCATATAGATACTTGTACATAACCTTATAGACATATGAAGAAGTTGACTTGCTTTACATGTCTAACCGTAAATACATGTGAAAATGATTAGCTAACCTTTATGTCTCTTGTATTTGGTCTTGCATTGAGGGCAAGACTGATTTCCATCCTTCCTCTCATATTCGTAGCATGGTCTACAGACAGGGAATGCACACACGTCACAAGCAATGAAGGATTCACCATCAACAGTCATTCCAACATTGTCACCACAGATCTGGCATGCCTGACCACCCAGACTCTTCAAGGACTTTCCCTGAGAAAACAATGGCATAACCCACTCAACTCCGAAACTCAATAGTACATCGACGTCAAAGGTAAAGATCTAATCCTGTAGACTCAACAACCTAGTCTAAACTAACGCATAACAAGAAGCTATAAATTGCATAACTACTTATATTCCCCGGCAACGTTTGGTTCACAGAAATGAAGGCTACAATGGATTGAAATTCCCTTTGAATGATCACGCCAAAATTTGGTTTGACAAGATGTACACTATAACCATTACATTCCTTTCCAAAACCATTCAATCGAACCAAAAATAGCCCCGAAATAGCCCCGAATATCAGGGCTGTTGAGGTGTGGACTGCTGCTACTTTTGAGGCCATCAGGGCCAAGCTTAGCTCTTCGTCCTCTGTGAAGTTCAGAGATTTGAATAAGAGACTCTGTGAGGATTGGCTCTTGGGTTGTAGAATTTTTAGGGTAAACAATTGTTGATAGTTTCCTAAACAAACAATACCCAAATCGTTGCATAATCAAGGACCCCAATCGTAGCGATCAGTTGATCCGTCGGACCCGTTAAAAGTGGACAATCAAGTCCAAAATAAAGATAACCAATTCAAATAAAAAACACTTTGTAATGAGTCAAAACTACAACTTTCTTAATAGAACATCAAGCTGTAAACAATATAGAAATTTGTCTAGCATATCAATACTGACCCCACTTTCTCCTTCTGACTCCATCGTCACTTCCCTTCGGTTGAGACCAATGGACTAGAATGAGGCACCGACTTCAGCAAGCAATTAACATGTCCAGAGCTTCTTATCCCCCCCAAATGCACATAAATAAGTGGAATCTGACTAAAATACAATCTTTTGCTAAAATTACAGCCCAGATCTGAGGGTAACCACCTGAAAAGGACATCAAGAACAAGTTTTTTTTTCCCATTTCAACAAGTTATTCCCAAGTACAAATTGCATTACCCAAAAATGAAAATGAAAACTACTCAATTTGTAATAGAGTTGGGGCAAGGAAATGAAATAAAGTCAGTAACTTGACAAATGTGACAAGATTTGTTCGGACAAACTTTTTACAAAAAACCCATCATTTTCTTATCTACAGAACACACAAATTGTGCAGTCACTACACGACAAGAGAGTGAGATAAGTAGATTACCCCAAGATCTGGACTTTAATCGTAGTTTCCGCCACAAAACAAGCGCAATGCCTTTGGAATCAATCAAGTTATCTCCACCTGATCTTTCAAGAAAGAAAAAAAGGAGAACTTCAAACGGAGAGATAAAGAGAGGGCGGTAATGGAGATCGAAGCAGGTGGAGGTGGAATTGAACAGATATTGGTGGAATTTGGAAGAGTAAAGAGGAGAACAGCTGTCTTTCTCCCTCTATCCACACGTTCTTGTCGTTCTAATCTCGCTATCTTGCGAAGTCTCTCTGTGTGGGCATATAATTGTGTTAGGTGTGCAGCTGTAACTGTATAGTGGGAATAGAAAAAGAGACGGATTGCAAGGGACGAAAGCGACGTAAGAGCTGTAAGCTTGGGGGAGACTGTCACTCCGCACCGACAATGAATTCACAGTCTAGAGAGAGAGAGAGAGTTGCAAAAGGCAGCAATCTTGCATTGGGTAGATCTGAGATAAAGAAATCTACGAGTGGTGTTCCAGAAGTAAACGGTAAAACCCTAAAAAATATTCAGCACTTGTTTCCGGGGGTTCTGTTGTACGCTACCCCTTTGCATTTCCGCGACTGTTCAGGTGTGTTTGTTTTACTGTCAAAGTTAGCGCTTACCAATAAAAGTGTTTCAGAGAATTTAAACTCTCGATTGAAAAAATAGACGGTCTAAATACGCACCATAAGGTGCACTGCAGGATCCTGAGTTCGTAATTTTTCATGTACCCATAAAATTTCATCTCTGAGTGTTGATTTTAGAGTATAGGCACGTTTTGATTTAGGTTTTTAGGATAATTAAGTAAAGACAGACAAATAGAGAAATTAGAAAATTATTGTTGAATATTGTGCTAACAGAGAAAGAAGGTGGTTCTGGAAAATCCAAGCGAACAAGAATCCTCCTCAGTTAGATCCATTTGCTTTCGCTATCAATTTTCATTTTACGTTTCCATTCCCAATCTTCATCATTTTGTATTTCTAGGATGTTTTCGACACTAGCTTTCATACTCGTGCAGTTGTAGCTGCTCACATAGGGATGAACGCATGACCCCCAAGGTTGATTGTGCGAACGTTAAAAAATTTGTAATGTATCAAAAGTGAGAATAATTTTGCCAATATAAGATGTAAAAATACTACCAGAACTATGTATTGTACATATATTCGATCAAAGTACCTCTAAAAATAACTGCTTACTTTTCCCAAAAACTCTTGGTTGAGCATGTTAGAAATAGATTGCTCAAAATAATAGAGTATTACGTAGGCAACCACGCATATAGTATAAAATTTTAACCTTTTGGGGGGATAAAAACTCCTATAATTCCTATAGAAATTTGAAACGTGGGTAGGACGGTCGGCTGGGTTCATCTGTCCCTCGGTTCATCATGTACTTGGCACACGGGAATTAGATGACTAAAGCCAACATATACAATTTTAGAGTCCAAGTATTGATTTCAGAGTCCCTCAATTTTAATTTATTATGAAAATTCAACTATTTAAGAAGATAACGTAGTGTAGGCAGTAATAAGACATTATAAATCGCCAAAAATAGGCCTCACTGTGAATATATATAGGGTGTTTGTATATTTCTTTGAACATCTTACATATTATTCCACTTAAAAATAAATAAAAATAGCAAAAAGCAAAATTAAAACAATCGAATTTGTGTCTTTCTACTCCTCAACTGTACGTGTATTATGAGAGTCAAAAAATGTTATAGTACATGCACCCAAAATAATGTTATGCTTGATAATAAAATTAAAGGGCGGAATATATAGAACTTTTTATTTTCCACCGGCATAATTGACCTTTCCGGGTGTGACCATAAGGGAACCATCTGCCTTGGAATGTTGGAATTTGAGTCATAGTTGAGTCGCTGACCCAACCACGGCGGCAATGAGGAAATAGTTATCCATCAACACGTCATGAAACTCGTCATCAAAACCTCACCGAAGTACAAGTTAAACATGAGGTCCCCTCCACCAATTATCTGAAGTAATTGGTCGATTTTGTACCTCTCAGCATCTCTTGTCCGAACCAAATTAAGGTCTTGGTAGTCCGGACCAGTGTTAGTCTTGAGTTTTGGTGGCTTGCAGCATCTCTAATCGGGACTTGCGAACAACTTGTGATTTCGGGCTCTCAATATGTCTTGTCCGGATGAGCGATCGGCTGGGGAATTCGTTGCTCTCAGTTTCTTTGATCCGAACCAGTGAATCCTTTAGTCCGAACTAGCGTATGCTAAATGGTTTCGTATTTAAGCCACTTTTAGGATTTTCTGCTTATAGTATTTGCATTCACAGCAAACCTTTTTGGGATAGGCAAGAGAGAGATTCTGAGAGATATCATTTGTAGCCCTTTGGGCGTATGTTTTCTTTCATATAAAGAAACCATCGATCGCCTGCTTGCTCGTGAAAACCACGTAATTTTTTTTGTGATTGCTGTTTCTCTATCTCTTATGTGATTTGTTCAATTACATAGCAATTATCACGTCCGTTTTTCTGTGTTTGTTAACTCTGCCGCACAACATCATCTGATTCTAAATCTTGAACTTGAGACCGGTGGTGCCCGTGGTTGGAGATGGGAAGGTTCTTGCCCACTGCCCCAGGACTACCACCTCGGGGGAGCCTTAGCTATGATTAGCAACCTTTGATATGCCTATAATTTTCAGCACTATTACGAGAACCTGTGGAACACAATTTGGGGTTCACCTCATTTTCCTGTTCTCCTCGGAAGACTTGTTCGAACTTATGCATCGTGCGTTCCACTTCTGAACATAGAATAGTGATTCCAAACCACAGACCGTTTATTCTATAGTGCCACATAAATTGATATATTCATGCACGAGTTCCGTTTGATTGTACATTTTATATATACACACATACATACATACATACACGCATTTGAAGCCTTGACTTGAATTTGATAATGTCACTTTTTATTGAAGGCTTATTTTGCAATATCCAAGTTTGACACCCTCCCTCTCCAATCAAGGCGTCAATAATTGTTATATATTCAACAGAATTCACATTAGCGTTTGGCTTCAAATTTGGCAAATGAGGGGTGAGAGATGTCAAATCCACGTAGGATTTGTACAATGAAAACGGAAAAATTGGAGTTGGAACTAAGGTCAAAAGCTATCATTCGTCTGTCACGAGAGATTTGACTCCGCTTATTAGAAATGTTTTGTTGTTATTAAAAGAAGACTAAAATGGCTTAAAATTCAAATCAAGAACTTTCCGAATAAAACTTTTCAATGTGGAGCTCATTTGGTTGCAAATTTTACTTGGAGTATTCCTTTGGTGGCATGTTCACCGACATATTTTGGGCCAATTTCATATTTTGAGTAAATACGAACTCTAAAAGTCAAATAGTATATGATTGGAGTCACATGGTGTGGGCGACAAATGTGGCTATTCTCCATGAGAATCTTAGGTTGTGTTTAGTTTATGAGTTTGTGAAGTGTTGTATTGAGGGAGGGAAAAGGTGGTTGTAACGATGATTAGTTCGTGAAGGGTTGGCTTCGTGGTCAAGACCCGAGACTAAAAGGTCTGCTCCTTCCGAAAGTTTCAAGTTTGAAATCTCTCAAATGTTATCAACTCTTTTAGGGCCAAGTCATACCAGTTTTAATTGGGTTCTCCGAAAGTGAGCGGTTGGCCCCACATGATTAGTTAAGGTGCGTGAAAACTAGTCTGAACATATAAATTATAAAAAAAAAATTAAGCTCAGGGATTACCTTGTGTAGTTAATTAAATTGTTTATATGTTTATAAGTAATAAATTAGCAAATGAAATAATATGTAAATTGTTGTTATGACATACAGTATGACTATAGATGTTTCAATTCCAAATATCATTATCATGCCTCATTGTCATTTTCATAATCAATTTTGCAAAGCGATCACTTTCGCAACGTTTTTAAGAAATCTTCCAATAGTTGACTCAAAAGATCTTTGTAAACTAAGTTTTGAAAAAATAAAATGATTTTGGCACTCCATTTTTTTATAATAGCACTCCAAAATTTGTCTTTTAGTGTGCTTTATTATGTATAATTTTTATTTATACTAAAAGACAAATTTTAGAGTGTCATAATAAAAAAGTGAAGTGCCAAAATCATATCCCTTGAAAAATTTGTCGAACCAAACAATTTTTGTACAAGGGAAAACAAAAAACGGAAAAGGGTCCAAACATAGAAGGTAATCTTCACTCTTAATTAATAGCATCAACTGATCATTGCTTTATTAACTTGTTGATTCGTCTCGTCGAAAATAATTATGAGTTTCAATTATTTTTTTTACTTTTTTGATTCCTCTTAATGAGACGAATCTAGTCACAAAAATTTGACGCAAAACAAACAAATGTGAAAAAATTTAAATAAAGCCGAAACAAGCCTAAGAGTTGTTTGTTACTTTTGGTTAAACGACTCTTGTTTTTTTCTTTCTTTCTTTCTTTATTCTTCAGTTTAGGGTTGATTTTGTCTTTATTTAATATTTTTTTGCATTTGTGAGTTTTGCATCAAAAATTTGTAAATTATTGCTTTGTTACGCAAAGAGAAACAGAAAAAATAAAAAAAATTAAGATCAAAATTAATTTTTTTTGAATAAGAACAAAGAATAAGTCAAAAGACATCCATATTTTTTTGGCTTATAATCTTCTTTGTTCAAAAAAATTATGAATTTTTGTCACAATTTTTATTTTACCGATACTTCAAAAAAAAAAATATTATAAAAAACTAACTACGCTAATTTTTTTTTAATAAGTCAGCCCAGTTTGTAGTTGCGAGTCGTCGTTATTGTTTCTTTCGGTTTACGTCGGTTGTTACCGGGCAACCCGCAACCCTTTTCAAGCTTCTTCATCACAGGAAGAAACCAGCGTTTTTAGGGTTTACTTTCCGGTAGCAGAATCACGAAGATGGCGTCTTTCGCGTCTCTCAAGTCGGCAATATTCGATAAAGAAGCGAGAAAACAGTGCGTCTTCCCCCCTCCCCATATATGTATGTATTTGCTACGCACACGGCAATGTATATATTAAGCATCACAATTTGTTAATTGCAGGCAGTATCAAGCTCACATACGAGGGCTTAACGCTTACGATCGCCACAAGAAATTTGTGAATGACTATGGTTCGTTTATATTCGTTTTTGGTTTATATATTGACTTGTAGGGTTTTCCCTTCGATTTATTCGCATTTTCCTTTCACGTGTAATGAATTATGATGATCGTTCTCGATCGGCCCAAGCTTTAAGTGCTTGAAATCGTTAGTTGTTGATCTAATTGACTTGTATTGTTTGTGATTTCTAGTGTTTGCGAAAATTTACAAATCCATGACTACGATGCTGTTCAAGCTCCGGATGTTTTGATTGAATAATTTGCTGGTTCATCTTTTGAATTCATTTGTTAGGTGTTATCAAATGAATGCGGGGAGTCACCACGCCTTGTTTGTTTGTTTGTTTTGGGTCAGACAGAAACCGTTTTCTGGACATCTTTAGTGTAACACAACTAAATAAAAGAGTAGTTTGTTCTCTCTCTCTCTCTCTCTCTAGCTGTACATCCACGTTCGGCATCACACCACCTTTGGTTTGTAACCATATTACCCTTGGCACGTCCATCTTTTGAGCAGTACCTTGATTTTTTATGTTTCGGGGCTCTTGTTCTTAAAATGTAATACAAGAGGCTTTTTCTTCGTGTTTGGTAGTTTTCCACTGGTACACTGATTTTATACTTTTACCTGTGGAAAACCATGAACATTGGATTCCACTGGTATACTGGTTTTATACTTTTACTTGTGGAAAAACAGCATTCGTGTTCCTGCTAGACGGTGACTTTTGACATAGACTTTAATAAGTTTTATGCAAGGAGTTCCCCATTGCACCTTACATCTCATTTTTGGAAAATTGGACGCAAGGAAACCATGCAAATAGTGAGCTCCTTATCTGTAAGTTCCTTGTGTCCTAAAGCAAATGGATAATGAACACTCTCCTCCATCAAGGAAGGAAGGAGGCTACAATTATCCGTACATTTTAGCTCCAGTATTTAATTTGTCAATGTGGTTATTTGTATTTAAGTCACACCCCATTTTGCCATGTTCTCTCTCACTTATTTTATGAGTTGTTGACCCCTACTGCTGCAAATACCACGAATGACCAAACTCTGGCGATTTTTAGTATCTTATCACTGAAAATAGGATTATGCCAACACCGGAATGACTTACTGTCCCTAAATAGGTTTTGATTTCACAATTTGCCCTTTTTCTTGTTAGGCATGCTTTGCATCATGCATATGCCATTCCAGAGATCTAGCTTTCTTTTAAAGTTTTAGCATATTTTAAAAGGACAGTACTAGAGATCAAAATTAAGCTTTTATTTTCCCTATGTTTTTTTCTTGAACAGCTGGCTTCTATGGGAAAGGTCAACCCGCCCCAGAAAAATTGCCTGTAAAGACTGATCAAGATACTCTTAGAGAAGGATACAGGTATGCTTATTTTGTAGCTCTCTCTGACTCCAAATGTTCTGCATCTACACCAAGCTTTTTAGGTTCTCAGTATCTCATTGGGAAGCTGGTCTGGCTCTAGACTAAGATGGGGAACTGCCTTTTGTTGGTGGATAATATAGTTACTTTTAGGTTTTCATATTATCCAGCATTTGCTATGCCATATTTGTGAATTCAGTTTTCGTGATCATGCTGCGTAGATTTATACGGTCTGAGGAAGATGATTTGGATCCATCTTGGGAGCAAAAATTGGTGAAGCGGTACTATGATAAGCTTTTCAAAGAGTATCCTTTGCAAATGACGTGCAACTTGCAAAGTTTAAATCGTTCACATTACTATCTTGTAAGATGAAGGATGAGTGTTTTTTCCTGAAAAATCTAGATTGAGCATATTAGCTATTAGATTTGCAGTTTTATTTCTTCCCTGAAACTAAGGACTGACTTGATTTGATGACCGCATTTTGATCATTATCTTTGGACACCTCACAAGACCATGGGGTCTCCACTGTAAAAGGGTCATTGTTTGTATTATACATTGTCTTACCGAGCAACGCTTGTTCAGCTGTCGCTGTGGGCTAGCAATTTAGACCTCTGACCATTGAATTGTTGATGATAACATCATGTTGGTATTGCCATCATAAAGATATTATCTTTCTCCTTCCATTGCTCTTGTATCCAACTCATAACCATTTGGCAACGAGTGAGAGGCTGTCCAAGCTCATATACTAGTTTTAAAGGTTATAATAACAGATGTGGCTCAAGCTCTAACACTCCCCGGCATGACCCGCGCTTAAAGAGTTGCCAACAAAGGATCCATAACATAGGAATCATAAAGAAACAAGGTGCACTTAAGGCACAAACAATGGGACAATCAATTAAAATAGTCTTTCCCTAAAGCCTCCGAAAGTCTAGCTCTGAAACCATGTTAAAATATCCAACTCAAAATCAATTGGCAAAGAGTGGAGACTGGAGAGGCCTCCCAGGCTCATACAATTGGTTTTGTAGGTTATAATAAACCAATGTGGAACAAGCTCTAACACATGTCAACGACCATATGTGTAGAGCATCAGGAACACGGAAATTTTTGCCCGACCATAACTCCACAATCTTGTATTAGTCAAAAAAGGTCAAGTGACATTGTCATGCTCCATGCAGCTCTTTGTGGTCATAGCACTGCACGAAGGTTTTTGCTCAAGTCCATCACGTGTCTAATAAAGCGCCATGATTCCCCTTGATACATGTCAAGGATCGTTATGCATCGTCACAGCACGAGGGACAGTTCCGCCCTTACAGAACTCGAAATCTTTATATCTTTGTCAAAAAAGGCTCACATTGCTCCATGCAGCACAATGTAATCATAGCACTGCATGAATGTTGTTGCTCAAGTCCACCCCGGACTTCCTACTGCCTCATAATCCCCTTCGTCGTGGGGTTGGTCATGGTCAAACCCCATGTTGACAAGGGGTCAATGAGTCTCTACTCTCTAGCTTCTCATGTCTTCCTTTACTTTCATTCTTAGATCTGTGTGTGTGTTTGTGTGTTCGAGTCTACATATCCTACTCATCTATTCTAAAAAAAAGTACATCTAGCATCATCGTGTCTTTCAAGCCTTAAGTAGTTTGATGCTACGAAGTATTTGTGAAATCAGTATGACTTTTGTTCATGACCTTAATGATATTGAAGATACTGCATTGCTGATATGTCACAGTATAAGAGTGGAAAGGTATGTGTCAATGCATGAGTTCTATTTCATTCTTTTCTGTTTACAGCTATTACTAGCAACCTTCTGTGATGCCTACAAAATCCGCTCTTATGATTGTGTGGTAGAGTGACAACCTATATGCATGGATTTCCACATCTGAATATGTGCTTGAAAGAAAACTTCAAAAATGATGCGATGCAATTCATTAGATTGGATTATTGCAACACAAAAATGTTTGAAGTTATTTGTTCTATGGGTGAAGTATGGTAAATATCTTCTAATTTTGCTGATAGTAAAAATGCCCATATAATCCCCATTGGTGTGGGTATTGTGATGGAGGACTAGAGATAGACCTAACCTTTAGCAATATGTGCACAAAGTGGCTGATCTCAGAAATTTTTGCTACTAAAATAGTGTGCCCCCTTTTGTGAAGTGATAGCATAACAAAGAATTAGATTTTGAAGGCTATACTACTCTTTATCACAAGCCTACAGATTCTTTATAGATCCAATGGGATAGTTATCTCTTTTGGACAAGAATTGCCTTATAAATTCGTTCTGCGTCGGTGAGAGGTTTACCTTTGTGATTTGATGGATTTCTCAAGAAAAGATGGAGTACGTTCATATTTGGGGGATTTTTGTTTGTTTTGAATCTCATCTAAACTTTCTTTCTTCTAGATTGGCCTGAGGTGGAGGGTGGAAAAGGAAGTTATATCAGGGAAAGGTAAACTAACACTCTCCTCTCAATACTCTTAATGAATATTTGGTAGCTGTAATGGCAGTATGGATTGGGATTTAATTATTAGCCTTATTTTCAGGACAGTTTGTATGTGGGAACAAGCATTGTAATGAAAAGGATGGACTTGCAAGTTACGAGGAAAGTGCTTCTTCTACTTATCTTCTAATCTTCTATCTTTTGATTGAGATAGTATGTTTTATGTGGTGGATCGGCAAGAAAGAAGAAATTGGATTAGAGAAGGTGCTGAGGGGGCAAAAATCCTGAACAAGAAGTACAAAATGCAGACCCAACTTCGTTGCCGTCTATGATAGCTAAAGAAAACCATCAAGCCTAATAATGCTTCAAAATTGTGCCTAACTCGCAAACGGAGATTTTTTTGGCTTATGACATTGCCATTTGTATCCCCCAACATTGCCAATAGCAACCTTAGACTTATTATCTAGGTACATCTCCTTGAATTCCATCGGAAAAACTTCCATGAAAACAAAAAGGGAACTAACTGGCTCGTTACCACTCTGCCTTGGTACAGTATCACACCCTTTTGAGCTATGCTACAAGGACTCTTCTAAATCTACAAAATACTATTGTCGGAGACTGGACACTTGGAAAGGTAGCTTGATGTGTGTCCAATGTTTTAGTTGGCGTTTCACAGAGGACCATGCAACATGCTTCTGACGATCATAATTCCCCAAACACTGAAGCCTATAGTTCCCTTTCCTTTCGACAGGATGATATTCCTGTTCATTTTTTCTCCTTCGGTTTGTTAATTTGACGAGTGGAATGATCTTCATTCTTCTCAATCGAAGTTCTGCTATGTCAGCTATCTTTTTTTATCATTCCTAAACAAATCATAAGTCCTATCCATCTATTACCTCCCTTGTCATTGCCTAAGACAAACTCTCAACCGTTCGACAGTTTTTATCAACCATTTAAGAATTGTCACGAGAGTCAAATGACACTGCAAATAGATGAGTTCATTTTCCTCCATGAGCGGAATGAGAGGCAACTATTGACAAGTAGCTGCTGTGCCGCCAGTCCACCACCAACCCTCCTCCAAGAATAATTGTGCTCTGCTCCCCCTTCCCTACACCAAAACCTTTGTATTTTTGTCATACTGGTTGGTTCACTCAAAGAGAACGGCTGCTGGTAGGTAAATGAACGAGATCGAAGGATAGCTTGAAATATGCAAGTAGAGTATTCCTTAAATTCGCAACCATCTGCAATATCCAATCCCTTTAGCCCGTCATGACACGCAATAAGATACATTTGATTCCTCCAAGGACTTCCTCTCCATGCTACGAAAACACTGGCATGCCTAACTGTGAGTCTGTGAAGCGAATACCACATCGCTTGGATACCAAATTAAAGTGAAGTATATAAACGTGAGGGCACCCTCACTTCAATAGCTAGTTTTTGGTGTTGAGTTCTACCCAAGACCGTGTAATATGGTATCAGACCTAAGTACGTGGATGGGTAGGGTGCGTGTCTCTACCCTGCGGAGTGAGTACCTTGCAAGTGAGGAAGGGAGTGAAGCGAAATCCCTCATTTTTTGGGTACCAAATTAATGTGAACTTGTGAAGTATATAAGTGTGAGGGCAACTTCGCTTCAATAGCTAGCTTCTGGGTGGACCAGGACACAGTGGGGGGCATGCCCAATTTAATTTCTTTTTGTCTCATTTGTCTGTCACATTGCAGGTGAATTTTTCATATTTCGAAGCAGGAGAAAACAAACAGGCCCTGGTGAAACTAGTAACTTGTGAGAGGTGCATGTTTATGGATGTTTATCCCTTTCTTTCTCAATTGCTTTCTTTCTTCTTCATCTTGCTTGTTTTTTTCTTATACTATGTGGTTTCAGTTGCTACTTACCAGTTGCTACAGTCGAGAGTAGGAGCAAGTTTTGTGTGCTGTGTGATATATTAAGAAATGTGATCCCTGTTGCTCTCTTTTCCATCCAACCCCTCCCTCTTGTTCCTATTTTTATCACACCATGACACTCTCTCTTTGGACTCTGCACACTACATAAACTGTACATGGTTTTGTGAGGTTGATGACAGCACACTAGCATTTTTACGGGATAAATATTTTTCCTAGAATTTAAGCCCATCTGATGTTGTATTCTAGAGGATTTTGATTTACACAAATGTGGTACTGAGTATCCCGTTCTGAATACTGTTCTGTCTGGCTACTGATACACCAGGTGAGTTTAGTGGTAGTCCTACTTGGGAAAACTGCAAATTCATCTAAACTCATATGTGTTTAAACCAATAAACACTGAATTGATATTTTAAAGAATGTAGACTAAACCCGAATATGAAATTGGATGTTTCTGTAAACCTAGTAAGCTTTCTCCTGATACATATCTGTATGATG
Organism: Rhododendron vialii; assembly: GCF_030253575.1. NCBI lineage: Eukaryota > Viridiplantae > Streptophyta > Magnoliopsida > Ericales > Ericaceae > Rhododendron > Rhododendron vialii. The sequence goes on from NC_080563.1 coordinate 6,539,094, forward strand.
CAATTTAGAAGTTTGAATATGCTGGTTTAGGTGTATACCCTCTTGTACATGCACTCATGTGATTTCTTGTTTTCGCATAGTGTTGTCAAACATACCTTTGATAAGCTTTAATTTTATGTTTCCTTTTTTGGTATAATGTTCCAAACAGATGTGCTGAGAAGCTTCTTTATAAGAAGAGAAAAGAGAAGGAACAATTGAGGAAAAGAGAGAAGGAAGAGCTCCCAAAAAAGAGGTGTTTCTCATTGCAGTCTTTCATTTGAATAACAGAGATAACTGCACCCATGCAATCCCCAATTGATGGGGGTATGGGTGGGGGAAGAGTCTTTCATTATAATCATTACTTATGAAAGACAAGCACCAGATTTTCTTCTGTGTTGGGAACTGATGCGTGTCTTGTTTTCAGGGAAAGGTCAGAAAGTGGTGATGACACTGATACAGGATATGGGAGGAGCAAAGAGAGGAGAAGAGGTTTGGTTTAATCACTGATTCTATTTAAACCATCATGTTTACAAAACTATCTCAATGGCACGATTGTGCTGTCTTGGTGTTCCATTCCTTTTCTTTTCGTGGTAGTTAAGGAGCTTGAACTTGTGTCGCTTTATTGGGGTATGCAGCATAAGGTGTTAGGGTGTATCCCAAGGGCTCTTTGTTTTCTATTCTCTAGGTCTATTGGCAAACCCAGGTGGCAGCCAGTGGCTCTATTGACACACGCACACGCTAACTGCTCAAAAAGTTTTCATATTGTGACTGCATTTCTCAGCCAGCACACTCGTCAAGCTGCCAAGGCCCATTCTCCGTGTCTAATTCCAAGCCAGTTTTTAGTCAGCCACTTGTGGGCAGCAAAGTTATGGTGCACAAACAAGGCTATTTCTAGTTATCTACAGTTTAATCTTCTTTCTTCACTGTAAATCTGTTATATGGAAAACAGTGGTATATAAGTAGGTGATAAAAAAAAGAAAGGATTATAAGTAAGCACACACCATAAAGGCTGATTGTCAGGACTGGGGCTGAATTTAAAATGCTAGCAGTTCTATGTCATTCTAATCATAATCCAGTCGGCCATAACCTGTTCACCAACAATTACAGGCACACAAATGAGTATGTCACCAGGGCTGAACTAACAAGAAGCCCACAATCAACCATAGCCTTGGTTCGGTTTATACTTGCTTTTGTGTTGAGGCAAAATATGGGGCCCATTTGGTGGTAGGAGGTGGTTTGTCCTTGCCTCTTATTTTAGAGCCTTGGAATTGCTTGTAAATCAATTTGCTGCGCCACGACTCACTCACTTAAAATAAGCATACATGTGCAAATTGGGGCAAATGGGTATGAGATAGATACTAATTTCCCAATCTTGTGGGGTAGAAAGAAAAAGCTCTATGTAGGGTTTTCATGTTAATGTAAAACATGAATCCGTGCTCATGTTCATTATCCTCAATCTTCGCAGATAAACCTACAGTTATTTTTCGTGATTTTTGTAGGAAGACAGGATTCAACTTCAGCAAGTGGTCGTAAGAGTGACGAAGGAGAAAACTTTGACGAGTTTCTTGAGGGTATGTTTCCCTGATTCTTTGCCGAATGAAGCATTCCTACTTGAAATTGCCTTCATCCTTCTGGTACGGTGAAATGTTATTATAATCAGAGCTGAAATTTGAATGTTGTACAATTAGTACTATTGCAAAGACAAAACCATCAGTTTATCATGTTTTATCAATTGTAAAGCAAATATTGCTTGCTTTAATCTGTTCTGTATTCCTTGTTCCAAGCGGTGTGAGGGGAATAGTGTTGGGAAGCTGGACATTAAACTGGGCTAACCCTTCGTTCTTACATCAGCGACGCTAGGGGTACATAGTTAGAATATGTACCCGTGTGTACAGATCCGTTTTGGACCTGTCTCGGGTCCTATAAAAGATGATTGGAGCCACTCATTTTGAAGCATAGTAACATGATTATTTCTAGTATAAGCAAAGATTTGTACACGCTGCTATGGGTACAAATTTCCGAGACGCGTCTGAACAGATCTGTGCCCGCAGGTAAAGATCCCAGTCCTGTACCCACAGCATTTCCGTTCTAACATTATTTGCTAGCACTATAATTCTACATAGAGGCTGTGAGAAATGAACTACTAACTGTTTCCAAAATCTAAGTTGGGCTGACATTGTTTTTGGTGAGTACATGAAGAACTTCATTGAAGCATCATCTGCTGGAGAGAAGATTGGGAATGGTAAGAGTTCAAACCCAGACTACAATACACTGTTGAATTCCTTATAAGTCTTATAAAGTCACTGTCAACCATTTTATATATATTTGCTTGTCTGGTAATTTTAATGATATGGAGATTAAAGGCAAGAAAAGACCGTGAGAGTTAAAGGGCCAAATTGACGGACATCAAAGGTATTTCCGCGGGAACATCCACAATAGATCCAGCGATACGCTTGACTAGATAGCCCAATGGGACCAGTTTACAGTCCTGGTTAATTCAGGCCGCCCAAAACACGTAGCTGACATTGAAATCGGAAACTATCCTTGCACCAATAATGTCCGAATACAAAGATCTATCTTTGGACAGGAGTTGTAGCTAGGCAAAGGAGCAATCGACATTTGCTCGCAAGTTTAAAGCGCAAAGAGAAGTTGATATAGAAGGGAAAGAGGAGTACCTTAGCCTGGTTCATCTTTTTTTTTTTTTGATCAGTCAGGGAGCCGCCCGGTTCATCTTTGTTTACACCTGCGCGGTATTTTATGGCACATGCGAAGTAACATTCTTAGAGAAATAATGAGACTGAGTCACATCCACGGGAAGTAACAAAGTACAAGTGTGAATTAAATTTGAACTTAACTTAAATTTGAGAATTTTGTCTTTATTTGAATTTTTTTTGCATTTATTAGATTTGCGCCAAATTTTTGTAGGTTATTAATTTGTCTCGACGAGAGGAATCGGAAAAGTAAAATTTTGGCACTTTTACCCGAGTATTTTGAGAAATAACCATTTTTTTAGCAAAAAGACGTCGAGACGAATCAATAATCCACAAAATTTTAGCGCAAGCAAAAAAAATTCAAATAAGGACAAAACTTTCTGATTTAAGTTAAGTTTAAGGTTTCATTCTTATAGATTTAACTTAAATCTGAAAATTTTGTTTTTATTTCAATTGTTTTCGCATTTATTAGTTTTGCGTCAAATTTTTGTGGGTTACAGACGAGACGAATTGGAAATGTTAAAAAATTTTATTTTTATCCAAGTATTTTGAGAAATAATTATTTTTTAGCACAAAAAGTCACTTTTTGCTCTAAAAAATGGTCATTTCTCAAAATACTTGGGTAAAAGTAAAGAAATTTTACTTTTCCGATTCTTCTCGTCAAGACGAATCAATAGTTGTCAAAATTTTGGCGCAAAATCAACAAATGCAAAAAAAAATTCAAATAAGGACAAAATTATCAGATTTAAGTTAAGTTTAAGTTAAGTTCATAAGAGCATCCGCAATGATAATAATCAAAAGCAATAACCAAAATGTGCCACATCAACATTTGATTATCTATTTAGTTCATAATCAAATTTTACCTCTATATTGGTTATTTTTGCATCTCTAACAAAAAAAATTTCATAATACACAATGCACATTTATTCAATCTCAAACGAGTTTCAATCACGTACCCAATCACACCAAATTATTTGTCTCGATGAGATGATTTCAATGTGGGGTGTTTTTGAGTTATTGAGTTTCGAGTTTGGTTATTGGTAAAAATTGTTAAGTTTGGTTATGGAATATGTGAAATTTGATTATTTGTTAAGGCCCCGTTTGATAACAGTGATAGATGGATGAGATTCATAAATAAATGATATTAGAATTGAGATTGGTAATGAGAAGAAGAGATTGATAATGAGTATGTTTGTTTGGGATGAGATTGGATTGATAGAAGAAATTGGTAATGAGAAAGAGTTGAGATTGGACTATGAATACCAAGTTCCAAGGGGTATTACTAATACCTCCTAAAATCCGGCTTCCTCATCGCATGGATTCACAAGCTGTTACCAAACAAGGAATTAATAGTCTGAATGGATTATTAGCCCAGTCCCATGGCCGAATCAAGTTATCAAATAGGGCCTAAAAAGACTTACAACTTTATTTATTACAATATAGAATATTTTTTGAACATTGTTATTAAATTTGTTTATTTGCGCTCATTTACTTATTACAATTTGCATGTTCTAAGAACGCAGCCTAAGTGGGTGGGGTATGCTCATTTCCCTATGAGAAAGAGAATGATAACACGAAGAATGTCCTAGAGGGAGGGGAATGAACGGCACCGTTAAGTTAGGACTTGTACTTTCAAGTTTTATCTCCCAAGTCCCAACACAGCTTGCTTAGTAAAATTAAGTTTAAAAAAAATAATTATTCTTATTTTTTTTTTCTTATCCTTATTTTAAATTTCTTCACAACACGAATAAAAACATTTACTCAAAATAATTAATTTACTCCACACTTGCTTGGCCGGTCCCTCGAGAAAAATTGTTATTTGCTCCTTGGAGCAGCGTCATGTGACGTTCTACGAGTCTTCTGTACTTACATACTAAAAAATGTTCGTGGATCGGTACTTCAAGAGTATTGAATAATCACTCATCTTTTGAGGGGGTGTTTAGTTTTTGGTGAAAAAATGTATGCCATTTTACCACCTTGTTTATGCTCTAATCAATGAGTATCGTCATTTTAGCTTGTTGTTTCACTTAACAACTTGTGAACAACTTATTTCTTAACAATTTTTTCCACTCACATAGTTATTACTTCTCTACCAAAAATAACTTGACAATTCTCAACAATTTATTCATCATCGGAATCAGCTAACAACTTGATTGTAACAAATTCTTTCTCAAAATTTATTCACTACGGAAAACGCCTGGATTTGTCGACGTCCACGTGTCCACCCCTCACTAACTTTGACATAGTTGGCTGTTAACACGTGCATCAACTCACGTGTCCCCTCAAACACAAGTCCTCCGCATACGTGCTATACATCTTCCCCTTTCCCATCTTCCAGAGGCACACTCCTTCTATGCTACCTCGGACCCCGACAAAAAAAAAACCACCACCGGGGCGCCGTCACCAAACGGCTCTCCGCCGTTAAAACTCCTCCAAACTGCCAGCTGTCGATTTCACGGGGAGGCACGTGGGATTCTCGTGCTGTGGCCCCATCTCGTGAACTCATCATGAACTTGGACGTTGTGGATAGACTAAAATTAAGGCCGATTAATTAAACAAACAAAGAGGATTAGCCAAATAGTGGACTCGGGCGGCTGGCACTTGGCAGGAGATTTTCCCGTGACGAATTTGCCCTCTTGTGTTTGTTTTAATGGCTGTGTTGACCTCTTTCTATTCCCCCCTCTTCGAAGCACCAATTGATGCAGATCCTGGTTGATGATTCAAGCCTTTTCAGAGATTTTGATATGCAAATTATTTGAGTGAGAATTCAAACTAATTGAATATTGATAAATACGTAATCGAAGCATGTTTGACTATAAAATAAAACTATTAAAAAATTTCTCAAGCAAAATGTTATTCTTTCATGTGGCTATTGACCTTTGATTAGTTTTTTGAAAATATCCAGTTTATATTTGGTGCTTATTAGTGTATTGGTTATGCCACCAAAAAGGTAACTTTAATAAATTTCATTTTCAATCGTTAAGAGAAGGAGAAGCCAAGTTTGTTAAGTTGGTATTCTGATCTGCCTCTCTAATGGAGACATGAGTTCGAGTCCCATGGGGGCGCGACCGGTGTCCAGGGTTATGAATAAGTCTCCCAGACTCCGCTGATGTATAAAAATGACCCACCAAAAAAAAAAACGTTAGAGAAGATAATAAAAGAGAATATTCAAGGACAAAATCAAATTTCCGCTGTTTGATTTTTGGGTGACATTTACAAAGTAATGCTTTTTAACATATGGCAATTTGTCATCTTCGTTTTCTTCTAATATTTTCCACGCTCGACGTAATCTATATGATGTCAATCAAGAACAATCGTATATTTGGTGCTTATTAAAGTAGTGATTACGTCACAAAAGCGGTAATAAACTCTATTTCGAATCATTAAAGAGGATCACAAGAGAGAATATTCAAAAACAGATTCGAATCCCCTCTTTCTTATTTAGGTGACAAGTGTATTATTATTCACGATCAAATGGACAAATGCATTATCTTGCTTTCTTTTAATCTTCAACACACTTGACATAAGATATATAAAGTCAATTGAGAAAAAAAAAATGCTTTCAACGAGCCACTTACAGAAAATATTTTTCCTATTTTTCACTTGAAATAGAAACGTATTAAAAAAAGTGCAACTAGCTTCTAACATATTTTTTTAAAGAAAAAAGTTTTAAGAGAGATCTTTTGGTTAGTTTTTTATTTTAACTCTTTGCCGACAAAATTTAAAATTTTGAAGTAACATCATTGTGACAAAGATTGAACATACTTAATATTTTGTCAGAGATACTAATAATGTAATTTTAGTTATTATGGGACATAGTTATGTTCAGGTTTAATACAAGTTACGACTGAATTTAATAGTGTACTATTTTAAGTTCTAAGAAATAAAAAAAGCAAGTTCGTAACATATGAACTGAGATAAACACCGAACCCATTTGATCTAGTGGCGGTTATTTGTTAGTCTTACACGTTGGGTTAAGTTCTTGACTTCGTTTTTTCAAAAGTAAATGCCAAAGTATTAGTTAATATGAGTTCTCTATTGTTTTTTTTAATGCAAAATTGAATGTCCATATAAACAAATTTTTGCGTTAATTAAATGAATTACAAGATTTACATTGGGATGTATGGTAGTGGTTTTGAGGGAGTAGATTTTGTGGTGATAAACTTTAGCTACCAATCATTTGAAACCTTGACCCTTTTGTCTAATTTTGATTGCAAAGGAATGTTCCTCCAGAAAAAGAAAAGGACACAAATGTCAGTATCTGAGAATACAAGGCTACTTTAGTCCACTTGTACTGAGCTTGCTAGTTTACCTTGTTTAAACAAAGACTTCTAGTTGCTAATTACTTCAATTTTTCCTTAACAGAGACACAGAGAGCGACATTAGCGTGGCCTATAAAACAAAAGAAAATTTCCATAAATTAATAAATAAATAAAAATTAGTAGAAGTAGCACACATGTCTCTCTCTCTCTCTCTCTCTCTCTCTCTCTCCATTTATGTTGTTTTCTTCTCTCTCATCAACCACTGACCTCTCTGCACAGACCAAATGGATTCATGGGTTTGAATCCAGAATCAAATCAGAGCTTTTAGGGTTCTATCCACTCTTCTCAACCCCACAAAAGGCAAGTTTCTGTTACTCTGAATTCTTCTTGATAAAGTTTCGGCATAACCCATTTTATTGGTTTCAAGAAAAAATATAGATTTGGGTTATGATTTCTCTTGCTTCCATGCTGTTTTCTTGAGAAGTTTATATCTTTAAGTTCTGTTTGGTCATTTAGATATAGAATTGTTAAGCGTAGGAATAAAAATAGAAAAGTTGATGCTTAATTTTAGCCTAACCACTGCTGGGTAGTTGAGAATTAGTAGAACAGAGCTGTCAATATAACTAATACATATATCACACATATATATTTTTGCATTTTCTTTCTCCTTTCTATGGTCCTTAGTTTTTGTAGAAACCGAATGTTGGGTTTATCTATGGTAAGATTATGTTGTTATATTCAAATTTTCTTAATTGGATACTCTGGTTAAGTACATTGAAAATGTCTGGAAAATGAAATTAAATTGAACTTCTGTACATAGCCAAGGATGAGGGAGGTGGTTGTGATCTGGTGGGTTTTGGATATTTCCAAATTTGTCTAATTTTTATATTCGATTTTAACTCCTTTTTCTGTAGTTGATTAGGCTGTGTTTCTGTGGCTTGTTCTTGTGTTTCTTCGTTACCTTGTCTCCTTTTTTTTTTTTTCTTCATCTTTTTGTTTGTTATGATGACGACAGTGGCATGATTTTGAGATCTAGGGAAAGAAGTTTCTGTGTATTCTTTTTGGCATATGTATGTATAAATCCCCCCACACACAAACACACGTATATATAGACACACACACACACACACACATATTTGAGCAGACATGACCAATGGGTCAATTGTGACCTTGTAAATGTGCTGTTATTCTGTAAAATTTTGCAGGGACAATTTTCATTCCAAGTGAAAGTTTTTTTTTTTTGGTTGTTGGTTTCTTGGGTTGGATTATGAGACTGAGTGCAATATTGGCTTGCTCCCTTCATACCCCACTGGCAATCCTGTAGTTCCTAGTTGACCATGCCCTGGAAATGTGGAGCTCCCAAACTAACAGTATAGAGCTTTAATTTGTGGGTTTTATTTAGCCCTTTTGCTTGCATGGGGTTATGTTTGATGTTTATCCGAAGATCTTGGTATCGGCTATTATTACGTGTTAGCTCACAATGTTTTGTCGCCTTACAACTCCTTCAATAATGTGGTTGGTACAGTAAACTCGGGGATTGAGACATTGATTAGTTCCCTGAGTAAGTTGAGAATAATGCCAACGAAATCCAAAGATGAAGATCGGAAGCAAGAGAATGGAGCACATATAATATCAGCGTCAACAGCCTACTCCCAGCCTTGGTGGCGTGGCAATGGAAACCATGTCATGCCTTCTTCAATGGAACACATTACTGGTGCTTCCACGATGGGAGTTATCCCCTCCCAAGCTAACGGTGATGGTGGCAATAAAGAATCACATGCTGCTGCTGCCCAGCAATCTGGTAATTATTGTCTGTTTTTGTGATTATTATCCGAGTTGTCACTTGGTTTTACTGATATAGACTGCTAAATGAGAAGATTAGTCAAGTGTGAAGTACAACTTTTTTGAAGGTGGGAAACAGGTGTGGTTCACATGTGCCCATTGTTTTCATTGTGAAAAAGAATCTTCTGAATCTAGTTCTCTGCTTTGGTATTTGCTCTTTTCTTTGGTACGAGAGTGAAAATCTCTTAGCTATTTTATTTGTATGTGATAGTTTCATTTATATAGGCTTGGAATGTACTTCAGGACTTGACTTGAATACTGAGTTTCTTTTGGTTGGTTGATGAGTTTCCCATAAGCTGAAGTTTTAGGTTCTATTTTGTGTAGTCACCAACGGTTCAAAATGAATCCTTATGCACATTTGGATTTGACGATGACAAATCTTTAATAGGTAGTAAATGGACACATCAAGGACAGTACAAGTAATTGATATATTGGTATTGGCTATGAGTTTTATTAACATAATCATGAATTATTGTATCGTTTTTACTCGAAATTGCGAATTCGAGAGGTTCTCATAGGTACCCTCTATGTGCGGCATACTCCTCTTTATACTACTGGTTTCTTAGTCGGTATGATGTATTTGTTTCCATCTGTGTCCAGGTCAGTGTTTCTTCGCCTCCACCCCTATCACCCCAATACTACCACCACGTCTGATCTCCCCCACAAAACCACCACAACCTCTCTTTCTCCCCACACAGCCACCACCGTGTCTGTGATAGGGTTCTTCCCCTTTCTCATTGTCTCTAACTTTAAAGTAATTACACTTATGCTTGTGGTGCTATATAGTTTGGTATGCTTAGTAAACTCGAAATGCATAAACAGTCACGCGATGACAAAAGATAGCGCTTAGAGCCCATGGGATGCATACCTTGTTATGTATTGAGTTTATATGAGAAAGAAATGAAACTCAAAGATAGAATCGATTGGAAATAGCTCCCTGGAAGCCAAAATTAAAGTAATAAGCAAAAACATTTTAGCTTACTTGCCAAACATCTCTACCCATTTGACTGACGAAAATCTTTCTTTTAGGCTGGAATGGTCATAGTGTGCGAGAACAGCAGCACCTCAAGCATGTTCCTTCTATGACACCACCAGCTATGGGGGAGCATCTTGAACCAAACTCCCAAATGGAACTTGTTGGTCACTCGATTGTAAGAGCTCCTGTGTGTGTGTGTGTGTGTGTTGTTCTCTTTTTATCACTCATTAAACTGTACTTTTGGGCACTTGGAGGGTTGGAGTACCAATGGAGGGGATTTTACATACTTCGTTGCGAGTATGCAAATATTAAGGGTGACATTAGTTTGTTATACGTCTGCAGGTGTTGACCTCATATCCATATTCCGAGCCACATTATGGGGGTTTAATGGCATACGGGGCACAGGTAGGAATGCAACTTGGTCCTCGTCTTCCTCCCTCTCTTTCTCTCTCTGCCTCTCTCTTGATCTCGTTCTTGTAAGTCTACTTGCATATGCTCTTTGTCCTTTATATCAGTTTATGGTAATGTCACTGCTTCCCTATTAAGGATGCCACATGTTTCAACTTTGGACCGTGTACTCTTTTTTGATGTCCTTTGGTATTTACTTTCTTTCCTTTCCTTGTACCATAATGCATGTAAGTTGCTCTTTCACAGTGCCATACTGCCATGCATTCAAAATTTCAAACTCCAAACCTTAGCGTAACCTAGTCTTTATCTAAGGAATGTATGTACCACTTGAGCTAGAAAGTTGTATATGGAGCATGCATATGAACATTCCGGATATGGGCATATATTCTTATTAAGTACTGTATTTATTAATCAGCAAAATCATTTTTTAACAGCAACTAGCAACACCTTGTTGTCTGCGTGATTTGGCCGCCTTCTTTTTGGAGGGCGTCTTGATCATGAATTGTCCTAAAAGCTTAAGCTCTTCTTGATCATGAATTGTCCTAAAAGCTTAAGCTCTTAGAAATGGGCCCAAGAATTCACTTCAAGCTATCCAATACCCTCCACGTCCAACGCCGTCCTGCATTTTGAGATGCAAATATGGATACATGGGGATAAGAAGATAGTAAGAATGTAAAGGGAGAATAAAGCAGACAGAGGGACTTAATTCCACTTCAAGGAACTGGAGCTTTGGTTCCATGTTAGATCAACCTATAGTCCCAAACACGATATGACTTGTCAGGAAAGGAGCCCAACAATGTTTATCAAGCCATGCCAACGATTTCAATTAGTTATATGTTCTTTAATTAAATGCTACACAAATAGTTGTTCATATTTTTAGATAATCTTCTTGGTCATGCTAGTATGCTACAGTTAGGTTTATCTGAGGAAACAAGTTCTCAAAGGACACGTCTGAATGTATTCTTCTGACAGTTATTCCTATGATCCCAGGTTCATCCTCATTTACTTGGTCTCCAGCAGACTAGAATGCCTCTTCCCCTTGAAATGGAAGAGGAGCCTGTTTACGTGAATGCAAAGCAATATCATGGAATTTTGCGGCGAAGGCAAACACGAGCTAAGCTGGAGCTGGAAAAGAAAGTAATAAAAGATAGAAAGGTAGGAGTTACAGTTCATGGTTTGATACTTTTAGTGAGCTAAATAAAGAATTAAGAACTGCGTTTTGCTATGCCGCGTCACCTAAAAACTACTAGGAAAATAAATGGAGAATTTTACCTGATTCTGATTTATATTTCTGTCAACCTTACAAATTATGATTACGAGATTTTGTTCCTGAGAAGTGTTGCAATCTGATTAACGTTTTATTTTCTATTGGGAAAATCTCGAGTAATTAATGGATGGTTGTCTTTGCCAATTCAGCCGTATCTTCATGAATCTCGACACCAACATGCTATGAGAAGGGCAAGGGGTTGTGGAGGACGTTTTCTTAACACGAAGAAGCAAGATGATAACGGCACCAATTCTTCATCAGAAAAGGAGCCTAAGTCTGGCGGAACCATTTCGACACAATCTGCCAACTCATCGGGCTCCGACCGCCGGCCCTTGAACTCTAGTGGAAATTCAAAGGGGCACACGTTTCAAGACATGCACAACGGACATGCTTCCTCAAATGGCAGTATGAACGGTAATGGCTTCCGCCATCCTTAATACGGGGGAGCTCTCTCCTCAGGCAAATCATTCTTGGCTTTGGTTACTTTGTGTTTTGGAAAGGGGTGAATCGAGGGAAGAGATAGTATCGTATGCGTTCTCTTTTCCAAAGCTCACCCCGTTTGTAAATGAAGCTGTGTAACAATAGTAGTTTGAATTTGAAATCTTTCAACAATCAAACAATCTGAGTGTGTTTGAAATGTGTGGAGACCCTTTTTGTTTGATGCAAGAATTGACTGTACGTCCCACTATAATCTTCCGTGTTTAGTGTTTACGAAGCTTTGCTCCGGCTTTAATTGGGCTCCACGCAAGTGTTGGCTTTCTTCAGTAATATTTATTCTCTATGTACTTGGCAAGAGTCTGCTTGGTTCATGGATTAGGGTATGTCTCATTGAATGATAAATGTGGCAGGAACACCTTTGGATGGAACAATTTCTAGATAGAACAATTTCACGCCCCTCCTCGCTATAGGTAACTGGTTTTTGTCTGCGATTTCGGTCACACATACATGGCAAGATATGATTCGTCAATCTCTCTTGTTTCCTATGTGGTATAACTATTTCTAGGATCGGGATTGTGCTGATAACCTGATCATACAATTGTGTAGTACCTGATGATACAATTTTGTACTGTTGACCTGATCAACTAAACGTGGTGCTATTTTCGTAACATTTCAAAACTTATTACTAGTTGCGTATGAATTTGGAGATATTTAGGAAAAAAACAATTATTAATCTAAAGAAACACAAGACTGGTTCACTCGCTCTTTCATGTGTGGTTACAAACTCCCCAATCCCAACCTTTTTTATACTTAGAAAACAAAAAAAAAAAAAAAAAACACCAAACAAACCCTTGGGAAGTTGTGGAAAGATGTGGAAAGGAATCTTGCCTCTATCATTGGCTCGGGTAGCCGGTGGAAAATTTTAATGCTATGTTTGGAACCTATAGAAAGGAAAGAAAAAGAAAGGAAAATAAAAAAGAGTGAAAATGAGAGGAAAAATTTACTATTCACGAATTTTTTAAATTTTCCTTTCCATGGGTTCCAAGGAGAGCCTAAAACTTTCCCCACCATTGTTAGGTTCTTACAGAAAAATTTAAATTCTAATTCAACTTTCCTCTCAATTTCTCTCCAAATTTCCCTCTCCTTTTCCTCTTCATTACTACTATTTTCTTTCCTTTTCCCTTTCTTTCCCTGACTTCCAAACAGAGCCTAAAACCTTTTGGTTGAGGTTTATGTTCTCAACCCAGAACGACCAACGGTTGCGAAAAACCCCTAATTAGGGCTGGTCTACAAGCAGCCGGAGCAAAAACCCTGCCGGCCTAAAAAAGTCACCCTGATTAGGTTGACTCTCTCTCTCTCTCTCTCTCTCTCTCTCTGCGGTTGGGTTTCTTGTAACTACTACAAAAGACTAGACAAGGTTTTTCTTTTTTCTTTATCTTGCTACTGTCTGACCAGATTTTCGTATGACCCAGATCTAACACTGCCGCCACAGCAAAATCTAGCCGTTGCAAATTTTGTATGAGAAATAGGTCTCCTTGATTTGAGTCAAGAAAAGGGTTAACCGCAATTTGGTATGTATTCGAGTAAGTGTTCAAAAGATGCATTTTGAAGGTTTATTTTCAAATCTGAAATTTATGTTAGGGCTGGAATTTACCTGTTGATGTCTTGAAACTGTATCTAGTGTTTTTGAAGAGTTCATTGTTGTGGGCCATTCTTCATGTTTTCACCACTGGGGTCATTCTGAGCATCGTCTGAACACAGTTTTCCATCTGTTATGTTCCTTTTAGGGTTACAAAGATGCTTTATCAGAACTTTTGATGTACATTTGTTTGTTTGGGCAAATTATTGGTTTGGTCTATTGAAAGTGATCATGGTCCGTAAGTATGTGCTTAAATCAGTGCAGAATTTCTAGCTTCCCTTTCTGAGCAATTTCTGTTGCTGAGATGCTAAAATGTAGAACCAATTTGTATGAGGTTTGGACAGCTGGAGCTGGTAGCCTGGTACCTAAATAGACAACTGATCAGGTATCAGCGTTTTTTATGCGTTGTGAGTGCTTTTGCGGTCAAATCAAAATTCATGAATTTGCAAAGTGAACCTATGTAATGGAACTGGGATTGTATTAGTTGTCTGAATGTCAATGGTTTGCAATTTGGGTAGCTTGGCCAAAATTTGGTACTATGGGCTAAGTCACCAAGTTTGTGAATTTTGATATCTGGATTTGGTACTGTACTATTTTGAGCCTTCTGGATTCGTACCGTACTAGTTTGAGGCTTGAGCCTTCATATTTGATCCGATCATTTGGTCAATAATGTTTTTTGCCTTTTTATTTATGGATGCTAGTTCTGCTTTGTTCTTGTGCTTTCCAAATCCCTGTGACGAACTATTTAGTAATCTGAATTTGTGCATGAAACTTGTGACAAGTTGGTGCTCCCTTTTGCTAGTTTATACTGCATGAGGTAGAGGGACCATGATTTCATGCCAGGTGGATACTAGGCCTTCTGAGGGATATCTTTGTATTTAACCTCCTCCTATACCTTGGTTTCCAATGTGTTATTTTCAAACTTCTGTGGGGGGAAAAATATCAAGCACTTAATTTCTTTTCTTCCTAGTGTTGATTTATTATTGTTCTTTTCAAGGAGTTTTGGAAGTAGTAGAATCATTTTTGTACGTCTTTTTTGCAATACAGATTAGAAAGTTTTGAGAGGTCATGGTATCTCAGATAGTTGCAGTTTGAATGAGGCCCCTTGGTTTTCGAGGAAAGAGTTGGACAACTTGCATCAAGTGTTGAACTTTGCAAAGTGTGGTGATATTCATGTGGGTGCTTATTGCATACTCAACTCATGACAACTTCTTGGTGCAAAAGAAAGTGCTTGTCATTCCCGATTGCCTTCATGATCTATAGTTGTCAAAGTCCAACGTTAAATGGTTGAAAGAACCGTACATTTGGGTCATCACTTTGAAAGCACTTTCTGGGAAATGAAGGAAGCAAATGGTAAAGTTGGGGAAATGGCATGCTGTGTGACCTTGTGGAAAACGTGATCAAAAGGAGGCACAATCTAGGTAATGAGGGTGGTGAAATGGATGCAGAACGGCTTTTGGGGGTTGATTTGTTGTGATTGTATAAACTTGTCCTTCATTTCTTTGTAGCGGATGTTGAGATCTCCTTGTTAGGTTTGTTAATTTTATGTACCGAGTGTGTAATGACCATATTTTAGAGGGCTGCAGAAATCGTCTAAACTTTCTTGCGTGTTCTATCTCTGTTAAAGCAGTTCTCTATCAGTATTTCGAAGGCCTTCATTTTAGCTTCCATGGAAGCAGTTGTGTCTTGAGCTTTATCTTTGTCCCGTGTCTTTTGGGAGAGAGCTTTGGTCCATAAGAATTGTTGATTTGATTTTGTTGTTGTGCATATCTAGGGGCTTTTGTTATACTCTTGTATTATGAACTAATGTTCCTCGTTTTTGCTTGAGGCCGATTTGGTTACTTGCTTATTACTCTCTTATTGTTTATCTTTGTGAAACGCACAACAAAAGTACTTGGCTTATTACAGTGGTTTTTGCGTTGATAATCAATAAGTAACTCCGGCAGGTGCCAAAAAAGCTTATTGCGTATTTTTAAGCAAGAAGTGGATAAGTAATGTGAACCAGACGAGCCCTCAAGGTTGTGGTTTCCTAGCGTAGGACCTGCCATGGGCATCGCAACTGGTAAGAGAGATTCACCCACCATGCCAATCTTTGCTTTTAGGAAGATTAGAGAATAAGATCTTTTGTTCAAGAAGTTAGTGCTCTTGAGGGGAAATGCCTCACCAGCCTGGGAGCCACCTAGCCACACGATCGTTTGAGGTCTACCTTTGAATTCGTATGGTTCGCATCAATTTCTCGGATTGTTAAGGCATGTCGCCAAGAGCTGGCAATAATTTTCAGTTTAGTTGGCTCAAAGTGCAGGCTTCACGTACTGCTGTAATCCAGTTGATAACGAAGCTTTGATTGTGTCAAGAGGAGGCTGTCATGGTGTCTATGAATATCCTCTCTCTCTCTCTCTCTCTCTCTCTCTCTCTCTCTCAAGCCTTCTCTTTTTCCCTTGTGTGTATGGGTGCCAGGTGTCTGGATATTTTGACGCAGACAATGCACAAGCAATCGCTCAATAAGAGGTCGAATTCATAACTACTGGATGGTGAGAGAAATTAGTCGAGGTGCGTATAAGCCAGTTTGGGACAATTTGAGTTATCAAATCGTTACCCTTGCCTTAAAGCTGCGTTGAGCCTATTGGCGCATGTAAGCGTTGATGAGCCATTTTGGCCATGTTCTCCCGAGAATGCCCTTCTTCCTCTAGCTTGTAGTGATTTGTCATAGGTGGAAGGTTGAGGGTTTATTGAGTAATTTTGCTATATTCCTGGATTACCATTTTGACCTTATCAGACTTTTCATGTTTTTTGATGATTGTGCGAGTTTTGTCCGGATGTGTAGGGGTTTTTTTTTCGTTAGAACACAATTGTGTAGTGTGAACACAATTAATAGGAAGTAATCAGAATCAGAAACACATTCAATTAAAAAAAGGTGAGAACCCAATTGTGTAGTGTGAACACAATTAATTCCGATCACATGAGAGAGAGAGAGAGAGAGAGAGAGAGAGAGAGAGAGAATGCTCTCGAAAATGCACGGGTGTCCTATGAATGTGTGAGTTTTGTCTAGATGTGTAGGGGCTATTTAGGTACAATCCAACTGCATACACAACAATCCAACAACGCCATCCACAACCATTCACATACAAGAGGAACCCAATTGTGTTGTGTGAACACAATTAATTCCAACCACATGCACGGAGAGAGAGAGAAATCAAAATCCAATCTTTATTAGAATCAAAATTTGGATTCAGAGAGAGAGAGAGAGAGAGAGAGAGAGAGAGAGAGAGTAGATGGTGAGAAGAGGGTCGGAATGCAATTGAGTTGTCAGGTCTTTTAATTGTGAGTATAGATGGTGAGAAGAGGGTCGGAATGCAATTGAGTTGTCAGGTCTTTTAATTGTGTTCACACAATACAAATGTATTCTCAATGAGCACGATGTGCGAGCACGTTGCTCTTTTGTCTAGTAAAAGTCCTGTTCGGTTTGGATTTTGAGAGTAAAAAGTAGAGAGAGAGAGAGAAAAAATTTATCGAAGATCGTGCCTAGAGATTTTGAGACCCCACAACGAACAATACCCGTGTCCGTACCGTGCTTTGTGTTGTACCTGTGCTTCAAAGTGTCTGTGCCATGCCCCGTGCTCGTGTCATGTCGGGTGCTCCAAAACAAACGATGGCCCAGCCCAGCCCAGTCCACCTTAGTGTTTGTGCCATGCTGTGCCGACCCATACCATGTCGTACCAAAGCTAAATGTGTTATGCTTGTGTTGTGCTTGTGTTGGCCCAGCCCATTCAATACCTCTAGAACAACCTAGAAAAAGTAAGGAGCAATCTTGGAATCACTTATCATACAATTAAAGCAAATCAAATCTCAAAATCAGGCTAATAAAGAGTCAAAGATATCAATTGCAAACCATATTACATATGACATTGAATGCAAATCATATATGATTTTTGTTTCTATCTCTCTAATGTAATCCAACCATTCTCTATCAAAAATACTATATATACCGCTAGTCTAAGAAAGGGATTCGCAAGACTCATTAGGGTTCTCGCTTGAGAAGTATAAAGATAAACTCTAGACGGTTAGTGCTTTACCAGAAATTCTTGAAGGAACAAGGGACCGTACATTTGGGTCATCACTTTGAAAGCACTCTCTGGGAAATAAAGGAAGCAAATGGTGAAATTGGGGAAATGACAAATAATTACAATTAAAATTAAAATTAACACATTATTGAAAGGAGATCGCTGTTGTTTTTGTTGAATGTCATGTGTGAGAAGCTGACTGGTCCTACAGCCCCGTTTGATAAACGGATTGGAGGTTAGGATTGGATTGCTAAGGTGATGTTATTAGTAATACTTTGTTTGGTTTTCAAAATTGGTCCGGATTGGTAGTCCCATGGGATGAACAATTCGGCCCATAGGGGGTATTAGCAATACCTATTGGGACTTGGTATTCGTAGTCCAATCCCAACCCCTTCTTATTACTAATCCCTTCTCATTACCAATTACTTCTATCAATCCAATCACATCATCTAATTACATCTCAAACAAACATGATATTAATAATTTCATCATCTAATCTCATCCCAAATAAACATACTCATTATCAATCCCTTCTCATTATCAATCCCAATCCCAATCCTAATCCCATCTCCTTACGAATTTCATCAATCTATCACTGTTATCAAACGGGGCCGCAATGTAATATACTACTTTGTATAACTTTTATATGGTATACAATTCACAATTGGCACAATTTTTTTTCTTCTTTTTTTGGATGTTTCTTTTGTAAAATAAAAAATCACGTTTGTATTGTGCCCTTATGCCCGTACCGTGCTTCGTGCCATACCCGTGCTTTAATGTGCTCGTGCTCATGTCGTGCCATGGGCTCCAAAACGATGGCCTAGTCCGGCCCACTCTAGTGTTCGTGTCATGCTATGCCAGTCCATCTCAAGTCGTGTTGTGTCAAAGTTAAACGTGCCTGTGCCGTGCAAATTAAATCTAAAAAACAGGCTAATAAAGAGTTAAAGATATCAATTGCAAACCATAAATGATTTTTGTTTCCATCTCTCTATTGTAATTCAACCATTTTGTCTCGAAAATGCTATATATACAGGTAGTCTAAGGAAGGGATTCGCAAGAAGCATTAGGGTTCTTGCTCAAGAAGTATTAGGATAAGCTCTAAACGGTCAGTGCTTTATCAGAAATTTTTGGAGAGAGACTGTTTATCCATCGAGTTTTTGGTAAATCACTGATTCGATTAGAGCTTATTTCTAAAGAAGGAATGCAGAGATTACGTTCCTCTAGTCCAAGAAGATAACCAAGACCGACCATATCCTTTCGATCGTCTTTCTTTTCGCATGCTTTGTTTTCTTCACATGCCTCTGCCGTGCAAATAAAATCTCAAAATCAGGCTAATAAAGAGTCAAAGATATTAACTGCAAACCATAAATGATTTTTGTTTCCATCTCTCTATTGTAATTCAACCATTCTATCTTGAAAATGCTATATATACAGGTAGACTAAGAAAGGGATTCGCAAGAAGCATTAGGGTTCTTGCTCAAGAAGTATTAGGATAAGCTCTAAACGGTCAGTGCTCTACCAGAAATTCTTGGAGAGAGACTGTTTATCCATCGAGTTTTTGGAAAATCACTGATTCGATTAGAGCTTATTTCTAAAGAAGGAATGCAGAGATTATGTTCCTCTAGTCCAAGAAGATAACCAAGACCGACCATATCCTTTCGTATCGTCTTTATTTTCACATGCTTTGTTTTCTTCACGTGCTTGTGCCGTGCAAATCAAATCTCAAAATCAGGCTAATAAAGAGTCAAAGATATCAACTGCAAACCATAAATGATTTTTGTTTCCATCTCTCTATTGTAATTCAACCATTCTGTCTTGAAAATGCTATATATACCGGTAGTCTAAGAAAGGGATTTGCAAGACTCATTAGGTTTCTCGCTCGAGAAGTATTAGGATAAGCTCTAGACGGTCAGTGCTCTACCAGAAATTCTTGGAGTGAGACTATTTATCCATCGAGTTTTTGGTAAATCACTGATCCGATTAGAGCTTATTTCTAAAGAAGAAACGCAGAGATTACGTTCCTCTAATACAAGAAGATAACCAAGATCGACCATATCCTTTTGTATTGTCTTTCGCATGCTATGTTTTCTTCTTGTTTTGCTTCATAAATTCCCTTAATTAGGTAAAAAGGGGGCCTAAGATCGATTGTTACTCAAAAGGGAAAAAAAAAAGTGGACTAACCACATTACTAATTGTAGATATATGTTATATAGTGATTTACTCTAAAACCTTGATTAGTAATTGACAAATGATTTTGGCACTCTAATTTTTTATGAAGACACTTCAAAACTTGTCTTTTAGTGTAAAAATTATACTGTAAATAACAAGCACACTAATTTTTTTTTTTTTTAAGTGCTATCATCAAAAATTAAAGAGCTAAAATATTCTGCATTTCAAGAAATAGAAAAAAATAAGTTTTAAATTTGATTTTTTAAAGGAGGTGATATAAGAAGATGCCGAATATACATATCTGAGTTGTGTATATCCGGTGTTTGTTTTGATTTTGCAATCCGGGTATAATTTGGCCGGGATATGTATATCCCTCTGCAGTCGGATTATTTTGGACACACCCCTCCAAATTATATCCGGCTCCCACACTCTACCAAAATAGCCCTCGGGCCCCACCAGTTTTTCTCCCCTCTTCCCTTGCACCGTTGCACGGAGGGAGAGAGGGAGAGAGGAGAAGAGGGAGAGGGTTCTGACTTCTCGTCACCGTCGTCGACTTCAGGATTTTCCGGTGGCAAGGTTTTTGGATTCCGGCGGAGATCGAGGTTAGGGCTGTGAGGTCGACTCTGGTTACTCTTCGTTTGATGTACTCTCTGTCTGTGTTCTATTTCTATTTCACTCTATCTTTGTGTTTTTTCCTGTAAAATTTGTGGAGCAATTGATAGAGGGATCGCGTGATGCGAGCAAATTTCGATAAGGAACACAAAGAACCCAAATAATCCAAATCTCTTTCCTTAGAAATTAATTTCGTGGGTAGAAGTGCTTGTTAGTTACTGGAAACTTATTGGCAGTTGAGATGCTTTGTTCGCTAACGAGTAATAGCAATTTTTTTGTTTGTTTTACTTTTACTTCATTTTCGAGTGGTGGTTATGAGATCCTCTTATTACGGAGGAGGTGTCAATAATACATTTACTTTACGGAGTTGCATGATTTCAACCGTTGTTTTACTTAAATTCAAATCATTCAAAATCGAAATGGAAGCACGCGATTCACCTGCGAAAATAACAGAACCCTTCGTTAAAATGATATTCTCGTTTGTTATTCATCTATACATTCTGGATTGACGAGCTGTGAAGAATTTTTGGTTGGAGGGATACCCATTGGTTTCGGGGCAAAATAGGAAAGTGTGCACAATTATGTTTTATCCACTCCTCATATCAACTCCAAAACAAACCAAGTAATTTTTAATCTCCTCTTCAATCATATCCGCCTCCTTATTTCCTCCTTATTACTCTATATTTAGAAAGTCTAAGACCACTGCATGCAGACCCACTCCGAGTCGGTAAAAAATACAAAAAAATAATATTCATAAATTTTAAAATAATTATTTATCCCACATAAATATAAAAAAATATTCATAAATTTTAAAATAATTATTTACCCCACAAAAATACAAAAAAAATAATATTCATAAATTTTAAAATAATTAGTTATGAGATTTTGAAAAAAATCATCCCCAACAGACATCCCTACAAATTCAGAAAATATAGCTACTGATATCTCCATTGGCGGAGTGAGTCCTACATGGCGTGCAGTGGCCCATGCGTTGGACTAAGTGCGGTGGCCCATGCGTTGAACTAAGTGCGGTGGTCCTAACACAGTTGTATTATATTTCCTTCTCTCTTCCAAAACATCTCTCCCTTCCGAAACATATCCCTTTGCGAAACACTAGCCGAAATGGATTTGGGCTCTCGGAGGCTGGATTTTCCTCGGGAGCACCAGACAACATGTCAACAAACCTACAGCAAAATGGGGAAGCCAAGACAGAGACTACGGAAAGTACAACATGATCTAAACATTCATTACAGCAAACGTATCAAAGTAGCATTGCCAAAGTATAATGCTGTCTCGTAGTAATATTTTTACAAATCATTTTAAAGGAAATTAATTTTGGCACTAAACTTTTTTTTTACTTAAAATTACAACAATACCCTTTAAAATGGATGAATACTAAAAAATAAAAGGTAATTTGGTAATTTCACATAGAATAAAGACAAAAAGTAGAGTGTCAATGGCTAAATGGGAAGTGCCAAAATCACTTTCCTATTTTAATGGTGAACATCATATACAATACTTGTGTTGTCTAGATACGATACTGGCCGATCAAGAGTGCCTTACTTCACATACATAAAAGTTTCCCACTGCCTTTGGAACTGTACTTCAACCATTTGCATAATCACGTCACTCCTTTTTTTACAAACAAGTTCATCCCATTGATTACGTTACGCCACTTCAAACGCTCATAGTTTTGCTTGTTCTTGAAGTTGCTCCTGTGTGAAACATAATGAATTGAATTTACTAAGCATCACACAGAGGAAAACAGCGAAAATAATGTAGAACCATTATGTAAAATGACCGCAGTGGTTTACATTGCGTTTGTAAACAATTCAATGCTTTCTTAGCATTACGTAATAGCTCCACAATTCGTAACCTCAGTATGGCCATGATGGTATTTATTCACTGTAATTTTTTTTTTTTGTGCGCGCACATGCGTACAGGCAAGAATATCAATTTAATATACAACTTTAAGGGGAAGGAGAAGGGGTTGAACTCGAGACGCAGGTGAACTTGAAACTTATTCAAGAGTTTTTTTTGTTTTTTGTTTTTCTTGTGGTCAGATTATTCAAGAGTTAACACTACAGAGAAAATACTGACCTCTGTAACAAAAAGGGCGTGGAATCCGTAAGGAACTCTATTTGGTAATTCAACCACTGCAACAGGATCAGCTGACATTGTCTTCGCATCGATTACATTTACTGCTGATTTTCTGGACATATAAAACAGAATATTCTCAGATTCTATTTAACTAATCAAGGTGATTGCGCTCGAGAACTAAGGTTTGAGGCAAAATATATAACAAAACCACTGCTGCTCAGGTCCATTGCTGTAGGGCTGTTCCTCCGTTAAAAAAAAAACTACTGCTGCTATCTCTCCAGAACCAAGGTTTTGTTTATTACATTATAGATCTTGATGTAGGCCATGATGCCCATCCCTTTCTTTGTATTCAATAGTATACAAGAGGCATTCTTAAAACTTCTCTCTGAATTTAAGATGGCATTCTCTCTAGCAAGAAAAAAAAGAAACACAAACCAAGATCTACATTTTACGGGGGTGGTGACGTTCAAAAACCTATGGTTTGGGGTGTCGTTCAAAAACCTATGGTTTGGAGAACAAGGACCCAGGAGTCTGCGAAGATAGATTTATCTTTTGCTTCCAAGAAGAATTATGAAGGTTAAAAGTTGGAGTTGTTTTTATCCCTTTCTTTGTATTCAATAGTAATACAAGAGTCATTCTCATACTACAGTTCAATCTAGCAATCTTTTAAACTAGTTTTGGATATTTCAAAGGCGTAGTGCTTGCTAGTTGCTACCTCTGTGGATGTGTGTGATGTGCATAATCTATGACAGTCGTCGACAGCTCTAAGAAGGCAACTGAATGTTGTTTAGGGGATTAGCTAGTATATTCTACAGTTTAAAAATAAGGGCTTTTCGACACTGCACCAACCAAACTCTGGCATCTGTTAAAATAGATAGACAAGTATAAATACTGTATATGATGGTATGAGAAAGGAATACATACCCACTAGCCTCATCATGTACAAAGAATATCAAGTAGCCATCATCTTCTTCAGAAGAAATACCAAGCTTGCGAGGGACAAAAATAGCCTCTGAACCAAATCTACCTGGTCCTAGGTCAAAAATGCCTTGAACATTTCCTCCAACTTCAAGCTTCGTTTTTCCAGACTCAGGTTCAGCATGCAAATCAAATTTGATAATTCCAGTGACCCTTGTGATGCTGTCCAGCATGGTTCCATATACAAATTGCTGTTTCCTATATTTGCATGAGATAATTAGTGCGAAGTGTAGTCAAAGAAATGTTTCTAACACGAAGAGGTTCAAACTAGTACTCTAGAAAATTATGAAATTGAAGTGGATTCCAAGAAACTAACAGTACAAGTGAGGAAAACAAGAAACGCATTCTCAAACGTCAGATGATGCAAACAACAGAGAGAATACAGAATGCTTTTTCACATGAATCACATAACATGATGTTCCAAGATTTAACTCCAAATCTCCTACTTGCAAAATCACCATCCACATACCTTCCAGTGTAGCTCTCGTTCACTCTTGGAAAATCTACTGCAGATACTGAGAGCTTCTTCTGCGACGCCAGACCAGTTTTCATGTTAAATCTCATCTCATACCTGGAAAAACCTCCATTCAGGAACAACTATACAAGTATATTTTCATTGACCTCGTATGGGCAAAATAGAGAATCTATTCTTGGGGCCAGGCACAGAATCTTACAGTTCATCTGTCTCAAAGTTTTCTTTGACCTCCCCACTAATCAAATCTATATTTGGATTCTGAATGCGACAAGTGATCAAAACAACTTCATCCCCTTCCTCCCATGAATTGGCTGACATTGGAAATATATTCCACTAAAAAAGTCAGGACGAAACAAGACAATCTCGAGCATTCCAAGGAATCAATAAAGCAAATAAACTCTCCTAATAAAGTAAAGAAAAATACGTGCAAGCGCGCGCCCAAACAAAAACCTCATACGGAAAAGCTTTTGGATTTTGGATTTTTTTTCTTGCTTTTTTACGCAGTAAAAGACTGCCCAAACTAGCAGATCCAATATAAATTACTATGAAACAGAAAAATATGCTGTTCAAATACTACCAGCTTACGCATGAATAAACAAAAAAATTAAGGTTGAAAAGAATTTGATCAGAATTAGGATGCTGTCATGCTGTGACTCTGTGAGTGCCACATGAGTTTCAGCAAACATAATACACTATTTTAGTCATAGGTTTGAATATCAAAGAGAGTGTGTCACATCATATAAGAGTACGTAGACATGAGCAAAAAGGAGAGAGGGAAGGGGGAGACATTACTAACTCTTATTTATCTAAAGGCAAACCGCCTATGGTTACTTGGAGGAACCGTGTATTGGAGCTAGCCGTCAAACAACTAATGTCGTATAACCTAGATAAAAAAAAACAGAGAACATATATTGACACATAGGTTTACTGTCTAACACTTGGGAAGCTGCAGAAATGTTAATTAAGCAACCAATGAACACAAAATGGTAACAAATCATGGAAGTTTGCTTTTAGATTTCAGCCAGAAAAAGAAAAAAAAGAAGCAATGGGGCTCACCATTATGGAATATAAAGCAATTAGGAAGCTCAAACCATTTGATTAAGAGCTCATCCTTCGCATACCTTGGAAGGATGCCAAAGCGAGATTTTTTAGTTGCATCAAATGTGAAGATCAGTTTGTTATCCTTCACCATTTCCTGCAAAATCAAACTTTCATGACCAAGTAGAGCATGCTATCTCATGATCAACTCCACAATATATATAGAAATAATAAAGCAGCCGACGATTCTATGATTCCTATCAACCAAACCTAACTCCTATTTTGCAACCATTAGCAACACCCATGTGAGATACATACTCTGGTATTACGGCTCTTGGAAATCAATGTTTTCCTCGTAAACAGTAATCACTCACATAATTTCCTAACAATGTGAGGAGAAATGCTTCCAAGATAAATAACACATTATCTGGAAAGGTGGAACCTCAACCACATCAGAAGAAGAATTAGGCCGGAAAATAAAACTTCCAAAATATTCATTTTCTTTTCCACCTGTAAAATATGAAAGAGAGCATAAGACAAGGCTTTTCATGTGGCTTTGTGCCAAGCATTAATCATGAACCCTTGAAGTAATTTTCTAGCTGACTGAAAATAACATCATTGGTGAATCATCCGCATCTCGGATCTGTAGAACATTATTCTTCTAAAACTTGTCAATAATTAAGATGATGTAAGTCATTACATCAGCAAGTATTTCAGGAGATTACCTAGTTATTTTGAAGATGCTACATTTCGTACTTATCGCATGTTAATAATCATAAAAAATGTAAAACCATTCTTCAGGTGCTACGTGTTGTTTTAGTCTTTTCTTTCATTGTAGATACAGAAACTAGTGGTAGCTGGACTGGATCTTCTAAATTTAGTGGGCGTGGTGGAGCGATCTGGATATTGTAGCTGGAATCAATCCCTCACTTGGTCAGCGCTGGCAGAATTGCAGCTATAGACATTTTAGTCTAGTAAGAAAGCCCTAAGTAATCCCATAGCTACTAAAGGAAAAAAAAACTCTCTCCATAAAAGCTAGGAAAAGGGCGATATCAGATTGCTTTAGCTGGTAAATTTACACTCTGAAACCTACCAGCATGAATGCCTAGAAAGTATTATAGACGCCATATTCAGTTTGAATGGGTAACCCAAGAATGGGTGGTTTTTATCCTTCCCTCTTCCTAATTTCCTTCTAACAACCAAGTGATCAGACATGTTTAGTGTTTCAATTTAACAATCTACACGCTTGTAGCAAGGATGCAGATGGGTACGAACACAGGACACAACAATTCTCAAAAAATGGGGATACAGACACGACGAGAGACACTATATGTTGTTTTAGTTAAGCATAACTACATTATAATTTATAACCACTGAATAGTTCGGTTAGGGCTCCCATCGAATGCAAAATACTGATGTATGCCTCTATACATACACATGATTTATATCACACTTTTTGAGCAATACCTTTGAAGTTCTAAATATTTGTCCCGGAAAAGCTTTCAAATTTTAGAAAAGCCACCCCGTGTACCCATGTGTGTCCCCGGCAAGTCCCCCGTGTCTTAAGCGCGTCCCATACTTATCTTGGCGTGTCCCCTGTGCATCGCGTCTCCCTGGTGTGTCCGGCATGGATACGTAAACTCCTATGTGTGTCAGTGCTTCATAGGTGCACACTCATCCGTCCCTCTAAAAGTTAATCAGACACTACAAAGCTACACCAATTCAAAATTTGACTCTTGTGCGACCTTTAGAACCCCAATCCCTGACGTCTTTATCTTCAAATACCACTTGTACGAATTAAAATCACAACTTAGCTCTGTTGAACTTCCAAAATGAGCCTTAGAGCTATTCCTTCTACCAAATGACATCCTGTACAGTCCACATCCTGGTTAAATGAGAACTTACAAATTCCAAGCATCATCCATAGGTACTTTTGAACCATGTGTTTAACCCCTTTTAAGAATAATACCAATCTACTAAAAGTAAAATACATGGACAACCAATCATAGGGCAAGTACTTCATTTGAATGTTATAAACAAATGATGAGCAGAAGCATTCAACCACGGACGTTTTTAGAAGAACCAATAACGAGAATTATGGGAAATCATCCCCCATAAGTGATGATGCTGGCTGGCATCCAATAGGGTACAGAACCTACGGATATACAGATTGCGATCTTGTGAAAAAACACATACCATATAGGCTTTGTTTTCTTGCTTTCTGTACAAGGCATATGCTACAATGGCTGTGAACCATAAAACTTACCAAAAAAACACATACCTTTGGTCGGAAGTACATTGGAAGATCCATGATAATCGCATAATTCTCAGTAATGGCAAAGTCATGCATCATGATAGGTTCTGATATTGTTATTGGCACAGGATCTTGCATGAAACCATCCTTCGAAATTACTCTGTAGGTAATGTACGGTGGTGTGGTTGAATAGCCAAATGTAAACATCTCACCTGCATGCAAGGATTCCAAAAATCAAAAGGGAGTAATGTGAATCGCACTTGATGACAGTTTGTTTTGGGTAGACAGGTTTCACCAGTGAATGGGTCAACTTTCGGATGAGCAGTGAAAGAATGTGCCAATCTCTTGTCATAATCAAACATGCCAAGTGTTTGTAGGTCTCCATCTTCCAGGACTTTAACGACATCTGCACAATACAGTGTTCATAACATTTCAGGTCTGCCTTATGTCTGGAAAACATGGAGTCACTTGACGATATATGGTGCAGCTAAATTCTCAGTTTTTCCAGTTTTATCTCGCATAGACCATCAAGTACCTCAAATTCAAGCTGAAGCAGAGTATATAAATTCAATTCAAATATATCAAAGAAAGACCAATTTCACGTAACCAAAACTGAGGTAGGAGATTGGCTCACATGGTTTATCAGCCTCTTGAAGAGCCAAGAGCTTGCCATCATGATATACGAGAGCTGTGTTAGCTGGCAGAATGCAAAAAGAATTAGTTGTTTTTGGACTTCTCACACGAAAGCTCAAAAGAAGACCTTAGAATTTAGCAGGCATCTGGAACCATAGCAGTTCAGTTGTTGCTGCTATTGCACAAGAATTGACTAGTCAAACAAGTACAATCCACAGGATATCAGAGGAAATGGCTAAATTAACCTACCAGTTCCATCTCCATATGAAAGATCCAATACTTTCAGCTTTCCTCTCAGCATTTGCATGTTAAACATAAGCAAACCAAAAAGCCCCTTGAGGTCACCAATCTGCATACAAGGTTACAAAAACACCATAAATGGATCCAGAAAGAAGATGCCTGTGGTACATGGTTTATCCTCTTTTCTACATCTATTCTTCAGAAAACAAAACATTCAGGACTTATGTGTGAAGGGTGTGGACTGAAAAGGACAACAGACATGCAAATGAAGCTAAAACTTTGGGAAACTATGAAGAAGAAAAGGAACGAGACAAACTAGGGTTCCTACATTGTACAAGAGAATAGAAATGAGGTTATGCCGTTATGGTTGATATCTCTAAGCTATTCTCATTACGTTAGCTTCCTACCTCCCCAATCCCCCTAGGGCCCCAACAATTGATGTAGATGAAAGCCTTAATTTGACTGCTAGAACAATCAAACAAAACATGCCATGCACATATTACTACATACTTAAGCACTAGTTAGCAGTCTTAGATTGGATTTGGGATAAAATGAACATACAAATTACTACGCATAGCACACAGAACTGGGTATTTTTTATTTCGAGTTACCAACTTGAGTACCTTTTTGTCTAAGAAATAGATTCTAGTGTTTGGCTATCTTTTGATAATATTGAAGAATATCGGGCTCACCTTGAACTTAAAAAACAAGCATAAGTAACGGAAAGACTTCAGGCGTTTATGCAGTTCAACAGTATACCTTCATAAATTTGGCTCCTCCCAAAAACTCTTCTTGTTTAAGACGTGATGTCTTTACATAACGGGAAACATATGTTGCTTTGCCGTTCTTGATGCGCAAACCATGAACCATCCTGTATAAACAACAGTTCACCATTCAAACCCTTGGACACCTTCAAAACACTATGACAGATTATGATATATTTCGTTTCTTGGTCAGTTGCCTGAGTGGTACTTTACCAAACAAGAACAGTAGCATAGGAAAAAAAAGTACACCCAATTAAATCCCCACTAATTGAAATAATAGGCAGGGGAAGATTTAGTACATTTTGACATTATATGTAGAAAGCGTATGCCTCTAGTTTGAAACCACAACCTCAAGGTTAGCAGGCAAGAACAAAACCATTGATGCCACTGCAGAAAGTAAAAAGTGGACAACAGCATAGAAAGAAAGAGGAAAATAGGAAAATCGCTGTGAGCTTCAGCAAGAGAGAGGAAACCGATCTTTATAACATTCTTGTAGTCCCCCGTGATTCAGTGATCCCCACGGGCTTCCATATTTCCCATGCAATGAGCCTACAACTTTGGATAAGCCTGACAACACCTAAACCTACTGACACCAGAAACCAATGGACTTGAACTTGTCATTTGAGCTACTAAAAGTCTTATAGTTACATTAGTCATAGATACATAGAAGCCATCTTTGCTGGAAACAAAAGGGATGCTGTATTTCAAATCGTAGAATTCCTCCTTCAAAAAGAACTGGAATGAAGCACAGAGACTTTAAGAGGAGTGAGGGAACAGAAAGACACGCACCCATCTCCATCAAACCTGCAAAGTGAGCAACAAAAGAAGGTAAGCGCACATCTCATCATTGATATTAACTCGAACTCTAACCCCAAACCAAAAACAAGCTCATGTTCAAGTAGGCTTCAGATATGGCACCAAGCTAGAATGGAGAAGAAGATAGAAAAGGCTTCAAACGTCCTTCTAAAGCACGAGGAATTGAGTACATTTTCTCAAAATGGAGCAATTAACGCTTATGGAACAAGTTGGGCAAAAGAAGAAGGATGTACCAGTGATATCCAGCCACCAGAGTAAACTTCGGATTTGGACCAACTCTGACAAACTCACCATTCAGGCACTCCTGCGACACAGATTTTTCTTTTGTCACTTGTTACACCACAGAGATAAATTTCTATATAAAACACATCATGCAATTATCATGTCACTTATGTAAAGATTAGAATTCGTGTCCTGTGACAGGAATTTAATCAAAATGAACATCCAATGATTGGCATGGAGGCTCTCAACGTTAACTGAAAAGTAAAGTTTAAAGCACCACGAGAAGAAAAAATTCCAGTTGCCATTACGTCTCCCACGAGAATAAAGAATACAGGTCGCGATGTGGTAGCAACGGAGACTGGGTTGGTGATAGGCTTCTGAACGAGGCAAGACTAGTTTTGTTCATGGAGCTGTTGATGTTCGATTGCGCCAGTTTTTGAAATGGATGATCCACTTGACGAGCTCTTCAAAATGAGCGGTTCCGATACTTCTCTTTGGTTCATAGAGCTATCAATGTTGGATCATGCTACTTTTTTACATGGATGATCTGCATGACATACTCTGGAAATGAATCGTTCCGGTATTTCTTTTTGTTTGATTGCTCTTGTTTCTTACATTGTTACACAGATAATTTGCTTGACGAGCTTCTGCAAAGTGGACCATTCCGATCATTGTTGTGGGCTCTGAAAGGGCTCACAAAGGCCCAACTGTATGTGGAGGGGCTCAAAAAGGGAGACTGGACGAGATTCATCCAAATAAGAGATATTTTGATTGTATGTGGTTGTCAAACTTGTGAGGCACAACAATTGTTAAATAGAACCTTAACAAAAATCAACTTGCCAACAGCCGAAGTTGAGCAAAATTCAAAAAAACTCATTAGCAAGTACCTCAACAAAATTCATGATCAGTTCACTCAGGATGCGAACAAGTGCAATTAGCTAAACAAGTACTCACTCCGTTCCAAAAAGATTGTCCGGAATGCAAAATGAGAACTTAGAAAAAATGCATTTTTTATCACGAAAAATTCAAACTTTTTCTTATAAATCAAAAGAACTCATTGACATTAGTAATTTGTTAAAGCATCTAACTCAAAACCAATTGGAACGAGTGGAGAGGCCACCCAGGCTCGCATTCTAGTTTTCGAGGTGATAATTGATCATCGTGGGACAATTCCCAACATAACTACCCGCAAAAAGTTTGAATTTTTCGACAAAGATGCATTACGTTTAAGTTCCGGGCTGGACAATCAATTTGGGACGGAGGTAGTACATTCTTCAATTACACAATAAAAATACAAACAGCACCATTCAAATTTCATCATATAATTGTAAGTATATTGTATACTAACCGGTAGGTAGCCCTTGACGGGGAGGTCCTTGCAAGGAGGAGTCTCGGGGACGGGAGCGAAGTTACCGGAGAGGTATTGATGAGGCTGAGTCGGAGAGGCGTACATAAGCTTGACTACCACCTTCTCCAACCAATCGATCGCTTTCGAAGTGATCCCTTTGTTGGGCTTGGGCTTCACCTCCACAACTCCTCCCTCCACCCTCTCCTTCTCTTCTTCCTTCCGTTCCATTGTCAACTCTCTCTCTCTCTCTCTCTCTCTCTCTCTCTTTGTGTGTGTTGTGATAGAGAGAGAGAGAGAGAGGTTTATCGATAGATTTCAATGTGAAGGCGCACACACAGACCCAAACTCCCACGTGAGCCAGCCCATCTGACGCAGGACCAAGAACCTCGCAGCAAAACGCAGCACAACGACAGCGGGCCCAAAAGGGCCTACACCAGAGGTCGTATCCAATGCCGGCCCCGACATTTGGATTGCCCAAGCTTGACCTTCCGCTTGGTTGCCCACTCGAAAATTCTAATCGCAAGAAAAATTTGCAGGAAACCACGCAAGAAAAAATGCATTTGGGCCATTTTGGATCTCACAAAAATCTAGAAAAATATCCAAAAAATTTTGAATATTATTTTATGTGGCCCTGTAAAAAATCGGCTCAAAAGAATATCGATTGGTAAGTATTACTTTTGGATTCGTTGGGACGAAACTGCTCAATTCGCCCATATGAATTCAAAAGTAACACTTACTGATGTCCGTTGGAGCTGATTTTTTACAGAGCTCCATAAAATAATATTAAAAAATTTATGGATATTTTTCTTGATTTTTGTGCTACTTGAAATGGGCCAAAACGAATTTTTCCTTATGTGGTTGTCTGCAAATCTTTATTGCGAATAATAGGGCTCGTTGCCCACTAGTGTTAAGTATAAAAAAAAAAGACACACAAGCAACAAAAAAAAGAGGACAAAAACAAGATTATATTGTCCATTTAGCTTGAATTACATCATCCGTCCCTTCTCGTTTTGTTTTGGCTATAGCGTTCATTTTCTTTTTTACTTCTTATCTGATAGCCCTTCTAATTTTCTCTCTTAATAATTTGTTCTCCTAATTTTTTTTATCTGTTATTTACCTCAGGTATGTACTCTTTTACCCTTATAGTTTTCTTAAGTATCATAAATTTTTAAAGTAAGTGGAAACCATACATATTTATTTTTTTTTAAAAATTTGTACAAAATTTTTTGGATGATGCCCCTAAATATATTTTTTGCTGGATTTTTTTTTTTTTTTTGTATACATACAATTTTTTTTTTTGTTGCCCCTTGCCGGGGGGTTGCCCGAGCCGCCCGGCTTGCGGGGCTTACCCCCTGGCCGGCCCTGGTCGTATCCCTCCACAACGGGTGGGCACGACTTAGTTTTTTTGAGGGAGGGCAAGAGGGTAATTTCACCTACCAAACTCACCTAGGCAATTGCTGACTAGGGAGAAGTAGAGTGAACCCTTTAAACACAATTGTTTAAAGGGTGTGTGTGTTTAAAGGGTTCACTCTACCTCTCCCTAGTCAGCAATTGCTTAGGTGAGTTTGGTATGTGAAATTACCCTCTTGCCCTCCCCTAAAAATGTGAAGGCGGGTACGAGGTGAATTTTTTTTTTTTTTAAATTGAGAAGTCGGCCTCTGTACGCGCGCGAGCCAGCAGACAGGAGACGACGCGTATTTATTTAAGTTTATCACAAAAATGTGTTTGGAAAACACTCTTTCAATATTTAGCGACCAATAGTAATTAAACGCGACCAAGGGTAATTAGTGGCGGCCAAGTGTAGTTAGTTGCGGGCAGTTTACCACGAAAGCGTGTTTGGAAAACACGCTTTCAATAATTAGCGGCCAAGAGTAGTTAAACGCGGCCAAGGGTACTTCGTGGCGGCCAAGTGTAGTTAGTTGCGGGCAGTTTATCAAGAAAACGTGTTTGGAAAGCACGCTTTTAATAATTACCGGCCAAGAGTAATTAAACGCGGCCAAATGTAGTTAGTTGCGGGTAGGTGTGTCAAATGGACAGGTTTGGGCTAAATTTGGTTAGTTATAAATGGGTTGGGTCTGTAATGGGTTATTGACTCATTTAGATCCAATTAGTTAGGAGTCTAATTACCCATACACAACCCACCCGCCCATTAATCCAATTAAAATTACAAATGACTAAAATACTTATATATATTGAAATGACCATATCACCCTTATACATTTAAATGACCAAATTACCCTTGCATACTAAAATTACCATAATACCCCTACATATTAAAATGACCAAATTACCCCTACATACTAAATTACTAAACCGAATGGAGATTCTGCTGAAATTTTAGACATTTTTGGACTTAGTAGTTTAGAGTTTTGAGATTTTTTTTTACTTGATTTTCTCTTCTAAATTGTCGGTGATTATTATGTCCAAATTAGCTTCTTTAAACCTTCTGTCAGATTGAGCCAAACTTATGGGCTATCTCCACTCCCAATCTTTCTTATAACAGTAATGTACCTTTAACAATCAATATTCAATAGTAGCTTGCAAAATTGATTTCAAGGAAAGAAAATGTAAGGAAAAAAAGTGAATGTCGTTTCCCGTCTCTTTTCTTTTCATGTTCTTTATTTCAAACACGGCATTATAAGCACCATCAACATTAATTTTAAGCGAACCATCATCGATCTAGTGGCACCCGTCGTTCTGGATTTGACGCTTGGGATTGGGAAATGATCAATATGATTAATTATCGTTAAGGGTGCGTTTGGATTGAAAAGTTAAGTAACATATTTTTTTTTGTCTATATTTGAATTTTTTTTTTTTGCATTTATTTGTTTTGCGTTAACTTTTGTGACTTATTGATTTGTTTCGACAAAACAAGAGGAAAGTAAAAAATTTTAATCTCAACTCATAATTCGTGGAAGTCGACGAATCGTGTTTGAACAAGCTGGACTGGGCGAAATTCGACCTCTGCTTGGCTCTCAACCAGGTACCCTTGAACTCAATTTGCGGCCTCAAATGCATTTAAAGCAGAAAATATTTAACCTGTTGTGGAGTCCTGTAATGTACGACCAACAACAATCGAGGTTTCGTTTAGTAATTGAGTCGAGTTCAAATTCAAGTTTCAGGCTCGTACAGTAAGTGAGTCAAGCTCAACACTCTAACTTTGGCTCGTTTTGTATAAGCTCGGTTCGAACCGGACTTGACTCATTTACAAACAAACGAAGTTTGAGTTCAAATTTTTGGTTTGTTTAGTGTACGAGTTCACTACAAAACTCGGCTCGACTCCGCTTGTACTGTAACTGGAATTCATAACATGAAACCGTTCAAACCGAATCACCAGTTCTTGATTTGACCAAGAAAAAGGTTCGCTTCACGTAACATGTTTACTTTTGTTTTTTTTTTCATTTTTGTGGTAGTTCTATTTTTTTATTGGATAATATTTATGACCCATTGGGCATTAAGTTGACCCAATGGAAACCCAATTAAGACCCAATAATAAATGGGTTAGATGGGTTTAATAAATGGGTTGGATTGGGTTGGTCTATTTTTTAATAGGTGGATTTGGATTCAATTTGCCATGCACCCCTAGTTGCAGGCTAGAGGCGTGTAAAACACGATAGAATCGTGTATAGTAATTTCGCTTTCATTACTTAGCGGCCTGGAGCAATTACTAGCGGCCACAAGTAATTCTTCGCGGCCAAGAGACGTGCAAAACACAAGAGAATCGTGCATAGTAATCACGCTTTCAATACTCGTGCACTCATGGTTGAACCAACAGTAAATGTGTAGGGCCCACACATGCTACAACTCGTGTGATTTCACACATTTTACGTGAGTGTTTGTGTATATTTTGGATGTGATTCTAGATCAACTTATTGATTTTTTAGAGCAGGTGAGGGAATATTTATTCACCCTCGTTTCTGTTTATCCTCTCCCGCTGGTGTGTTTGTATTCGCTTATATCTCCGATGACCAGAATTGTTTATTTTGTTCAAATTCATTTACTGAAAGATCATGTAGAAGTCCAACTCAAATAAAAATCTGTAAGTGTTTTTTTATCTAATTTTTTTAGAATAATCGAAATTGAACACTCTTCAATATCTGACTGAGCTAAATTTTTGCATAAAATCCTAATTCCTAAAAATTGAATCTGAACAAATTCCACGATTATGATCACAGAAGTGGGACTCAACAATGCATCCGATCAAATTTTTATATTAAGGTTGTAAACGTTAGATCACCTTTTCTCTCTTCAACACACATTAATCTCCACCCGCATTTTATACTCTCTCCATCTCCTTTTCAACCCCCCTGGTAATTAACCCTCTCGTATTTTGATTTTGGTTTCCAATTAACGGATCATAGTTTCGTACATCTCTCGCATTGAGTTTCGTACCTCTCTCACGGTTTTTTTAAAACCTCGTGTGTTGATTTCACATAGTGACATTGTACCACTCTCGCATTTTTTAAAACGTCATGTGTTAATTTCACACAGTGACGTTGATCTATTTGATAATCTAATGTGTATATATATGGCATCAAATCGTTGACAAAATTGTACAAAGTTTGTTTTGGTTGGCTAAGGTTGATGCAGGCCCATTCAACAGTTACATATGGTTCTTTTAGTACAGATTTCTCTTCTGATCGAAGTGTTAGTTTTGTATTGAAGAGTAAATTTAAATGAAAATTTTAACGTAGTTATTTTGTTTTTCTTAGTTTTCAAACCGGGAGATAAAAATTAATTGCCTCAATCGTTACGATGGTGAATGGGCAAGGAAAGAGGAGATTTCTACGAAATTGTATTGATGTTCACGTAATAGCGTTGATCCATCTAATAATCTGATGTGCAACGCATCCAATGCGTATACATTTTTGTTTTGATTGGCCAAGATAAAGTTGATGCCAATTCAACAGTCGCGTAGGGTTCTTTTAATATAAATTTCCTTTCCAAATTGTCAGTTGTGACATTGAATTTAAATTCATATGAATATTTTTATTTGTCTTGCTTCTCTTATTTTTTTAATTAAACTGTTGAATGGGCATCAGATTATCAACATGATAGCAAATGTATGAGAACAGCATTGACAATGTTTAATGTTGTCTGCAATATTTTCACAGGCCGCCACCTTTCTCCGGCTTGGCTTCGCTATCGCTCCTATGTAGTGGTCGACCTAAAAAGTCGTATTCCTGCCATACCGACACTACTACAATAATAGATATGTATCACACTAAGGAAATTCACAAAGATTACGGTTTTCAGTGAAAGTGTGATAAAAAGTGATGCTTAAATTTTTTTTATCACAGTTTAACTCCAAAACTGAGATAAAAAGTGGGTTTTAACACGGAATAAAAGACCTCGCTCTTGAGGTGAGATAAAAGAAAAACAACCTCACATTTGCGGTGTGATAAAAGATTTTAGGGCGAAAAAATGAGATAAAAGATCTCACTCTTGTGGCGAGATAAAAGAGAAAAGACCTCACCCTTGTGGCGTGATAAAAGATTTTAGGGCAAAAAAGAATGAGATAAAAAATCTCGCTCTTGTAGCGAGATAAAAGACAAAAGACCTCACCCTTGTGGCGTGATAAAAAAGAGAAAAGATCTCACTCTTATTGCATGATAAAAGATTTTAGGGCGGAACAGAATGAGATAAAAGATCTTGCTCTTGTGGTGAGATAAAAAAGAAAAGATCTCACCCTTGTAGCGTGATAAAAAACTTAGTGCGAAAAAAAGTGAGATAAATAATCTCACTCTTGCGGCTAGATAAAAAGCCTACCCATTCAGGCAGGCGGTTTGAATTTTCACATGGGCGGACTGATACTCATTTAGGCGGGCTTTGAAAAGTTATGTGAGGAAAACGATGTCGTTTAAGGACTTTGAAAAGTTTTTTTTTTTTTAAAGGTAAGAAAATAAGCCCTAATTACACTCATCCCAAAAAATCTTTACGTTTCATCTTCATCTTCACGCCCAAAAAGATATATAGAGAGAGAAGGCAAATTCCACAAATGGGTTTCACTAGTGCCAGTTGTTTCTTCAACGACGGTGAGTCGAGAATGGAGTTGGGTTTTGAGATTTTGGGGTCCGAAGTTTCTTGAGGGGCCTATTTGGCTCGAGATCGTCGTCGTCAATGGGTTTCTGAGGTTGTCTTATTTTTCAGCTAAAGAGCTCGTTGGCCCTGTTTTCGGTTGGATTTGGATAAAAATTAATTTTGGTTTTGTGTTTAATTTTTTTTGGAGCCTATTTTGATGTGCCACCGGTCTTACTCTATTTCATTACTGATCACAAGAGGATTAATTAGCAGAGAGAGAAAGAAGTATTCTTGGATTCTTGCCTCTGAATTAAGCAATGATGAATTGGTTAAGTTGAAACTATTTGCCAAGTAATTTCGCAATCTGTGTTACTATGTATGCAAGGATGGAACCAGAGGGTTTAGTGGCGGCGGCCGTCATGTCAAGAATTTTAGAAAATGCAATTATTATATGTGACAATTTTTTTTATCTCCAACTTATATGGTCTTGCCACTGCTAGGTTTTTTTCCTTATTTTTTTATTATATTCTAGTCATAAATCTTCTTTTTTTTTTTTAAGAAAGGAGATCCAAAAAAGTATTCCAAAACTAAATTTAATGGGCCAAAGTGAAATAATATAAATGATGATGTGTAATTAAGAAAAAAAATTTCACACTCTAACCCTAAAACAACTTAACCTAAAAAAATTAAGGGAATTTAATTATTATGCCATTATTGATGCCCAAAATTAAAATTAGTCCTTTGTCATACTCCATGTGTAAATGACAAACATCATTTAGTTTAGTTTTTGTTATGTTATTTTAATTTTTTCTGGAGCCGATGACTATTAATATTGTAATGCATTTTTGTATTGAGGATCAGTCTTTACGAACTTTATCTTGACTTTAATTGAATCCCCGCTAATAAGCGGTGGATGAGATCTATCTCCAAATTAGTCGTTCTATTAGGTTGGATATCGAGTCATGCAGAAAGATACCCCATTGAGTCGTCAAGCCAGCATAAGGAAGTTAATGAGTACGAGGATATATATATATATATATATACAGAGATTTTCCAGTGCTTTGGGAACACAACCACGTGGATATTCTTGTATTCTTAATTTATTTTACTTTTGCTTGAACCCAATCAAATCTACAACTATGACTATGCAACCAAAATTAATGAGCTAACCAAGATTAAGAGTGACCAATCAGATTCAAATATAGCCAAGTTCATTAGAAAACGTTATTTGGAGACAGTTGCATTCTTTACTTTTTATAATCACTTATATCTCTTTGTCTCGTGCCACTTTTAATTAATTAGTTGGAGATAGATTCCTTAAATTGTCTTTCGAAATTATTTCAACTATAACATTCACGTACGAGATCGAGAATTAAGAACCAGATCAGAAGTTACTATGGGAGGATTTCTTGACCTGGGAATTATCCTGCTGACAAGTACGTATGTGTACTATTCAAATAGTCTTGGTCTCTCTTTTGGTTTCATTTAATTGAGAATGATGGTTTGGTGTCTAATGAGAGAATGTTATCAACTTATTGTTGAACGAGGGAATAAAAAGGACCGAATGAAATTCATTTCTCATTGAATTAATAGGTCCCCACCTTATCAACTTATTGCTGACAAGTACGTATGTGGACTATTCAAATAGTCTTGGTCACTCTTTTTGGTTTCATTTAATTGAGAATGATGGTTTGGTGTCTAATGAGAGAATATTATCAACTTATTGTTGAACGAGGGAATCAAAAGGACTTAATGAAATTCATTTCCTTTTGAATTAATAGGTCCCCACTTTATCAGCTGGTGGCAAACAAGGGCCTCATACATTGTTATTGAAGCTGACTGCAAATTAAAGTCTTCACTGAAAGTTTGCTAAAATAAACAAACGAAATGTCTCAATTGCACATTGAATGAGCTTATCCCCACACACGGTCATTCTTGTATTTGAGAAGGATTGTGTGTGGAATTTTTTTGCTCAAATCCAATATTGGAAGACTCCGCACTTCATTAATTTGTTTGTTTGTTTATTTGTTTGATTGAAGATTCGTCCATTTGGATTGGAGAAGCCAGTAAATGTTATTTTTTTGTTGTTGTGGAAATTAGTATTTTGCGAGACTTGATTTAAGTGAGAGTTTTGGTTAAGAGTTTCTGATTGCAGTTTTGGTGAGAGAATTTATAATAAATGGTCATACAATATAATATTGCAGAATGAATGAGTATTGGATCCACATTATAATATTGCATTATTATAATGTATGACCTATAATGACTTGCGCCAACTGACATGCTAACCAAGGATGGAACAAAGGGGGTCTAATGACGGCGACTGCCACGATAAGAATTTTAGAAAATGCAATTATTATATGTGACAAATTTTTTTTATCCCAAACTTATATAGTCTCATTACTGCTAGGTTTTTTTCCTTATTTTTTATTATATACTAGTCATAAATCTTTTATTTTTTTTTCATGAAAGAAGACCCAAAAAAATATTCCAAAACTAAATTTAATGGGCCAAAGTGAAATAATATAAATGATGATGTGTAATTAAGGAAAAAAATATTCCACACTCTAACACTAAAACAACTTAACCTAAAAAAATTAAGAAAATTTAATTATTATGCCATTATCGATGCGCAAATTTAAAATTAGTCTTCGTTTGTACTCCATGTGTAAATGACAAACATCATTTAGTTTAGTTTTTGTTATGTTACTTTAATTTTTTCCGGAGCCGATGACTATTAATATTGTAATGTATTTTATTTTTATTTTTTTAGTATACATTTCGCCACTGCTAGGATAAAATCCTGGTTCCGTCCTTATGTGTACGTAATAGATAGGCATGCAATGTTATGTCAGAGGCATTTCCAAATCACTCACTTTCTCTAATTGGAAATCAATTCAGTGCTAAGCACATGACTATATTGTTGGCATACGTAAACCTTTGGATTAGACCAAATGGGAAGTTTCAGCGTATGTATTTTTATATATATTTTAATATCATGTTAATTGCATTTTAAAAAATTCAGCAAATTTTTAAAAAAAAAAAGTTTTTTCACTTTAGGAAGTAAATATAAATATTTTTGTTTTCCTAATATAACAGAAGTTCTTGGCTAGCTTAGTGGTAAAAACTTGAGAAATCAACCAAGAGTGCGTGGGTTTGAAACTTGGCAATGACAAGAAAAGATTGTCTAATAGATTCAAAGAAAAGATCACGCGCAATAATTTTTCATCTCAGTTTATGGTGTGATTATTTTGAACTTTCAATCACGGTTACAGACCATGATCTAAAGTGACATACAATCACTTTCAAAAAAGAGAAACAATCACGCCCA
Organism: Rhododendron vialii; assembly: GCF_030253575.1. NCBI lineage: Eukaryota > Viridiplantae > Streptophyta > Magnoliopsida > Ericales > Ericaceae > Rhododendron > Rhododendron vialii. Next base: position 6,579,678 of record NC_080563.1, read on the forward strand.
AGAGAAACAATCACAACTTATAATCATGATAAAAGAAAAACGATCACGCCTTTTGGCTGTGATTGTTTCTCTCCTTCAATCACGGTTTATAACCGTGATAAAAGAGAGTGACTTACAATCACACCCAGATCCATCACGGTAGCAGGAGCGTGATAAAAAACTTACAATCATAGCCAATAGCTGTGATCTTTATGATTTATTGTAGTAGTGCGACAATCGAGGGTGCTGTAACGACCCGAATTTTTAACCCAATTTTTTTTTCTAAATATAATATTATTAGAATTATTTTCCTTAATGCAATTCTTTTTTTTAAATACAATTATGCATGCAATATATATATATGCATTCTTTTTAAATTTTTCCTACATACACATGCGTGTATGCACACTCCTCCCTCACCTCAAACTCCTTCCGTCTCTCTGTCTCCTACTCAGTCTCTACTTCCTCCCTAACCCAAAAATCAAGCCCTATTCGTCCATTCCAAATCCTATGAACCCAACCCCATCAAATTAACTCTTATCATCTTCTACCAAAATTCTCCTATAAATACCCCACCCCCTTGACCCACGGAATTTACACTGCAATATTCCCCACGCGCCAACCAGAAAAAAAAAGAAGAGAAAAACAAAAGAAACCCAAGCTCCAATCAATGAAGTTTTAGAGAGAGAAAGAAAGAGAGAGAAAAGTGGATTTTGTACCAAGATCAGACCGAAATCCAATTCGATCGTTCCAAACTCTTCCCACAACTCAGAGCATCCCCAAACAAGCCTCAATCCGATCCCAAAGTCTTCCGATCAAAGAACCCGAAGTTTTCTTCCCCACAATTCAAGATTCGTTTTTAAATCAATTCGATCCGATTAAAGGTACTATAATCCATTCCAACCTCTTCTCTAAGTATATTAAGTGTTTATATGCTTAACCCTATGTCCCGAACGAAAAAAATATAGTTAACCGCGCGTTTTCTGCCGTATTTACCAAAGTGATATTATTTTTGAGTCCGACACTTTATTTGAAATTATTTACGAAGAAGATGACCCTTCTAATGGTTATTTTACATTCCGTCTGATATTATTATTATGAAAAACTACTGATATGATATTATTTTATTACAGTTTAATATCATATTAGTATAAAATATATTAGTTATATCAGTTTAATTTATCTGGTAGATTGAATTGGTTTTAAATGTTTCGAAAAATCTTTGCGACCTCCCGAACCCTATTTTTGACCCCCGAATTATTTTTCCTAAATTTTTCACATCTCAAATATCATAACTTGTTAAGATTATATATATTTTTATTTAATTATCTATTTATTAAATTATTTATTAGTTATCTATCAAAGTTTACAAACGAAAAATCTTTACGACCTTCCAAACAATGTTTTAACACCCAAACTAATTTTTTATAAACTTCTTGCATCTTAAAGATGATATCTTGTTTAATTAATATTTTTTTTATTTAATCTACTATTTATTGTTATTTTTATAGCGTTTCTAATCAAAAATTCCTCACGACCTTATAAACCTTATTATTAATGCCCGAATAATTTTATTTAGACTATCTACTTTCTGAAGATGAAATTTTGTTAACCGTAACATATTTTAATTTGTAAATTATTTATTAATCTATTTACTTCACTTTCGGCCACTTTATTTAAAGTCTTTATTTAAATTAATCCCGTGACCTTCCAAACCCAACTTTTGACACACAACTGGTTGCATAGGACCTTTAGGACTCTTATTTAAGGTCATGATAAATATTCTAATATTTTTATATAATTAATGTATTAGATTGGTTTTTAATTAATCTATTATCTTATAATTAATTAATAAGAGCCCATAAAAGTTTCCTTTTTATTTCTTTTTAAAACTCTTACTTTATTATCGACATCGTGACCATACAAGATTTAGGGCAACGGCCCGTTCATAATAAGTTGCGTGATTACATTGTTTATTAATTGTTTTAATTATTATTGATTTGTTGTATATTGCATCGATTTGAGTGATAGATTGGACCCTAGAGACATGGGGTGGTATGCGAGTAGAATTCACCTAGACGATGCTAGATAATAGATGAATTGAAAAGTTTTATTTCTAGATTGCCTGCAGGCGTGATGTTGAGATTTGTGATGAAATTGAAACTAGCGTGTGTCCAGTGGTGAATTGATAAACTGGCGTGTGTCCAGTGATGAGTTGATAAACTGGCATGTGTCCAGTGCTGGCGTGTGTCCAGTGATGATTTGATAAACTGGCGTGTGCCCAGTGATGATTGTGAAGTGGTATATAAGATAAGCGAACCCTAGTTATGATTCAGGCATGATAAGCTTTCTTTTGTTGTAATGAGAGGGATACACGCTAGGTACATAACTGAAGTGCAATCCGCGACAACAAAAGAAAATGAGCTCATGGGACAGGGCATAGCTAGCGGTTGGGGAGGAAAGATCTCGCGGAGAGATCTTAGATTTCACATTAGGTTATGGATAGTAATGAACTGGCTTATGTGGAGAATATTTGTTTGGCTTCTTCGATTCAATATTATCTTGTTACCTGCTAATTGTAAAGTAAGAGGGGTGGTTGGGTTGGATTATTCTACTGGGTGATTTATCACTCACGGATACGTCTGTATCCTGGCAAATCGTTTGTTTCGGCGATCAATTTGCCAGTGGGCACAGGATTCAATGGAGATGATTCAAAGATGGTGCAGTTCAACACGGAAAGAATATCAAGAACGAAGATCTAGTATGCTTCGAATTTGTATCAAGCCTAGAGTCAGCTCTGAAGTTAATGTATTTTGAATCAGTAAATTTATCTTGCGACTGTAATAGCTAAACTTTATTTTGAAAAATTATATTTATTTAGCAAATTTTCTTAAGATTTTATTTTATTTTGCTTCCGAAAAGTCGGGGCGTTACAGGTGCCTTGCTTTGTAACATGGTGACTGGTAAGGACAAAAAAATCAATCTGAACAGAAAAAAGTTATGTACCGTTCGGACAAATAAGCCACAGTGGCTTATTTTTTGTCCTTATTCAAATTTTTTTCGTATCACTTGGCTTATTGTCATTTTTTTGGGAATTATTGCATCCTCACGACAAGAGAAATCTAAAAAGTAAAAAATTTTAACCGAAATCCAATTTTTTTTGAATAAAGACGAAAAAAATTGGCTTATTGATTTTTTTTCGTCTTTATTCAAAAAAAATTGAATTTCGGTCAAATTTTTTTACTTTTTAGATTCCTCTTGACGTGAGGATGCAATAATCCCCCCAAAAATGACAATAAGCCAAGTGATACGAAAAAAATTTGAATAAGGACAAAAAATAAGCCAAAGTAGCTTATTTGTCCAAACACTCCTGATCTATATATGAACCATGGTTACATCTTTTTTTATGGCTAAGCTAAAAAAGGTCTAGGAGGGGGTGATTGGGCATAACAACCCCTCTCTGGGCGTGATCATAAGGACTCTAGACGTGCGGCGGTTCTCGGGAGGGACCAAAGAGCCATAGCAAGTCCTACACTCCACCAAGGGCTAGCGGGTCAAAATCGGACTGCCTAGAGGGACCAAATTCGAGAGAGTGTCGTTGGCACATACAACTCGAACTTGAGACCTCTTGGCTCATCCGAATCCAATGGGAGTAGGCTCCATTCCAGAAACCTTCTTAAAAAATAAGCAGCTTATTTCATATTTTCAAACTCAAAAATAATGTAAATAAAAAATATTTTTTTAATTTTTTTTGCATCGTATAAAAGATCTCGATGAAATTTTTCAAACAAGATCCATATTGCATATTTTTAGATTTCAATAAAACCATAATTTTTTAGCTTGAAATTGCATTCTTAAAAAATAAAAGTTTTTTTTACGTTCCGGAACGGGGCCTGGTGGGAAAAAACCAATGGTTACTTCAATATGTTGGTTTTGAAACCAAACATACTGTGCAAATTACAAGTCTACCCCTTTTTTCAACAAGAACCACCTGAAGAACCTAGAAAAAGTATGGGCAAACTTGGAATCGCCTATCATACAATTAAAGCAAATCAAATCTCAAAATCAGGCTAATAAAGAGTCAAATATATCAAAGGAAATGATTTTGCCACTTCTTTTTTTGTTAACGTCACTCCCTTGCAAGTGTATTTTTGCACAAAAATACATTTGTAAGGGAGTGGCGTTAACAAAAAAAGAAGTGGCAAAATCAGCAGCCTATATCAAATGCAAACCACATTATAGATGACATTAAATGCAAACCGTGTATGATTTTTGTTTACATTTCTCCATTGTAATTCTTTTTTTTTTATGAACAAAATCATTCTAGTTATATTAATACGAAAATGAAGTACAACTAAAACAACCAAACAAAATACAACAGAAACAACAAAACAAAATACAACAAAACAAAACAAGAAAAGCGCTCAATGCTGATGTTAGTCCCAGTACTCCGCTCATGGAGGTGGGCGGATGGAGAATCACCATCGGATCGCACTCCCGCCGCAGGATCTCCAACGGATCTACGAAATCCCGAAAAATCTGTCAATGGATCTGCGAAATCCCGAAATATCCGGCAATAATTCAGAAATCCAGAAGAATCCGGCAATAAATGACGAACTAAATGCTATACATACCGGTAGTCTAAGAAAGGGATTCACAAGACTCATTTAAGTTCTCGCTCAAGAAGTATTAGGATAAACTCTGGACGGTCAGTGTTCTACTAGAAATTCTTAGAGAGAGACTGTTTACCCATCGAATTTCTGGTAAATCACTGATCCGATTAGAGCTTATTTCTAAAGAAGGAATTACGTCCTCTAGTCTAAGAAGATAACCAAGACCGACCATATCCTTTTGTATCATCTTTCTTTTCGCATGCTTTGTTTTCTTCTTCTTGTTTTTGCTTCTTAAATTCCCTTAATTAGGTAAAAAGGGGGCCTAAGATCCCATTGTTTTTCTCAGAAAAAAATAAGTCTCCCAAAGTCGAAGGATAGATAAATTTCCAAGATGGTACTAATTTTTTTCACTCATAGAAGTAGATTACCATTTGCATTATGGGAGAAAACTTCCTTCAATCCTTTTAGTTGATAACATAAGAGTCGATTTTTCATCAAAGTTACAATCAAATGTGCTCGACTTGTGAGACCATAAAGAACATCTCAATCAACTTGGCAAAGCCGGCGCTGAGCTACAGTTTGAGGTGCAGCTGCTTTAGGCCTTCGAAAATTTACAATTTTTTGGGACACTCCTACTTTGATACCGACTAGTCCAACAAAAATGAGTTTCATCTATATTTTTCGCTTTAGACCCTCAAAAAGTCAGGACGGCCTTGCAACTTGGCAGAAGCCAGCCCAATTTGAGGAACCGAATCAGTTTTTCAATGCGTATGAGTTTATTTTTGTAACCATGGCCATGAGCTACTTAGTAGAGTTCGTTCCTCCAGGCTTCTCTTTGAGATATTGGGAGTCCCTCTTCTTGTTCTCAGAGAGAGAGAGAGAGAGAGAGAGGGTGGGGGGGTTTGGGGGAAGTTGGGCTTTTTTTAATAGATTGGGCTGGACTGTTTTCTGACTACAAAATTGGAATGGGCTCATTGAGTGCCTCATAGGACGTGCATAGAAATGGGGTCATTGAGTGTCGTGGGCCTGGCCCGGTGCAAGATTTGGCTCTGATAGTTGAAAAGAGACAAAAGAATCAGTTTGGTTACGGTGATAGAAATCTATTTTTCAGAAACTCCGTTCCGGTTTTTTAAAAAATGAATTTTTAGAGAAGAAATATAATTTCAAGCTCAAAAATTATATTTTTACGCAAATAATTTTTCTAGCAATATGAATCTTGTTTAATAGATCCGATTGAGATATTTTAAACGGTGTGAAAAAAAATTTAAAAAATTATTTTTCATTTTCATTATATTTGAGTTTGAAATTACCTTCTTTTTAAAAAAGAATGTTTAAAAAAAAAGCGAAACGGCATTTATTTGATTGATGATATTCCAAACTCATTTTTTGGAAAAAACCATTTTGAGAAAGCATTCAATTTGGGCAAAGCGTTTTAAAATTTTCAAAAGTAAGTATCATGAAGATGATATACGTATTGATCGATAGTTTTAAAGATATTTTTTTCTATAAGCACTCTATAACTGGATGTTCAAGGTTTTATTCTCCCGACTTTACACTTCGTTTGAGAAATGAATAATATTTTCCCCTCCCCCGTCCCCATAAAATCATGGAAAAGGAGTAGGTAATTATTTGTATATAAAAACTCGTTTACACGGAATTGTGTAAGGATCGTCACACACAAGCGCACGATATACGAGTATAAACAGTAAAGAAATCAACACAGAGATATATGTGGTTCCCCAAAATCGGGTGCATCTACGGGAGCGAGAGCGGCTGCTGTTCTTTATTATACCGACTCTATTTATACCGACTCTATTTTAAAACATAGAGTATTTATACCGACTCTGTTTTAACCATAACCTGGTATTTGGTTTGTATTCCAAAAATACCCTTGTGCATCTGACTTTCTTTCTAGAACTACTTAGTATCTCTTCATACTTAATATACGAGCCGCAGTTCTAACAAATTGCACAACAACTAGACCTGACCCGCTTGACTCAAATTAGCATTTCTTTAGGCTTTTCCTCTTTGTTTGGAAGTTGGAACAGATACTAGCTCTAACTAGAAGAAGTCAACCGAGGGAGAGCACCCTTTCTTCTCGTCCAAGGTAGAGGTAGAAGCAGGAAAACTAGACTCAACCCAGAAGGCTGCCTAACCATCGGAGAAATTAGCGGCGGAGAAACATCACATGTCGTTTTGGAAGTTAGTTTAGTTTGCACTTAGCACTTGTTCAATATCACTGCAAGAATTTGAACAAAGTCAAAGTTGAATTAACCTTCCGGTCCTTCCCGTGGCGTCATGTTTGGTATAGTAGTTGACATTTTTATCAAAGGTGCAAGAATTCGCGTAATACACAACTGCTCGAGACCAGGACGGTACTGATCATGATGACACCGAAAAATCAAAATGGAATGTCGTATTATCAGCAGCGGCGTGCATATAGAGAAACTTAACGAATTAATTTTCCTCATAAATTCTTCATTTCATCGTTTCCCGTCTTCAAGTTTCTCAATCATGTTGCCAGTTTAAGGCCCGATTTCCGGACCAGATATTTTTACTAAGTAGCTTTTTAGATCGACGCCTTCACTTTTTAATTTTGACTTCTGATTCAAAACAAACTATACATCCATAAAAAGGAGACCTCAGGAGAGCGCACAGTCAAACATGTGTATACATACATATACTTACCTTAAAAAGTCATATTAAAAATTTTAAGACATTGAAATAACATTTCACAATTAAATAAATTATTGCTTTTCCTAGTCAACTAGCCTAACATAAGAGGAAAAGAGGAAGCTAGCTTTGTACTACTTTTTCCATTACAAAAATTCTCCATACCATTCTAACGTCAAATACCACATTCAAACTGCGAGATTAATTAAAAATTGCCATCTTAACTCCACATTCTAATCAAGCTAATTAGCTAGAAGCTAGTCCCCATTAATCTGAATTAAGTAATTCCATGTTATCTGGATGGTCCAAGAAGCAAAAAGCAAGAAAGTGGAGCTGTATCCTTTATTTTATTATTTTATTTCAAGAAGAAAGTGCTTTCAGTTTTTTCTTCTTCTTTTGAAGTCCACAATTAACTGCCCTTATTTGAATTTTGCTTTTTGCCGTTAATTTGGTACAATTGGACTATGAGTCTAACTGTTTTCTGCCGAGTGCTTCCCAAACGGTATATATGTGGTCAACAAACAGGAGCCAGTTTTGACTAGAAGGCCGTTTTTTTTTCCCCTCCCCGTGATGTAAGGTGTTCCGGCCCTTCTGGGCCAGCTTGCGAGCACTTCCGACTAATTCCTACAATTTCTAACAAAGTCTTTTCACACGCTTGCGCGTGGGGTGAGGTGGCCGGCCCCAACAATTTGCTGGCAAGGTGTATCGAACTTGAGACATTGGCAGAGAGCAAACCCCTAAATTCCAAGCCGAGACCACTTGGCCAATCTCTTGGGATTAAAGCCATTTTTAATCCGAAGTAGGACGTTGTTCTTACTGAAATCATTGGGGCCAACTCGGCGTTGGTGGTAAGGAAACCGCTTCAAACGAAGTCGTAAGTCATGACTAGTGGAGTGGTAGCACAGTGGTAGGCACCATATACTCTCATGCATTTGATTGGGGTTCAACCCTCACTAATTACAACTTAACACTACTGATTTTTGTCGAGGAAATAAAAATGGAGTCGTAAGTCCTTATTAATTGAGATCGGCTACCTAAATTCATTGTCACTAATAAATTATGTCGAGTACATGCACCATGTTCCATGATTAAGGGAACGCCTTCAAATAACTCATCGTAATCTGGTTCATGTCATAAGGATCTAACACGATTTTTTATGTATTGGTTGTCAGCAACATATCCCTTCTCTTTTTTTTTTCAACATGGTAAGAAACTTTCATTGATAAATAGAGCATCGTAGCACATCAAAAAAGACGATTCTTGTTCCACAGAGATTCAATAATCAATAAAAAGGTCTAGCTTCCGAAGTACGAATACCAAAACTTCACAAACCCGAAGCTGTGAAAGTGTATTACAAAACATCACATATCCCTTCTCCTTTACCCAGGTTTTTTTTTTTTTTGCTCGGTAAACGAAACTTTTTATAGAAACTCGAAAGGGTACATCGAGGGTAAAACAAGACAAACGAAAACAGTGACTAGCCCACCCAGGTTTTGGATTGACTTTGTGACAATTAGAACTCGAAAGCATGACACATGCAGGCGGATGGCAGTATTGGTGGCAAGGAAGAGGAGAAAAATGATTTACAAATTGAACTTTGCCAGCGGTAGGTATAGTAGCTAGTAAGATAAAACGCTTTAATATTTTTTCAAAATAAATGTCTACAAACAATTACGTACGGCATCTGGTATGGATTATTTTGTAACTAGAAGATTTTTTTGTGTGTGTGTAGCATTATCCAATATGAAAAGGCCGTAATGCAACACAGAGTGGAATCTCGTACTGAATGACCCAATATTATATAATTCTTTTGCTTACCGTTTATTGAACATTATTTCGATAATATATATCACAGTCAGATTATCTTGAATGCGGATATTGATGATCTGTATAAAATTCATGTTATGGATACGAGAGAGATGCCAATAATAGAAATGCCGCAAAGCAAAACATGCAATATATAGTTAAGCCTGTGAATTCATTCTTTGACTTGGCCTTAAATGCAACAAAATGATTTTAGTCTCTAAGTCTTTTATTTTTAATCTGAAAAAAGATTTCATTCATTAAAAAAAATTGAAATCAGTACAATAATAAAAGAAAAGCATTGAGAGCCTAATTGAGGGCACAACTCTCTCCTATTACTGTTAACCTATCTGATCTGTCTTTTTGAAGTTTTTCTTTTTTCTTTTGAAGCAAGAGCAATCCCTTTTTTTAAAGCCACTTTCCTTTGTGTCTTTATTAGATGATTTGTTTTGTAAGAGAATGAGAGTGACATTAACAAAAAGGGGAGTGACAAAATCAATTCTCAACAATAATTAACAACAACATCAAGAACTAATGATTAGGCAGATTACAATGGAAGTTCTTGTAATTTGCCCCTTTTGTCTCAATTTGGTAGGGAGGAGAAACAAATCATTTGCATATAAATTATGAACCTAAAACCTGGCCACGTGAGCTGCACGTGTCTATTTGTTTGTCAGAAACAATAGACATTATTGTTTTTCTTTTCTTTTTTGAGAAAACAATAGGCATTGTTGATTTGATAAATGCGAGAGAAACTCTTACTCAGGGTTTTTTTTTTTTCTCCGCAAACAGAACTTTTTATTAAACTCGAAAGGGTACATCGATGAGGAAATCAAAAGTACAAAGATCTATCCAACCAAAGTTGGATAAAACACCCTCAAATACTTATTCTACACCTTCACTTTTCGTATCCCATCCAAATAACCTTTAAAATCCTCCACTGTGTAAATCTTGATGTCAAACTTAGCCTTCATCCACATGGCTACTCTAGTTTTGACTAACTCCACCACTTCTGAGCCATTTCAAATTGCAATGACCAGATTGAGACAAACGGCCCTAATTTTCCCTCATTACTTTTGATAAAGACGTACATAATCTCCCTTGGCTGTAAATAACTTATACCCCAAAGCCCAAAGTAAGAAAAAACTCCACTCCAAGTCCCCATGCCTTTTGGTTTTTGCCCAAAACACACCACGGCAAGTCTGGTGATGACGCCATGATCAATTTTATCAAAAGTGAGAAGTTGTTTTAGGTTAGTTTAACTTCTTTCACCCTTAATGCCAACCCATAACTTCTTTATTAATTCTTTCCTTGCACACAATTAGGTTAAAACCACCTAAAACATTGTTAACTTCCCTAACACACTCTACCAAACATGCCTCTTCCAAATTTAGACATATCGTGTAGCATACGTACGTGCATACCCATACTTGTATATGTATTTTGTATTATTTTTGTGATAACTCACTCGGGAAATGAATCCTGATGTTCTCTGGTGATCGAGACCTCAATTAGAGACATAGCTCCATATGAACTAGCTCAGCATCAGTCAAGGCCCTGTAATAAGAGATGATCACTTCTCTCAGGTCAAGTATTGCGACTAGAGGGTCTTGTTTGGGCTGGTGGATGCTGTAGTGGGTCCCGTTCCTATCACAAAAAAATTAAATTAAATTGGCTTAATATGAACCGTGAGAATATGGATTTGTTCTCTTTTGGTCCTTAAAACCAGTCTCCCTAACTTTCTCTGTGCACGATTTTCAATAAGTTTATCTCCGCTTATTAATCCCATCTTTTTATTTATCTTTCTCTGTTCATTATTCCAAAATCTTCCCCCAGAAGTCATGTCAACCAACCCCATAATGATTGGCGTCCAGTTTATCGAAAACCGATAATTTAGTGAGAAGGAATAGAGGGTAAATCATGGAACGAGCACGTGGTGAGTTTTAGTTAAAACGTTGTAATCCTTGTCGTTCATATCAAATTGACTTGAAAACATAGAAAAATGCTAGGGCAAGTGTGAAGAGTTGGTAACACATCGATTAAATCAACATTTTTTTTGGATAACCAGATTTCCGGGCAGCCAATTTGGACGCACTTCGACTAAATCTGTAGCTCTAAAGTTAACGACTGGACAAACTCTCATGTAGCCCTTAGGTTCAAAACATTTAGCCTCCGGAGGATTTGAACATATGATTTTATGAAAGACAAACAATACTTATTTTCTTTCTCATGCCCGGCCACCTGCCCAAACCCCAGGAGTTTTAAATCAACATTAATCAGCACTCACATTTTAAGTTGAATCGTTAAATTAACAAGTGTGCCTTGCTAATTAATGTGACTCACAACTGTTACTAAAGGTTTTCTTAGCTTGCCAGTGTTAATAATTACTAATATTAAATGTTTTAACAGTTAAAAACCTTTCACCTGCCCATTAGTTGTTTCAACAGTTAAATTACCTTTACAACAACTCGAGTATTAATTAATGAGTCAAGCCATAACCTCTCCTGATTTTTCCATTGTATTGGGTAATTTTGATTTTTCTTTCTTATTTGATGAACAAATACATTTCACATTTCACCACCACGAGTAGCAAAAGTCTGATAGTACTACTACTTTTATAGTGCCAATACTTACGTACGACATGAACAAGATTCTAGTATGTACTAATAGATATGCAACCCGGTCTCCTAAGATTTTATATTCGAAACTTCTCAAATATGTTATCAATTCGATCGTTTGGGGCGAGTCCATGTGAAACTTTGGTCTGACTATCATTTGGAGTCTGGCACCCTAGCTAGTGGGACGAGTGGATTGGTCCATCAGGATTTATCAAAGTGCACGTAAGTTGTTTTAAGCACCTCAGTTATGAAAATTCATAAGTAATAGATGTACTACGATGTCTAGTTTTTAAAAAGTACTAAATGGCCTTTTTTTCCCTTTCACAAAATACCAAAGGACAAAGCCCATTTAATACTTTTAACACTTTTTACCAGTTTTGGGAAACTAGGCCTATATATTCAAAAAAAAAAATAAAAATCATGTAATAAAGTAGTATATGTTTAATCTAAATTATGAAAAATATAAATTATACACGTCGCCTATCAAATACCATACAGAATTAAGTTTAACAAAATATAGGTCTTAATTTGAAAGTCCACCCAATGATGCAATATATATATTCTCATTACATCTCGATGCTCATTTGCCGGCTGCCAATCGGCAACATTCCAGCATAAGAGCGTTTGCTCTTGTGAGTCAAATCATCACTAAAATACTATGACCAAAAAAAAAAAAAAAACCTATGTACTAAGTATATCTAACCGTATATAATCGTGTATTTTATTATTAATTTTTTTTAATCACAAGTAAAACAGTACTGAGACAGCACTATAATTTAGAGAAGTGATTTTGACACTCCCATTTTTTGTCTAACGGCACTCACCTTTTCTCTTCATCTCCATCACCTAATAAAGACACAAAGGGGAAAGCCGTTAGAGAAAAAAAGAGTGCCAAAATCACTCCCCATAATTTATAGTGTAGGTAAGTATAGATATAGAGAAGTAATTTTGGCACTCAAAATATTTGTCTTTTAGTGTTCCTGTTATGCGTATTTTGAACGCTAAAAGGCAAAAATTAAATTGTAGTTATCAAAAAGTGAAGTGCCAACATCAATTATCCAAATATATAGATTGCTATCCGGCATACTTGATTAATATAGGAGTAGAATAACTCCTCATAAGATTGTGATTGGAGTAGAGCTACGTACGTAAGATATATTTGACTTAGAAACATGAATAATCTACATAAGATTTCATTTAAACTCATAGACAATCTAGGTTGTTAGATTGGTCAATTGAAACTTTCTTTCTTTCTTGAAGAAAAAAAATTATAAATTCAAGATTCGTTGTCTTGTACTTACACACATTCAAAGCTCTTTGACGGAAAATGACTTAGCGTTACTCTATAACTTAAGTATCGATGTGAGAAACTACATTTCCTAATATATAATTGTGCTGATGGTACGTAGTGATTTTTACACTCTATTTTTTTTATATAGCCGTACTTATTATTTTTTATTTATTTATAACTGCAACGTTGTCTTTCAACTTTTCTATTTTTTTTTAAATATGAAAGGGCACTATCATAGAAAAATTACATGAATGAAGACAAAAAAAAAAAAAAATAAGCACACAAAATGGTTTTAAAAAAAATATTGCCTGTGAAAATCAGTTTGTGAATGCAGAGGTATATAAACCATTAATTTATGGGATCTGTTAGGGTAATGAAATTGCGTTAAGTAGTTATTGTCATAATCAAAATGAAAGGAGGATTATATGAATAGCTCTAACTCTTCATTGGTATATGTTGGTTGACTTGTAATCATCCTAGGAATACCCAAGTGTGTGTGTATATATATATATATGTTAATTTGGAAAGTCGATGGTGGTGGTGCTTTTTAAGAATGTGTGAATCGGTCGAAACTGGAAGGTCATCCCTATAGGAATCTTCTCTCTCTAGCACTATTATACTTCTATACATTTTTTAAAATATATTTTAATACATTTTTTAAACTTTAAAGACGGCCCACTAGTTTATATAGTTTTTTTCATTAATTAAAGTGTTCGAATTAGTTACCGTGTCCCTCGACTTATTTATAGAAAACCAATCATTCCGTTCACTAGCAAGAAGCCCATTTTAAGCTGTAACAAAATTTTATAATAAGTAACGCCGATATTTTAAACTTGAGACGACGGCCTGACCTAGGTCACTAGACTAGATCTTGGGGATTCTCTGTCAATATAAAAACAAACAACTATATATATAATATGCGTATATACGAAGACTAGGAGTATTGTAAATTTTATTTGAATGTGTACATAATATATGTTGGTAAACAAGCACAGAACCACAAAGACCCGGCCACCAGTGGATTTTATATTTCCTTCCAGCAAGACTGCAAGAGAGAGAGGAGAGAGAGAGAGAGAGAGGGTAGAGAGAGAGTCGGCTACCGGCCACGTGTTCCTTCCGTTTCAAACTCTTGCCACTCAATCTCCATACCTTCTTAGTCATAATTCAACAACATTCTCCAAGTAGCAATTGCTTCTTTCCCAACCATTACCTCTCTCTCTCTCTCTAGAATCAACTCTTTTTCTGGGTAAATCAACTTGTTCTTTTTTGTGTATAAATACTCACAGCCGGCCGAATGATAAGACACTAACATTTTCATTTCCATACCCTCCAACCATCCCAACAGAACGCTCATCTCTCTCTCTCTCTCTCTCTCTCTCTCTCTCTCTCTCTCTGAAAAGGTACAAGCTAGACAACAAAGATGATTCTCTATAGTCATTTTGTCGTCCCAGTACTATGCATTTTGTTAGTGTCTACTTCTGCATTCTCTTTTAGCTTCACCACTCTTTTACCGGACCAACTTAGGAGGAGCACTACTATTAATCATGGTCATCATGCGGTGGAACCCGCTCACAAAACCTTTGGTCTTCCAAGTTTTGGCCTTTCAACCCGATTGGCCGCTGGTCGCCGTTCATCAAGCTCTCCAAAAACGGTGAATGTGGATGACTTCGGAGCCAAAGCGGATGGAACTGATGATTCAAAGGTACCTCACCTGTGCTAAAACAAATTTCATTCGATGCGTTGTCGGGAGATTTATTCTTTTCAAAATGTATTGAAGTGGGTATTAATTTTTTTTTTTTTTGCTCTCAATTTAGGCTTTCAAGGCAGCTTGGAATGAGGCTTGTGCTTCTAAGAATGCTGTTCTTGTGGTGCCTAAAAACAGGATATATCATCTTAAGCCACTAACCTTTTTAGGCCCATGCAGCTCTGGTTTTACAATGCAGGTGAGTTTATTAGTGAACTACTATGTTCTAAACTCTTATAAAAATGATTCACACTTCAGAGAATCACACAAAAAAAAATCGACAATTTGATAAAATTTCATTCTCTTGGAAATAATTTTGTTCACCTACTTGATCGATCCCACCTAGACTGTTGGTTAAAACAGTGTAATGGGTTCGATTTAGAGTAGCAGACCTTAGCGCTATTTCCAATCACGTTAAGGGTATTGTTACTCCATCGGTCAAGTAAGTGTACAAAATCAAACTCGTATGATCACTTGTCTCCGCTCCTATAACCTTAGGCGCTATTTCCATGATGATATCGTTGATTGATCTCTTTCCTTCCTTTGTATTTTCTAATTAGATCGATGGGACGATTAAAGCTTCCAATAAGCCAGCAGACTACAGCGCGGATCCAAGACATTGGCTTCAATTTGTAAACCTAGAAAACTTCAATGTGCGAGGTGCCGGAACCATCAACGGCAATGGAAAGATATGGTGGCGAAAGTCTTGCAAAATCAACAAAAGCCTTGTACGTAACTCCATTAGATTTCTAGCAATCGATTCTATCACCTTTCTTTCCTTCGACTATCGAACTTACAACGGTTCTTTTTGTTTTTCTTCCTATTTTCGCAGCCTTGCAAAGATGCGCCAACGGTATGTTGATGGATAAACTATCTATTACTACTTGGATAATTTGTAGAAATTACTTGGTCGGAAATCCGAAAATCTACTTATCAAAGTTATTTCCTATATGTTTTACAGGCTATAACCTTCTTAAACTGCAAGAACTTGGGAGTGTCTGGCATAAGGAGTAAGAATGCACAACAAATGCATATTACCTTCCAGAAGTGTGTAAATGTTAAGGCATGGAATCTGGTAGTTTTTGCACCGGGGAACAGCCCAAACACTGACGGAATTCATGTCACTGGGACGCAAAATATTTCTATCATGAGCTCTGTCATCAGAACAGGTGAGTAAATACCGGGAGAAAGAATAATATATATGTATATATGTGTGTGTGTGTGTGTGTGTAATTTTTATCAATTTATTTTATTTCCTATATGAGGAAATGACTAGGAAAATGCATGGCAAAACATGCGATTCTCTAACTCTAAATTCATGTCGATTTCTTCTTTGAAGGTGATGATTGTATTTCAATAGTAAGTGGGTCAAGAAATGTCATCGTCAGGGACATTATATGTGGGCCAGGCCATGGAATCAGGTCTGAAATTCTAGCACCTTAAACCAACTAAATTTCTACTTAACCATTTCAACTAAACCTTTCTACTTTCAAAGCCATATGACTTTTTGGTTTTTGCACATGCAAATTTTATTTTTATTCTTATTTAGTATTTTTATTTGATTTTTTTACTTTATCGCCTTTCCAGCATTGGAAGCTTGGGAAAAGGAAAATCAGAAGCCATTGTCTCGGACGTTTTCGTGAGCAGAGCCAGACTTACAGGAACCACAAACGGAGTGAGAATAAAAACTTGGCAGGTAAACACTACTGCATTTTAAATTCTCATTTTAGTTAATTATTTTACGTATTTATGGTTATAAAATTTCACCACTTTATTTGGTACACCAAGCAAGGGAAATTGAAGTGGGACAAGGGTAGGTATTATGAGCAAGATTAGCATGATATCGACACTTTAAGTTGGGAGCAAACAATATTATAGTAAGTTTTAGTGGTTTCTCCACTTAATTAGTTCTCTTTTTCACAATATCATAAGCAAGTGGATCGAGGTAGATGGTTTTAGTTAGTTAATTTGTCCACAAGAAACCTATGACATAATTTATGTTTAGCGTATAATTGCAACATAAGCTCGTTAAGGATTCATGTGTTGAGATTTCAATTTCCATAAGTTTGGGATTTTTGGTCTAATTCCGATTCTAATATGCAGGGTGGATCTGGATATGCGAAGAACATCGTTTTCGAAAACATTGTGATGAATAATGTCAGCAACCCTATAATCATAGACCAGAATTACTGCGATCAAAAAACCGCGTGCAAGAAGCAGGTGACTAACGGGTCCTAGTCTTGTCAACCTTTGTGCTATGTTCGGATCTTGAATTCTACAAAATAAAAAAAAATTACTCCGAATTTTACGACTCATCAATCGTAAGAAGAAAAATTGTACTGTATAACAGAAAAAACAACGGAAAAGTATCTGTTTTCCATTTTGCGCGAAAATAGTTTTCAAAACTATAACGATAATTTCCCATTTGCCTTTGAAAATTTGTTGTTTTTGGGAGGAAATAAAAAATTACTCAGCAGTTTTCACATCAAAATTTTGGTAAAACGAGTTTTCTTCTTCTTTTCCAAAACACAAAACAGAAAACGAAAACAGCATTTTTCCTCTCTCTCTCTCTCTCTCTCTCTCTCTCTCTCTCTCTCTCTCTCGTATTGCATGGCATGCAATAGTGATATTGATCATCTCCATATATAAATGGCATGCAGGGTTCAGCTGTACAGGTACAGAATGTGATGTACAGGAACATCCAAGGAACCAGTGCTTCAGAAAAGGCCATAAAATTCGACTGCAGCAACAGCTTACCATGCAAACAAATTGTGCTTCAAAGTATAAACCTAGCTAGCGTATCAGCCAAAGATAAAGAGGCAGCTTCCTGCGCCAATATTAAGGGATTGTCAACTTTTGGAAGGGTTTCGCCGCATTGTTCTTGAGGGGAAAATCACAACTTGGGAAAGGGTTTCGCCGCATTTTTCTTGAGAGGAAAATCAGGAATCTGTATACCCATTTATATATTAAAATTTGTAAGGTCGTGTAGATAGCAAATCATTTATACATTCACAAATCTTACTTTTTTGATGTAATGAAATATGTCGCGCGTGGCGTGGCTGCTGTTAAATGAGAATTTTATGTGAGAATAATAGAAGATATTGCTTCTTCTAGCTGGAAATTAATGTCGATCCCTTTTTTAAATTAACACATAAGATTGTTATATTGATATTTACGAGTAGTAGCATGTGGAAATCGTAGATGCGTACATAATTCATTGTCAATTACTCTCTCCATTCGATAATTGAAGTCCACTGTGAAGTTGTGCTAAAATAAAAAATAAAGCACTTCCGTGAATAATTCTTATAGTATTTGCTTTTCGCATTCGTTCAAGGATTGGAAAAAAATGAAAAAAAAAAAATATTGACAGAATGACGTTATTTTTTATGGCGAAAACTGACAGAAATTAGTGGCCGGTAGGAGTACTACTAAACTTAAAATGTGGTTGCATGGGGAAAAGTTCATTTTGGATCAGAACAAATTGGATATTGGGCCCAATTCAGGTGGCCCAAATTAGTAAAATTAGACCGCTTGATAATTATGCTGAATAAGCCCAATCCATTGTATTGAGACCCAAGCCCGTCTTTATTGATTTAAGTGAAATGGGCCAGGGAAATCCACCATGCATAAATCACTGAAGTTGTTGCTTTCTTTTTTCTTTTCTTTTTGCCATTGAAAGGTGGAGTAGGGGCGACTAGGCGTAGCAAGTAGCAACCCTCACCTGAGCGTGATTATAGGAATTTCAGATCCGCGGCGAGGGCCTCTCAAAGGGGACCTAAAACCCGTAGGTGCGCACCGCCCCACCCAAGGTTGAAGAAGGCAATAAGCGGATCATAGAATTCAAACGAGAGCGAGAGAGTAACGGCACACCTCAAACCGGTCGCCACTGGAGAGCGAAACCCATTAAGCGTATCGATTGCAATTTAATCTTCTTTGATTAAGCACAAAAACTAATATGAAATTGGATACAACTAAAATGGGCATCTTGTGGAGGCTGCGAAAATCACTCCCCTATCCAAACAATATCTAATTTTCTTAGATATCCAATGTTTGGACGTACTATTATCTTCGGATAGGAAATTCCATGGGAGGAGAAGACATTCAATGCCCCTGGATAAGGTTGAGCACGAATTTGAACCGCACATTGAGATGGGGTCTGGGATCCACCCCCGAGTATATAGACCCCACACCAGTGTGTGATCTAGATTCGTGCTCAACCTTGCCCTAATATATAGCATTGGATTTTTTCTGCCCAGGGTAGTACATATAGATCTTGCAAATGCTCCCCTTTTTTTTTTTTATTAAGGGTCAAGATAAATCCCCTATCTTCTATCTGGTAACCCAAGTTTGAATAACAGTTCATATGTAGCTGGTTCTCTACATGGTAGGCTTATAAACAATTAAAGTCTGAAGAGCCAGCAACAGAATGGGGCGTATCAATTATCAAAGTGAGAATCTTGATAGAAAATGACCCATGAAAGAAATGGAACAGACAAGCAAGTATCTACCCATGACCTCATCAAAGAAATGCTTTTGCACACAAAGATTTAGCTTCCCAATAATTCCAACGGTAGCTCAAGTGGCAACAGAGAATCAATTCTTGTAAATTCAGACATTTTGAATTCAAAATTTAGCAACCTCATGGAGCCAGGCCGCAAGAGATAAATCTTTAGTGAATCTCCTACTCCCGGCTTGATGGCTTGCCTTTGACCGTAATAGTCGAGATGCATGTAAATTGACCTGGATACCTTGACCGTCGAACATAAAATAAAAAAAATAGAAGCTTTAAGGTCCAATTTGCAAAGAGAAAAAAGTGAAGGGCCAACTCCTTCCAACTCATTGGTTTTAGTCACACTTTGACCATCTTTTGTTTATCTTAGATTTTCCGTTTAAAAAAAAAATAGTAAAAATTATTGCTTGTCACATGAGATTCGGGAGGATTCGGCGCCGTCTCAAGCACAAGGCAATTTAGTAAAGCCTTTAGTTTAGACCCCAATTGCCATGAATAGAAATAATATAATCTTACATATATAAAGAACAATAATTTTGATTCATAAAAAGATCTGGCCAAGTAATAAGGATTTTTTTTTTTTTCAAAATTTCTGCTGTTATTGCTTCTGCGAAAAAAGTAGCTTTAAAAAATAAAATTAACTACATAAGCAATAAGGATTCATAAGAAGTTAGTTGACTTTCCTATTGTAATGATTTCATCATTTAATCTTTGTGATTGCTGGAAGTTTTATTTGTAGATAAATTTATATACAATTGAAAAAAAAGAGATGATTTATATGAATTAAAAAGATGAAACAAAATTCAGACGAAATTCTGCAAAAACATTGGCAAAGGTGAAAGTCTTGTCTTAAATTGCTTCTTTATGCCACAAACCGTTTAATAACAATATGCTGTTTTTTCTTTTGATTTTTCATCAAATCACTTAAAATATTTGTGAAATTTTGGACTCATAATCTTAATTAATAAACCGTATACAAAAAAGTTTTTTTTTATTTAAAATAAGTGAATATATATTACAAGTTGCCCTTACAATATTCACCTAAACTTCCATGAGCCAACTTAGATATAACATGGCTAACAAGCAACTTCTATTACTTTTATGTTTTAACTAACAAACACACCTAACCCCTCTCTCTCTCTCTCTCTCTCAAATCAATAGCTAGCCATGAGCTACTCTCTCTCTCTCTCTCTCTCTCTCTCTCTCTCAAATCAATAGCTAGCCATGAGCTACACACTTAAGATTTTATTAATTTTTTCGTATAAAAAGCAAAGAATTCGATGATCACAAGACTAGACTAGGAATCCTTAATTACATCAAGTTGTAATATATGAAAAACAAAGATTCGGGTCCTCTCCGTTTCAGACGGGGAATGGAGAGATTTGCATAACAAGATGCCTACGAAGGCCATGACGATTGGGTTTTTTCTTTTTCTTTTTTGTTCCCCATGAAAAACTATGCTCAGAGTAATATAATGTGCATGGGTCCCATGGTTTTATTGGAATTGGCTTGGCTTGGTGTGTACGTATTGTGTTGGAATTGGGGTGGTGGAGTTTATGTGGGATTTTGTGGAAACACTCCTATGGTTTAAGGCCTTCAAGTGACCTTCCAAGTTCCAAGTTCTCATCTAAAACATTTCCAAAGTGTTTTCCCCGGCTCCCGTGAGCAAGGGCGGAACCAGAAATGTAATCTGTCCTGGACTAAAATGGGTTAGTGGGTGAAATGGGTTGAGCTAAATTTTACATATAAATTTTTTTCCCCCAAAGCTAACCTAGGCTATAGTCCACGCTTCTATCCTTCTATAAGTACTATCTGCATGTGGTGGGACCTTAACTCAGACTCCAACATAGATGTGGTGAAATCCCCTGCGGATAGTAGTGCGGTGTGAGCCGTGTGACAATTGGCTTTTGTTATAGTGATACGTTAGTTTTAGGATGCTTATCTTGACTTTGCCAAAAGTCAATCATCTCCTTCAAATTTGTATTACCAATTGCAACGTTTTGACTTCACCAAAAGTCAATTATCTCCTTCAAATTTTTATTGCCAATTGAAATGCAAGGCGATATTCCCTAACGGAGAGGACGGAGTAATTAGCAAACTAAGAGGGTGTGGTGTGTGCTATCAATATACCAAAGACAGATTCAACGTAATCATCCAAAGTAGACATAAATATTCGGATGGAAAAGCATACAAAATGCCTATTTCCACACAGGCAAATGTTCATTAGCTGTGGGTAAAAATTCGCATTTTTGGATAAGTGGGAAAAATAGAGCAAAAGACTAGAATTAGGTTCGATTATTGAGGTCAGACCGTAAGAAAATAATTTTTTATAAATTTCCTAATCTCGGTGTGATGGCTTACTTTTGATCAGATCGGAGCGGAAATTAATCAAGGTGTGTGTAAGTAGCCGGGCCCCCCTACCCTTTGAAAAAGAAGAAGAAAGAAGTGGAATCAATTTGTCCATACCCCTAGTATTAGTGGGGCATAGGCTGATATCTTGGAGGAACACCACACATTGTGGCAAAGACCACAAACAGTGAACTGTCCTGGACTGGTACTACACTTATTAAATGATAAATGAGAAAATATCAGGCCGGTCCTACTTTTCACTTTCATAACCGGCCAAGTCTTATACAGGATATGTGTGTATAGGACCGACCGGGAAGAACCCCTTATTAAATTACGGAGTATTGTTATCTTGTGGAAGTACCCAAAGTGAGAGAAGATGATTTTCTTTCAAAAAAAGAGAAGATGATTTGGGCCGGATGGGCCCATTGGGAGATTATCACAATTTTTTTTTTGGGCCCACAATTGTGTCACGCTTATCTCTTGTATACGTTGGGAAAACAGGGAAATGGGACGAGTACTGTGCACACCGCACCCAATGCAGAACTCCGGTCATTGGGTTCAACCCGAGCATCCTTACACGATTTGAACTGTTCATTTTATATACTACTATGCTTTGAAAAAAACTAAAACATATGGAAAATTAAACCAGAAGAACTATCATCAGGATATTATATATCCAAATACCAAGATAATCTAATAATGTGAATAGCCACGTATGTTCAATGAATAATCTTGATTTTAAACCTTATAGGATGAACAATTAGGATTGCATTGCGAGGCTCGAAATAGGCCCACACCCTTCCTAACCAATGAAAACAGAACATGGTATGCGTATTCACCTTTCCTTAAAGAAAATTATCAAATGTTCTTGGTCAAGTATGATCACTTGATCCCTCAGAGTCGTCCTACTATCAGGCAACCATCAACCATGAAAGCTACGACTCAGCATATAGACTTCATATGATTAGAGGGTGGTTAAGAGTCACCACGTGACCATGCCCGAGACCAATATGAATCTATCCGTCTCCACCAACATGATTTGGCACAATTAACTATCTGTCTGCTTAGATGGTCCCCTCTGTGTTGTGTGTTGTCCTTGTGTGAGATGCAAGTGTTTAATGGTATATAAAAAAAATGCTCTACATTCTGGTATTTTGATATACTGTGGCCACGTCACCTACACAAAATTAATTTGATTGGGGTTTCAATGAGAGAATAATTGCCCCCATCATTGAATGTAATTATAAAAAAAAGGAATTGGGCCATGCGGGTCCTAGGCCCATTAAGAATTTGGTTGCACCACACGTGAGGATGTGGTTAATTATATGCATTGGATGAAATTAATAAAAAAACTTCAGAAAAATGTAGCTGGGGTAATGTGTTGCCATTTCGAAATCAGAAAGTCTACAGCCACCGCAAGGATGATTTGAGCCGTTTAATAAATTTTTTTTTAAAATCGAGTGGGTGTTGTGGAACATTAGCTCGATCTGATATATGTAGGTACTCGGATCAATCTTATCATCTTTCTGTACACCAGAAAACCAATTTTTCTATTTTTTTCGATTTTCCAAATATGAGAAGCTTGATCCGAGCACCTACACATATCGGATTGAGCTGATGTTCCTCAATGCCCACTTGATTTTATTTTATTTTTTAAATTATTGAACGGCTTGAATCATCCGTGCGGTGGCCGGCCACCACATTTATTGTGCGATGGCTGTAGCGCTGCTCTTTCGAAATGGCCACTTAGCCTATCGATCACTTGATCGATCCATTAATTTTTTTTTTTAGTAAACAACAAGAAAACCTTTTTTTGCCAAAGGCCTTGTAGTCGAACAATTTAGGTGATGAAGCTCAAACAAAGTATCTATTATTTACTCTGATACCATATTTGGTTGCTAAATCATTAATTTTTAAAGTTTAAGCTATTAGGAGAAGAGGGGGGGTCGATAACTTTATAATTTATACTTTCGACATGTCCCAGCTCTTTCCACCACTAGACACGCATATGACGTCCAGAAATAAGTATATTATATATAGAATAAAGATAGACCATGTAATGTGTAGTGAAAGAGGGTGTGGAATATACACCAGGCGAGTATCCCAAAACCATTGGATAATTAGTCCATGAATATGGTACTTCAACACAACATCTTGGATCCAGAATTTTGTCATTAAAGTATAGCAAGGACGAAGATGTTTTTATGTAGCATTAAACAGCAAGGAGAGAGAGAGAGAGGGGAACAAAATGGTAAAAGCAAAAGAACTACTGGCTTAGATGGACACAAAAGGAAAGACAATGGACATGGGCTTTCTCCAGAATTCAACAAAACTTCAAAAACATTTATTTGGAGAGAGAGAGAGAGAGAGATGGGATAATTAATGATTGATGATTGAGGAGGAGGAGGATAAAAAGAAGAGATGGAGGTGGGCTAGCTCTCTCTCTCTCTCTCTCTCTCTCTCTCTCTCTCTCTCGATTCTTGACTCTTATATGTTGGGCAATTCTTCAACATAGATCTACTACAGTACTTTGTTGAATCAGACAGAAGGGTCTGTTTGGGATTGAGAAAAAAAGCGGAAGAATCAATTAAAAGCCAATTAAGGTGTCTCCTTCTGCTCCATTCATAGCGCGCAATCTTTTGCTTCTCCTGTTGCTCCACTCTCTCTCTCTCTCTCTCTCTCTCTCTCTCTAAAAATCTTGGAAATGGAAGGAGATGATCAAGAAAGGGCAGCTTCTTCAACGAAAGAAAGGAGAAGAAAGTTCAAGAGAATTTGTGTGTTCTGTGGGAGTAGAGCTGGTCACAAATCTGCATTCAGTGATGCAGCTCTTCAGCTTGGCAACCAGCTGGTACAAGTAATATATATCATCGTACTAGCACGCACACACATATGCACATATTCATAGTAAGGTTGTGTTTGGATCGTAGACATGTGAAGGAACTCTGGAACGTTAAGGAAAAGATACAAAGAAAAGGATAAACTTAACTAAGAAGCTAATTTTTTTTTTTTTCCCGGTTCCTTTCTCTTTTTTTTCCACCTACGGGTGCATGGATTCCTATACAAATTTATAATCCAAACAAGCCTTAAGTCGTAAAATTTTCCAGTTGTCCTCGTTGAACGAACTTATCATATTTAAGAGGCCATGTTAGGATAGATAATACGATACCAATCGATAACACAGTACTCAAGGAGCTATATATTTGCGATTTCTCATTTGTGTTCATATATATTTGCTAGTAGTATATATTAAGAGCTATGTACACACGCAAAGATGCGGTCAAATCCTTGTTCCTTTAGTAGTGTTTGTAATAATTTCAAAGATTAATGTAATTTCTTTTGTCGTTCAGAAAAAAACACATGCACACACGCAATATGGTAAACAGACTAATTAAGTGATTTGTTGTTGTTTTGTTCGCAGGTTGAGAGAAAGATTGATTTGGTTTATGGTGGAGGAAGTGTTGGTCTAATGGGCTTGATCGCCAAAACTGTTTTTAATGGAGGTTGTCATGTTCTTGGGTATATACTGAATCTATACTCTCTTTTTGGTTTTTTCATTAGAATTTAATTGCCTTTTCTTTAGGTTTTTTCAGAAAGAAATTAATATATATTTGAATTAATATATCTTCATCTTCCTTTTGTGTGCACTTTATATAGAGTAATTCCAAGAGCTCTCTTGCAACATGAGGTAATTAAGTAAACACTTCATCCCTTTAATTTATTTGAATTTTCTTTTATATATATATTTTTTGGTTTCATTAATTAATTGAAGTAATGATTTGGTGAAAGCTATGTACAGATTTCAGGAGAAAGTGTAGGAGAGGTTATAACAGTTTCAGACATGCACCAAAGGAAGTCAGAAATGGAGAAACATGCTGAAGCTTTCATTGCTCTTCCTGGTAAAATATGCTTAATTCTGTGGTACACACGGTACACATAACTATATATGTATATACACACACATACGTATATCTCTATCGGCGATACAGCCGTGTGTAGGCCAATATCAATATTGCATAACCGATTGACCTGGTGGGTCAAGGCCTGGGTACGTATGAGGGTTTACTCTGTCCTGACCGGTATATCAACTCTTTAAGGGTTAGTCTCTCCGGGGTTGTCCTGTCTTTAAATGAGATTGGTTTTTCAGAAATTAGTACATGTGTGAGTAAGATGGCCTGTTATAAAAGAAATCAATGCGTTGGTCCAAAATTCTAATACAAATCTAGTAATGATACGTACCGTAGCGGCCAAATTTAAACCTTTGATAGATATGCTTGTAATTTAAAACAATGATGATATATATATATGTTTAGGTGGTTATGGAACCATGGAGGAATTGTTGGAGGTGATTGCTTGGTCTCAATTGGGAATTCATGAAAAGCCGGTACAGCGAGTTTTCGGTTTTTATCTATAATTTTGTTTTTGGAATTTTTCTACTTTCTTATGATCACTTTAATTCCTTTTCCTTTCTTCCAAAATTTTATCAGAGGCATAGTTTGAATTTTTTTCCCACTTATTTATTTATTTATTTTGGGTGTGGATTTTCTTTTTTTTTCAAACTGCAGGTTGGGTTGTTAAATGTGGATGGGTATTACAATAGCTTGCTTGCATTGTTCGATAAAGGAGTGGAAGAAGGTTTCATACAAGGTTCAGCTAGACAGATTGTTGTTTCAGCAGATACACCTGAAGAGTTAATCAACAAAATGGAGGTATATATATAAACGAATCGATATTATTGTAATATTCTAATGTATATATGAAGGGTGGGTCTGGTGCAACGGTAAAGTTGCTCCATTGTGACCTGCAGGTCACTGGTTCGAGTCGCGGAAACTGCCTCCTGGGGGTTAAGGCTGCGTATATCAATCATTTCTCAGACCCCGCAGTGGCGGGAGCCTCGTGCACTGGGTTTTTGCCATTTTTTTATTCTAATGTACGTATATTTTTTCTTCTTTTTTTGATAACCGGATGTCCGGACCAACTTGTGCGCATCTCGATTAATTACGGCATCCTGAAATTAACCACTGAGCAAACCTTTCGGTGGCTCCCAAATTTGGAATGTCTAAAGATTCGAAATATTGTGTGCTGCTTAATTTACATGCCCCGTACCTACTGATCGAGACTTCTGAATAATAAAGTTTCTGTATTCATAATATTATCGATAATGTAGTGAGTAATGATATTACAAAAAGATAATGTAGTGATATACGAAAAGAAGGAACATATACTAAAATTCATACTCGACATGTCTGAGAGATCGAGCTAACTTTTTGAAACATTAGTGCCAACAAAGGGGCATTATTTTCCAAAAAAAATATGATTGGCACCGTACACCATTTTCATGGATCAGTGTGAAAGAAAACAAAAACGATACTAGGATACAGGAAAAGAAAACAGGAAACTGTACATGAAAGAAAACTGGACGGTCATACAAGAAACTGTCCAGGAAATGACAGAAAGATTTTTTTTTTTTTTTTTTTTTTTTTTTTCTGGAGAGTTTCCTCTTTTCTTTTCCTGTACTGTCCTCGTCAAAAGAAAATTTCTTATTAGAGGGAGGGTTTGCCTAAAGTACTGGTATTTATTACCAAAAAAGCTAGCCCTATTTTCTTGACATATTTGAGGCTGCAAGTTGATGAATCATTGAAGGAGCTACTTTGCGTACGCAAATTTGTGTGGTACATATCCAGACTGTTCGATGCACGTGAATCTCTAATTATTTTAGAGCATTTTTGCGCAGCAGACGATTTTGAACACATTTGTGATTGAATCTGCGTGCAAAAATTTGTATACAGAGACTTTTGGAGAGGATAACCGATAAGTGTGAATGAGAAAGTAGGCCATGATGTTTTTTTTTTAATTTAATTACTGGCTTTTTTTTATAAAAATTCTCAGCTATTTATTTACGGGTGTTGATTGGGTGTTGCAGGAGTATGTGCCAGTCCATGACAGGGTTGCACCCAGACAAAGCTGGGAAATAGACCAATTATTAGAGTCCACCACAGGTGGAGAAGCCTAATGAAGAAGAATCTTAGACCTTAATCACCTCTATCTCTGTATATAAAGACATATGCATAACATATATGTTTGTGAAGTTCCCATTTCAATCAAAACGAAAAAGACAGCAAAAGTTAGCACCTCTAGCAAGTGGGGAAACCCTAAGATCCCCATATCTAAATCACCCATTTGAATAATGCTCAAGTATGTTGTAGTTCCATTAATTATAATCTAAAGTATTATTTCCCTCTCTCCTCCTGCTGCTCTCTTTTGCGTTGGCGATTGAGTATTTGACCGTGTCACATTGACAACGTCCTTTTTTCTTTTGTAGCGTGGATGTTTAGATATTACGCAACTGATCTTATGGTTTTTTTTTAAAAAAAAAATTCTATTCTATGTATAATCAGGCAATCATGATCGAGCTTAAGTCAGGAGAAAAGTGGCTTTTAAAAAAAAAATGGTGACAAACGAAATTAATCATTGATTCAACCTTAAACTTTCGTGTCCGAAATCTCTTGAAAGATAGCTCATTGATGGGCCATTGACCATGCCAAAAAAGGCATCCATGGACAGTGGTGACTTTGGGACTTGGTGGGGTGTGGGAAAGTTTAAGCAAAAGGAAAGATTGTTCTTTATAACTTGGGTCATCTTGCCTAGGGTTTTTGAGAGGCTAAGAGCATTTTTGTCCATTTCCTTGAGTTATTTATTGTGGGTGGGGGCATTTTACTTACAAGATTCTCATTTGTGTGGATGGGAGCCTTTGGATTTTGGCATGAATATTTTGTTCACTGAGCCTCTGCATGCCTTGGACCCCACAATTCTATTGGACAATTTTGTAGCTTAGTGCCTCTCTCACACACATAAATCTTTTCTTAAAATATGGGAAGTGATTTTGTTTTTTTTTTTCTCAGTCATCTCAACCATCTAATAGAGACACAAAGAGGAGTGTCGTTAGAGAAAATGGAGTGTCAAAATCACCCCCTAAAATAAACAGTCTTTTTATAATTCATACTCCATTTTTTGTCTTTATTCAAATAAATAAAAATAAAAAGAGAATTGTGAATTGTAAAAAAAGAGTGAAAAATCACTCCCCTAAAATGGAAATCCTTAAATATACTTCGATCTAGTAATTTTAGTCCATTATTCTATTTTTGTTTGTCTTATTATAAAGTAAAAAGTTTTTTTTTATATCTTTGCTGTTTTTTGTAGTGGAGTAATTGCTCTCTATTTTCAAAATAAAGAGAAACTCAAAAACTTGAGATTTTTGAAATATAATGATGATGTCTACTTAAATAGCAAAATAGAACGACTCAAATTCTTATAGTAACACATGCTCGTTTTGTGCTACATTCTTGTGTTTTGTTTGAAGTGGCTCTAGATTTTGTTATGCCATTCCTCATTGATGAATCCCAAAATTATGAATAAACGACCACTTCTTTCATAAAAAAGTAGTTAAAATAACGATAATGATCTCTTCATATGTGTGTATTTTTTTTTATATGCCAAGATATTATTATTAAATAAATAAATAAAAGGTACATATATTTGTATGAGTAATCTGTTACACCACACAATGCAGCAGTACTTTCCTACTTATTTTTGTTGGGAAGTGAAGTTGAGGCAATCGGCCAATGACTGCCAATGGCCTTTCTGCCATCAGTAAGACAAAATGAATCATCCTTGTTTCCAATATCAACCATTGGTTCATTTCCACAACCACTATTTGCACCTTGTATTTGTCAGTAAAACCAACTGGTACAGGTAAAAAGCACAAATGAAAGGCCTTTAGCTTTCTATCAAAACGATTTCCGCAAGGAAATGGATCCTCTCTGATTGTACTTCTGGATCGGAGGGAAAAGCTCCACATCGCGACCGTTTATTTGCTGCAATAAATGGTTGAGATTCATTCAACAGCTCTTCCATGAAGAGTTTTGAACAAATATGAACCATTGATTATATCAATGAACGGTCGCGATGTAATACTGTTTCCTCTAGTTCAAAAGTATGACCGGAGAGGAGCCGGATCCTTTCCACATTCACCCTTGTATCTTATACTGTAGTATTATCTAATGGCAAGGTAAATAATAGAGAAATTGCTACTTATTATGGTAGAGGTCGTAGAATACCCATAAAAAGAGAGAGAATACCATATTCAAATTTAGGTGTTGTGCTATATAGGGGGCGCCAACTAAAGAGGTAGCGAGACCGACCACAATTGCAAGAACAGATTGACTTTCTTTCATTTTGGTTACAGTCGTTTCGTTTCGTTTAGTGATTTCTTTTCTAATCATAATCCGTGAAGAACTTGGAACAATTGAAGCCGGTCATGATTCGATTGTGACTGAATTTCAGACAACAAATGGAGTATTTTCATTCCCTCTCATGTACCAGGATGTAATGGTTTCAAGCAGATATGTTCTGACCTAGAGCGATGACAAGTGTTATACACCTCCCCCTATCCTCGAGGGGATTTCAAACTAAACTCCCCTCCCAAACGCTACTGCAAATGCTGTCTTTGGTTTAAAGTTATTCTTGCAATTGCTTTTCACCGAGAGACAATTGGGACATTACCATCAACCACCCAGAAAGCAACCTGTCAAAGCTAAAATATATACTCCCTCCGTTCCTTTTTAAGTGTCCTGCTTCGTAACTCCAATTTATTAAAAAGACATCATCATTACACCTTTCACATCAACTTTTTCCTCCACTTTCCCTACTTACCCATCATCATTACACTTTTACTCACTAACTTTTCAAAATAAATTCTACTTTTAGGGACAAAATAGACAATACACCAACTTTTACCTCCCTAACTTTACAAAATGGACACTTATTAAGGGACAGCCCAAAATGGAATACTGAACACAAAAAAAGGGACGGAGGGAGTACTATACTACACAAATGGAGTAGTTATGTAAACAGAAGATACAGATTTGGCTAATGCAAACATGTCTATCTCCTAGGGTCAAACAATGAGACTGCCAAAAATTGTCAAAGGATCGGGTCTAAAATTTCAGGAAATTGAGCATCTCAAATTTGTGCTTCCATTGCTGAAAGGTAACCACGTAATTAGAAGCTCATTCATGATGATGGACAAGTGTTTTAGGAAAAGGGTTTGACCCGAAAATGGACTCATCCAAGTTGTGTCCACTGTCATGTGACTCATGTCGATCTCTATCGCAAAAAATCCCATGTATTAACTCATACCGCGTGGCACCCCAAAAGAAAATGGATCAACAACTAATAAATTGAAGGTGGACAATCATGTAGTGAGTAATGCAGCTGTCCAGAAGAGAGCCCCTAAAGAGTCTCCAACTCCTAACAAAAGAACGGAAAACCAACCGTGATTACTTCAAGAACACCACCAAGGAAGAACTTTAATTGATTGACTCCTTATCGCATATAGTATACCATACAATACCAAAATAGATCAACTACGAGAGAACAGGATAAACAGCTAACTGTAATTCTTTGTCTCCTCCAGCCCTGTACAAATACACATCAAGTATACAAATTAAACGAGTTATATAAGACTTACACACGTTTTCTTCTCGTCGTCGTCACTCATATCAGAAGAATACTGAAGGGCTACCCCCTCCATGCCAGAAGGCGCATCTCTTCCCTCATAACAATCCACGAAAAGAAGGTGACCGGACAGAGGACTATATGGTTCTCCATCCTCCACAAGAATTAGGTTATTTTGCTCGCCAATTAAAAACTCATCATCCCTTCGCTGGACAGGAGGAGTTCCAACTTCGAATTCAGACATGTCAGTCAAAAGCGCTTCAAGAGGAGACTTAGTGTCGGATGTTTCCCCGGAATCAAATTTGACATCCAGGATAGGAAGTTCAAAATCCACTAAAAAAGTGGCAGCAGCAGAAGATTTGAAAACATCATGAAACATTTCCTTTTCAGACCCTTCTACGACATCTTCAACATCTTCATGAAGAGCGCCAGATGTATCCTCGGTGTGATTACCAATGTGTTGCAGAATCTCACTTCTTTCACAAACTGAAGTTGATTCCGCAGTCTGACAATACTCTGTCTGTCCAAATTCAAGTCCAGTTTGAGTAGTTGGATAGTTAACACTTGTACCCGGAGAACTGCAACTAGTACTCCCTTCATCGATCATGTCTTGTCCATCAACTCCAGATATTTCATCAAAATCTCCACTCACTTGCTCCATTAACAGTATTGAAGAAGTGTGGCTGGAATTTGAAACTGAATCATTTACACGCTCTTTTCCATTGGATTCACATGACAAGGTGGTGGGAGCTGACTTGTCACTCTGAGCACTAGGTGAAACTACGTTTCCATCACTGCCTTTTTCCTCAATTTCATATTCAGGAACTTGAACTGTCACTGCCGGGGAATAATGTGAAGGCTGGATGCTAGCTGTAGATAAGAATCCGGCAAGTGCAGCAGCTAAAGCATCATCAATTGACAAAGCTTGCTTTGGTATCTCTTCTGGTAATTCCATACCATCACTGTTTTCCTCATCATCGCTGCAAAACTCTGGGGCAGTTATCACAAGACTAGGGAGAAACCGAGTATCATTCACTGAGAGAGAAATATTATCAGGTGGATTAGAACACTTATCAGAAGCTAAATCCTTCTTTTCCAACTCAATTGCCCCACAAGCAGCATAATCATCACCCTCATTATAAAAGGAGCTGTAATTGGATTCATCGCATGAAAATTCAGGAGCAGATATTCTTGTACAAGGTGGCAATCCAGAAGATTGGGAAGTCTTGGTAAGCATTTCTACTTGATGCTCTACCTGCTGGAGCCTTGTCTCCATGCTACAAATAGGCTTCAGCATGTTTTCTTGAAATGTCAGCAAAATATCTTCTATCCTGCTTACTCGAGAAACAAGCTGTTCCAGGGTTCTCTCAATACGATCATATGGCATGTCAGTTTTAGCAACAAACTGATTCCTTTTCTCTATATCTGAAACCTCACCCGGAATCCGAACTTCAGGAGGTTCAGGTGTCACCTCATTCACTTCCTGCAGTTTCACATTTTGCTGACAAGCTATGCTTACTTCGTGCTGAATTTCATGCACAATATTGGCTGAATCAGTTACACCTGTTTCTGATGTATCAGAATCATGTTTGTCTTCTCTTTGGTTATTACCAGTTCTAGACAGTTGCAAAAGTGTAGGGACAAGCATGGCCATAAGAGAACTCCCAGTTGAGTTTGGAACCTGAGATGCTGGAGTTTCTGAATCAGCTGATTCGACAGGGTCAGCAAATACATATATTTCATCAACATATAGGCAACCTTTACTTTGAAGTGATAGCAAACGAATTGTTAGGGATGTGCAAGCATCTGCATTAGTAATCTCTGCCGTGGCCTCATAAAAATCCTGACAAAAAAAACTTGAATCAGCTATTGATTTTTGTGTACAACTGTGCATCAGTGGTCCCCTTCGCATAGTTACTGTAAATTAAAATTATTCTGTACTACTAGTCTACTATGGAATAAATCAGCTAAACTTGACTACTTGAGTCTCATAAGACAGACATTCATTGGAAACAAAATTGCATTTAACTCCTTGTACCATGCACTTTAACACTCCAAATGGAAGAACCAAAGAACCACCAGATCAGATAAACAGGATGAGATATCAGAAGAAAAAGGGAAAATTTCTTATATATCCCTTCGACTTTGATCTAAAATTCAATTTGGTCCTTCACCTTTTAATTTGGACATATAAATACATCGACTTTCCAATTGTTTTCAATGTCATCCTTTACATGGATGGCGTTATGTTTTTGGACAGAAAAAGACCACGTGCCCAGCACGTGACCCCTTTTGAGGCGTATTATTGCCCATTCCTCCCTCCCTCCCTCTCTCTCTCTAATTAAACCCCGTAGCCTTCTTCCCCATCCATCCGCTCATTCCTACATTGAAACCACTACTTAGATTCAACTATACCCATTCTCCCCTGCTGGGTAAGAACCCTCCTAATCCACCCCCTTATTTAGGAAGAATTCACCTCATCCCCAATCTCTCTTTCCATCTCTCTCTACATAAGAGAGAAACTCGCTTACCCATCTAACCTCAATCACTAGATTTCTTGTAGAGAGAGAAAGAGTGATAGATAGAGAGTGAGTGATAGAAAGAGATATATGCTCTGTTTTCACTATTTGGGTCTCCTCTGTTTTCACTAAAATGGGTCACCCCTGTTTTATTCCCCCACAGATTTCTTTTCAAAGCTAATTGCAATTGAAAAAGAAGAATCCAAACAAAAAACAGAGACTATCCACAATTGTTAATCTAAAGACCCTAGAATCCGGTAACCAAGCATCACAAAGGGAACTGTTGGATGCCGTAAACTTGATAGAAGAAAAGGAGCTGAGTTTAGCACCAGCCAAGATTCCTCCTGGAGGACCTCTCATTTCCTCGCTGAATAAAAATGACGTCGTTGCGTTTCCCCCGGCCCCAGAATCTTCCACGGCATCTTTTTCCCACTCCAAAATTAAAACCGCAAAATTTCTAAAAAATTTATTTTCCCCTTTTCAAACAAACCATAAACTGGACTTATCTTTTCCACCCACTGTTCTTTCAAACTATTTTTGTTACACAAAGAACTAATACATTCCAATAGTACCTCCCGATGGCGATCGATGCCATGTGGGTCCCATGCCCATCAGAATCCCTTGGCGACCGATACTCAGTCGTTTCGTTCATCTTCCCATTTTGTCGCCTCATACCCATCACTAAAATACCTTGCTCAGCTTCTGATTACACGACGTCGTTGGAAAATCCTTACTGGAAACACACTCCCCTTTCCACTTACCCGGGCCGACCCAAGATCCCTATCATAATAGCTTTGTCTCTCGGACCATATCCCAGTATCTAGATTGAGCACTGAGGGAGAGGAGGTGAGGAGGAGGAGGGTGAGGGAGAGGAGAGGAGAGGGAGAGGGTGGCCAGAGAGATCGACAGTGAGGCGCCTGGGTTTTGTCGCTTGTGTATACATGGAGTTTTGAAGAGGTATATATATATATATATATATAGGGAGCGGTTCAAGAGACACCCAAAAAAACACCTAAAAAAACACCCCATAGTTCCCAATCAAATTTTGATGATCCGAGCCGCTCAATATGATCAAAATGTGATTTTAAGGGTACTCTCAAGAAATTAGCAAAAAAAATGACCGGAAAAGACTTGATTTGAGCAGTTTTTAGCTTAGATTTAATGAACGGTTCAATTAAAAACTGCTCAAAACATGCACTTTCCGGTAATTTTTTTTGCCGATTTCTCGCGGGCACCCTTAAAATCACATTCTGCACACATTGAGCGGCTCGGATCATCAAAATTTGATCGGGAACTATGAGATTGAGATTTTGGGTGTTTTTTTAGGTGTTTTTTTGGGTGTTCCTTGAACCATTCCCTATATATATATATATATATATATATATATATATATAGAGAGAGAGAGAGAGAGAGAGAGAGAGAGAGAGAGAGAGAGAGGGGAATGGACAATAATACCCCTTAAAAGGGGTCACGTGCTCTTTTTCCGTTAAAAAACATAACGCCATCCATGTAAAGGATGACATTGAAACCAATTGAAAAGTTGAAGTATTTATATGTCCAAATTAAAAAGTGAAGGACCAAATTGAATTTTAAATCAAAGTTGAAGGGATATATAAGAAATTTTCCCTAACAAAAATAACTAACATTCAGATTACCAGTAACTGCATAATCCCTGTCACGAAGCAAAGCAAGGGGCCACATAGAAAAGCCAATGGCAAGCACCATGTGTGTGTTATTGTAGACAAGCAAAAATCATTCATATCTACCATCTGTTTAAAGCTCTAATATGCATTTCCTTTAACTCTTAGACAATGGTAGGACCTGATCATAGTTGTAATTTCTTTTTTCATGCTAACATGCCCAGAGGCCCGAGACTTTATCATTTCCATTTACTAAAGAGGCAAGACCATGACGGAAAATAATAGTAAAAGAATAAAGAATAAAGTATCAAGAAGTGGTAGATAAATAATGATAATGAGTCTGGAAGGACATTAGCCATAATACCTGAATACTAATTCCTGGGTTCGCACCAATCTTTTCCGGCATTGAACTATGTTGCTTATCTAGAAATGCAGAATCAGGGACTTTCACCTCTATCCAGTCATCTAAGGTCGGGGAAATTGTACCATCGTTACTCCATTTCTCTTTAGACTGTTCTCCATCAGACACATTTGAATTGGCACCAACAGCTTCTTCAGCATCAGGTGCATGGAGTACTTCATCATCTCTAGTAGCAATGCAGCAGCGTACGGTACAGAGATATTCATTGCTACTCCGTGGAGAAGGTGCAAAGTAGATCTCATAGACGCGAGCTGTACTCCGGACATAGACCTGACGGATCTCGTGCTTTTGTGTGAAATTCACTGTAGTTTCGGGGATTCTTAGTTATTAAAAAGTGCAATGGTGCAGAGAAATTGAGAATGTTAGCTACGCAAGAGAATTCTTGTTGGAAGAAAATAAGAAGTAACAAAGAAGAATACAAACTACTTACTAAACACGATTTAATAAAAATGTATATATGAGCATACGGATACACAACCGGGTCAAATTATGATTAGATCAATTTTGGTCCTTAAACTTACAGTAAAATACTGAAGTTTAGTAGTTTACAGACACGGATATGGAAAGAATTTTCATCTTCCATATATACCAAAAACAACATTGGGCCATCCAAGAAGGCAATACACACTGCTCAATTATGCAAACAGTCACACATTAGCATGATGAAAGTTTCTCCAGCCAAAAACCTCATCACTTAATAACTTTTCTATACCCTTTTTATTAGCTTACGTTCCTATTCAAAAAGCTTAGATTTAAGGAGAAATTTACTATCTTCTACAAGCTAAAATGGTGACAACTCGAGTTTTGAAGAAACAAATCTACAAAGCAGAGCAATAATGTTCTTGGATACTTTGGTTAACACTTGAAACCCCAACCCTCATTTTGCCAATCAGGACAAGTTGGAGGAAATGAATGAAAAGGGGGAAAAGAAACGATTACAAATAGCTACATAGTGATCTCATGGCAACCACCATGAACAGAAGATTTTGCACAAACAATATAACAAAACAAGATTCATCAACTCTTTTCCCTGTTGATAATAGAGAGTTTCATAAGATAAGAGAAAGAGAAAAGAATAAGGATAAGGAGGACAAGCGCTAGAAGGAAAATCCACCCATAAAGAACCAAAATTCTTCCTGTCAAGTAGGAGAAAGGGTCAACATTGACCCATGCCATCACACAATTAGTCTTCAATAACAGTTTGATCTTTCCAACTTTGGGTTCATCAAAGAGGGCATTGAACGGGGTGACTCCCTGTTCAGCAAGACAGACAGGTGTATTGGCGTTTGCACTTGGGAAGCAAGGCTATCTTTATTTCTTATAGCCCCCTTAGGGAGGGTGGAGGGACCAAAAAATACCTCCTAAACAGCCAAAATAACATTTTTGAGGGCATAACCTCTTTCCATAGGTTCCCAAGCAGTTTGAATCAGATTTGAAGTAGATCCTCTGCATTAAAAGGAATTATGTAGCAACAAATCCCGGTATAACAAGCAACATCGCTCTCAAGTGTGAGCACATATGTAACCATGAATTCATACCACTACAATATACTTACATTTAGACATTTCTGCTAGACTAGGGTACAATAGTGCTTTTAGTAACATTTCTTGAGCATTTTATTCTGAAACACTACCTACAATGCTTGCTCATCATTTTCTATATCAGACATCATGGACATGCGTTACATACCCTTACACAAGTGTCGTCTATCCACCTAGGGTACCTCAGACCTTAGAAACCAAAACAGGAAGAAGTTATTTCATGCAAGTGAAACTTTGTAGCATTCAAAGTATTAAGGCACGACTCAGCAGAAGCATTATTGCCTCATTGGATGGTACCTCAGACCTTAGAAACCAAAACAGGAAGAAGTTATTTCATGCA
This sequence comes from Rhododendron vialii, assembly GCF_030253575.1. Classification (NCBI taxonomy): domain Eukaryota; kingdom Viridiplantae; phylum Streptophyta; class Magnoliopsida; order Ericales; family Ericaceae; genus Rhododendron; species Rhododendron vialii. The sequence goes on from NC_080563.1 coordinate 6,617,232, forward strand.
AGTGAAACTTTGTAGCATTCAAAGTATTAAGGCATGACTCAGCAGAAGCATTATTGCCTCATTGGACTCAAAAAGCTATCATTCCAATTGAACAGATTACGTATCCATAATCTTTTCAACTCAATCAAAAAATTTACATGCCCCTTATTTTAAATACCCTATGATCCAACTATTTTTGCAGCCGTTGACAAATTTACAGCCCGTAAGGTGAGTCATTGATGAGAAATGAAGAAACAAAACTATTTCTCATGTTTAGGTAACAAATTAGGAGAGAAAGGGTTACAGAAGAGAAAGTGAACTCTCTTATCTAACCCATTTGTTTCCCACCAACTAGACGATGGGTTGTAAACTTTGAAAAGCACCGAGATTTCCCATCAAAACACAAATGAAGAAAAAGAAATCTCCAATCATTTTCCTAGTTCTCAACCTCTCATACTTCGCTATTTTACTCATCCAAACATGATAGCGATTAGCGAGAAAACATAATCATTTTTTTGCTTCTTTTCTTTTTCTCGCCTATGCAAGAGACCACAGCCCTCTCTTTTTTTCTTTTCCCACCTAGTACACTTCTACGGTTTGCAATTTGTGTCGATCTTCTTTTTCCAAGGACAAAAAATGCAAATAAGTGGAAACTAAATACACAACTTACGCAGAAAGTACTGCAATTCTAGATTTCTCATCTCATGCCACATACCTTTGCCCAGACCATGCATCATTTACAACTAGATGCATATTCATCAGAACAAACAAATCTTAAACCCTAAAATGCCTATCATCATCGAGTTAGAAGGCGCAGGCCGAATTCTAATTAATAGAAATTTCAACATCAATTAATTCAACCAAAACTACAATTAAAAAGAAGGAAAACTCGCGTGATCTTGCACAGTCCACGATCAGGTGACTGGGGTTTCAAAACGAGATTAGGTTTTCTGTTCTCATCGACCGTTCAAACCCCCAAATCCCTATCATCATCAAACTAAAAGGCACAGGCTGAAGTCTTAATAACCGAGATTTCAACTCTCTAATACTAGCATCATCAGTTCATTCAACCAAAACTTAAATTAAAAAAATAAGGAAAACTCACTGGTCATCTCGCAAGGTCCAAAATCAGGTAACTGGGGTTTCAAAACGAGATAAGGTTTTCTGTTCGCATTGACCGTTCAAACCCTAAAATCTCTATCATCATCATTGAACTACAAGGCACAGACGCCTTGCGAATCAAGATTTCAACTCCCTAAATATAGCATCATCAGTTCATTCAACCAAAACTTTCAATTAAACAGAAGGAAAACTCACACGGGCCACAATCAGGTGATGGGTGTTTCAAAATGACATTAGGTTTCCTGTTCGCATCAACCATTCAAACCCTAAATCCCTATCATCATCATCGAACTAAAAGGCAGAGGCCAAAGCCTTACAAATCGGAGATTTCAACTCTTTAATACAACCATCATCAGTTCATTCAACCAAAACTTCAATTGAAAATGTAAAAAAAAAACTCACACGTGATCTCGCACGGCCACAAGCAGGTGACGTTGGTTTCAAACTCTAAAATCCCTATCATCGTCATTGAACTAAAACGCCCAGGCGCAAGTCCTAATAATTGAGATTTCAACTCTCTAATACTAATATCATCAGTTAATTCAACCAAAACTTTCAAACTAAAAAGGAAGGAAAACTCACACGTGATCTCGCACGGGCCACAGTCAGGCGACGTCGGTTTCAAAACGAGAGTAGGTTTTCCTTTCGCGTCTACCGTTTCGGAGTCGATCGGTGAGTCCGAAGACTCGTAGGTGATAGAAGTTTCGAGAGAGCCGCCGGCGATTGTCCAGTTCGTCTTGGAGCTGCACGAGCAGATGCCGTCGGTATCGCCGTCGTCGCCGTTGTTGCTGATCGGTGTTGCCATTTGATTTTTGCTTTCCGTCTCCGATTGGAGAATTTGGCTCTGATGTGTTGCGTAATGCGGATGGACGGTCGCTAGTCACTACTATTGAGAAGGGTAAATTACAATTATTATCCTCGTAGTGTTATGTAAATCTCACTTTCGTCCTTTTGTTATTAACTGTGGCAACTTGACCTTCAATTTTACTTTTCGTCAATAAAATGAGATTCTGGTGAAACTGGGGGTATTTAACTAACTAAAATAAGTATTGTATTCATTCTTTTAATTTAAGGTGATTTATTGTGAGAGAATGACATATCTAGTAAAATAAAAAATAAATACTTAAAAAATAAGAACCTTAGCAGAACGATATAAAAGAAAATTAACGTTAATGTCAAAGTCATTTTTTGCACATCATCGTTGTGGAGGCATCAAAATTACAATTAGGTTAGATGCATCCATTTGGTGTTATTTTGCGCAATTTCTTTATTACTATTAGATTAAATGAAAAAAAAAACTCATCTCATTGGTTTTTTTTATTTTTTTGACAGATGAAAATGCAACTCATCTCATTGTTTTTTAGAGATCTAAATTGACTTGATTGGTTTGACAAATATGTCCATAACTATCTAACCCCTTTTTCTTATGTAAGACTATGGAGTATGGAATGATTCAGACGCATCTTCCTGGATTGGGAGGGATGTAGTGGACCCCTCAATTACACCGTCGATTCGATTGTCTAATTTGGCATGAACGGCTCAAATTTAATCCGAGCTCATATTAATTCGAGCTGTCAATTGTTTGAATTAAAATCCAAGCCATCTTTTGCCAAGATGAATAGCTGGATCAACCGCACTACAAGTGTAATACAGGGGTGCACTACGGCACCCCCGATCCCATCTTCCCACAATCTATACACGGAAAGATTGCGTGCACAGATTGATTTCCTGTAAATATTTATCAACAAAATAAATAAGAACATACCAGGCATTTTCAATCTTTACCTACCGTTTTACTCAAATTTGAGTAAAAACTTCATTTAGGCTCCGTTTGTTTGAACATAAAATATTTTTCGGTAAAGTGTTTTACTTATTTCTCGGTGTTTAGATGTGTAAAAAAAGAGAAAAATATTTTACATTTAAAACATTTTCTATCAATTGGATGAAATTGACTTACCCTTAAATCTTCCGTAAGTTATTTTTCGAAATAAACCCGTTGCCTTCTACTACAATTGTTACTATTAAGTTTCCTCGATTGTCAGTCCTGACCCACACGTTCAATTCCAATAAACTCAAATCTCTTCACTCTTTAAGTCTCACTCTCTCTATACTATTTTGTTGATTTTTTAAAATATTTTCAAGTGCCAAACAAATACCGAAAAATAAAAATTTGAAGTTTGTTTTTCTGAAAAAAAAATTACATGAAAAATATTTTATAGTTTTACATCGAAACAAACGGAGCCTTAGGGTAAGAAATTTAATAAACAAATTTAAGTTTAAAAGCGTAAAAATTAAGTAAAAGCTACATAATTGTAAATTTGGGAGTTAGAAAATTATCTTAGTACGAAACTTGAGTAAAACTTTCCGGTCTTTCTTGTTTGGAATAAAATTCAATTTAATTGAGTGAAATACTCCATTGGGTTCAATTTATAAGAAAAACATATATAACTAATTTTTAGTTTGAGTTAAAAACAAAAAAACGATAATAAGGGCCTTCCTCAGTGAAGAGAGTGTTTTATGTGCAGAGAAGAGTCGAGAGGGAGAGAGCTGCGTGAGAGAAAGAGAGTCGGACACAATGAACGCGCCGGACCGTTACGAGCGATTTGTCGTACCGGAGGGGACCAAGAAGTAATCTTCTCTCTCTCTCTCTCTCTCTCTCTCTCGCACTACAAATTTACTTATATGATATTGACGATTCTTTGATTTCTAGGGTTTCCTATGAACGAGACACCAAGATCATAAATGCAGCCTCGTTCACGATCGAGAGAGAAGATCACACCGTTGGGAACATCCTCCGCATGTACTAACTGTTGCTTCCATCAAATTTCGCAGTTTTTTATAATTAAATAAATAAATTGATTCAGCTGAGTTTACCTAGTGATAAACCCTAGTTTATGTTAAACCCTAGTTGTTGTTCATCGTACGCAGGCAGTTGCACAGGGACGAGAACGTGCTATTTGCTGGGTACAAGCTTCCTCACCCGCTTCAGTACAAGATCATTGTTAGGGTTAGTCTTTTTCTACCTGTTTCTGTATGTTTATGACTGCGTGAACAAAACAGCTATGTAGAATGGAAAATATATGATTTTTAGGGTAGGGTTTATTTGCGGCTTGATGTGTGAGTGACCAGATTTGTTTTGGTGCTTTTGAGAGATGGTGGTGTTCAAAATGATTTGGATCTAAACTAGGAGCAATGGTTTAATACGTAGACTGTAGTTGCTTTGAGTTGCTTGACAGTTTATAGAGTGAGATACTGCATCAGAATGGCCACTACGAGTTTTATCTGCAGGGAATCAGACAATACAGTTTTGTGTTTTTCTGTGGGTAGTGTATCTGGAATGTACATTTGAAAACCCAAAGATCACAGGGTGAAGAATACTTTTCGAAGTCTTTGTTTACTTGATGGAAAAATGAATTGGTGTCCAGTTGTTTATTGTGTGCTATACTACATGGGATTCTGGTACAAGGGTGACTTACGACAGAGGAAGGAGATTTATTGTATTGTCTCGTGATCCAACCAATTTGTTAGACTTGTGAGGAATGTGTTGATCGAGTCTAGAAGTTCTCTCTCTGCATTGGGCAGTATACGTTGCCAAGGCTTCTCCTGTCTGCTTCTTGTTCATAAATATGATGTGCTTAGTATGATTGTTATTGGTTCTGTTGGGTGGTCTTGCAGATTCACACAACAAGCCAGTCGTCACCAATGCAGGCATATAATCAAGCTATAAATGATCTGGACAAAGAGCTTGATCATCTGAAGAATGCGTTTGAGGTGTGACTTCTCTTCCTAGTTTCTGCTTGAAGCTTTTTACCTTATTTTTCATCAGTTTTTTGCGACTTGTAATTGAATACAGGCTTCCAGATTTTGTTTGTCTTTTAGATGCTCATGATTTTGTGGTTCAGCATTCCTTCTAGGAAATTTAGTAACTTCTTTATTAGGAAAACTAGATTTTTGTGGTTCATAGGTGGTTTTGGGGGGGGGGGGGTAGGATCTTTGACAAGTTCGTATTCCAATGCTTACTCCAAGTAACTCGGAATAATCAGTCAAACTGAAGCTGAAACATGGGATATATAACATCCATCAAAGTTTATATGTAATTGTTTAGATACAGCTTACGTTTGTTACCCATGTATTATAGGTGCATTTTGGTTTTTTGGCTGTTACTGACGCCCAAACAAGGGATATCAAAATTCAAGTTGCTGTAGAAAGGTCACATGTCCTTTCAAGCCATGCAGTGATTGGTTTGAAGAAAGAAGAGGAGGCAGTTTAGGGAGTATGCCAATTAGGACCTTTTAGAGTGTTTAGGAAGCTGTTGTATATCCACATAGGAGTATCACACTTTTGTACGTCTAGATAGTATTCTAACTAGGGGAGATGTGAATATAAATAAGAAGTATCCATCATGTACTTTTGCACACCGAATCACGTTCTTATTTAGAAATGCCTTGTCACACTAAAACTACGCGATTCATGCTATCCTACCAGATTGATTGTGATTTCTTTTTTTATCAATCTCTTATTCTGTATTCCTCCCCATTCTCATCATATTACAATGTCTATCTGCTTTCGCTCTAATTTGAATTGTATAACTCTGAAAGGTGGGTTCAATCGAGTTAGATAGACATAATATAGTGAACAGATGTGGATGGAATTGGAGCCATCTGCTCTTTCAAGCACTGTTATGCAGTAGTGTAGTTTAATCCAGAATCTTAAAACATTGTGTGCTTTCTTCCTCAGAATTCATCTCCGTGTATTTATCCACAATTCTTAGTCCTCATTTTCTCATGTTCTATTGCAGACTGAGGTGGCAAAGCATTCAAGGGAGTTCTGACATGAAAGAACTGAGAATGTGGCATTCAAGCATTCCCGTTGGTGTGGGAATGTGGCATGTGGTTATGTTTAGAAGTGCATTATGACTTCACTGCACTTGTATGAATCCATAGATACTTTGGCCAAACCTTTACCGTTTGTTAAATATTGGTGCGGATATGCTTGTAAGTGGCAAAGGCTTCTTCTAGGGGTTCCTTCTTTGACATGAATTTACTGGATGAACCTTCTTTTATCAAATGATTTGCCTTTTGCTGGAGTAGATTGAGATACAGTTCATATTTTTTAGCCTACTTGTAAGTGATGGGGGCATCACCCCTGCACGCATATGGGCGGTTGGGTTTCAAACATCGCCAGAGGCAAGGATGGATTACTTATATTTGATAATTGAATCCTATTTTCATGGTAAATAGGAAAAGGGAAAAAAATGTTAGAAGGTTCCCAAGAACGCAAATTGAACGCCTTGGATTAAAAACTTGATCTGCAATTTCTCCTATCAGATTGTGCCCCTAACTGGGAACTCTTTCTAAATTCTAACATAAAGACATGAACCAGTCTCTGTACAGATCATGGTTAGCAGTACTAGAAGAAAACCATAAACTAAATTGAAAGATACACCCACCCGCCAATCAATGGCAACCAAGGTGTTTTACACTAGCAATACATAGAAAAACAGGAGGTTGAGACTTATCCAAGATGCGGAGAGTTCATGGGGAAAACTCTACCCATACGCCAATCACATGGAGAGATTCCGTTTCGTAGCTTCCATTTTGGACAACAGATCTTTAATATCTGCTTCCATCCTTGTCTTCATATTGAAATACTCCCGATGAGCTCTTTCCAAAACTTGGAGCTCTTCGATTTTTTGTTTCCGCATTTCCTCAGCTTCAGACAAACGCAACTTTGCAATTCTACTAGTATACTCATCTTCGATCTTTTCGTTCTTGGCCATTGCAATTCGTTTCAGGCCTTCAGCTTCTCTTCTTGCATCATCGGCACGTGTTTGGAACATTCCAGCCTCGGCATGCTTGATTCTCACAATACTTTCCAATTCATCGAAAACAGGTCCCTTCTGAGCACTCCTTCGTGAATCTGAGTCGCTTGTGTGTTTGTTTTCCTGATCAGAACTAAAGGTGGGAAGTAAACTAGAAGATCTCTCCAATTTTGGTACTTTTTCCGAGTAAAGCTGTTTAAACCATATGGCTTCTTGGCTAGACCCGGCAATGCCATTACTACCTTCTTGATTCTTCTTGGACGCCTCCTTTCCTGACAGAAGTGGAGTGTTGCCGCCAGACTTGAAGGAATCACTTTCTGAAATCACAGGACTTTATTTTAGAAGGCAATTTTAATAAAAGCAACCTCTTTGAAAGGAAAATGTGCATGCACTAAATGTAGATGGTAAAGGAGTTTCATACAGCCACTCAACAATCATGACTGTACCAACACAAGAACAAAAAAATCTTACTCATAGGAGTGGTAATCCACCAACCAGCAAATTGTCAAATTTTGCCTTGCCACATTGATGGTTTGCTATCATAAATAGGCAGTCCAAGTACATTGGAATTATAAAGAGCAATGTGAACCGTGTGATAGCTTCTAATCATCATTCAGAATGGACCAAGAGATCTATCATAACTTGTCCCAAGTACCTAAATGATCAGAGACTGTGCTTAGAAAGCACTTTTGTTATGACAATTCCCATACGCTGTCAAAAGCAAAAACCATTTGACGGGAAATGCTCATTTGAAATGAAAATAGCAACAATAGTTATTTCTCCGAGTCAAATTCAGGGGAAAATTGCACCCTAGTGCAGTATTTTTGGACAGTCAGAGGATTCCATAAAATTCAACTATAGTTTCAATAGATTATACGCAATGTAAATCAAGAAAAAGAGCAGCCCCAAGGTTGACAAGACTGCCTGGAATAAATTCCTTCAATGGCCAAGATTTCGCATAGTATGGTGCAGAACTAAATTCTTTTTCTTACGCTTCAATCTAGCCAGGATTTTGAACCCGGGGGGCCGGTTTAGTAGATATAATTTTTTTATCCGAATACTTATTATATCATAAAGTTTTTGCTTTCCAATACATTACATTTGTACATTGAAATGATTCTAGCCTAATGCAGTTAAAGTATACCAATCATTTTGTATTTTTTCTTTAGGCTACTTCAACTGTTACATGCTTATTTTTCATTTATGAAAGAAATAGATAAATGAGAATGTAAAATAATCGGTTTTTTATTAAATCAAATCAAATCAAAATTATTAAGATAATAAGTACCTATGCACAAATAATTATCAATAATATTAAAAATCAAATACATAGAAAATAAAAAATTTAAAACTCAGGAGCTCGGGGTGCCGGGGTCCCACAGGGCCCCAACATAGCTCTGCCACTACAGACATGTTACACTACAATTAACTATCAAGGAACAGATTTCATTTAGAGAGAGAGAGAGAGAGAGAGAGAGAGAGAGAGAGAGAGAGAGAGAGATTTGACCGGTGAATTTGATTGTTGAAACTTGGAAGCGTTAGGGAGTGAAGTACAAAATACAAAATGATAAACCACGAATGCCTACCAAACTGACCTAAAAAAAAAGGAGAAAAGAAAAGCCTGCAGGCTACAACGGACTAAAGTTCTTATACTTTTTCAGCACCAAAAACAAATAGATGAAAAAACAGAAATCACTTGTTTTACAACGATCATCTATAAGCTTGACTTATTTTCCTCGCCACCTTTTAAGGCATAGCTGCACCTTCAAGTCGTAGTGTGACACGGGTGCATGTGTACTACTTCCTACATGTATACTTAAACAAGGTAAAGGAGGAAATAAGTTCACCTCTAATGAGGTTAGTTTTCCTAATCAGCATTGCCAGTGAAAGTGGCTATAAATCAGTACGGACACATTGAATGATGAAATAAGATATGATCCAAGGATGTCAAAACGAAGGATGTCAATCGGCATAAATGAGTTAAGACATTCCCCATATGCAAGGTTTCACAAACCAATAAGGTTCATAGTCGGACTTAACCTGTAAGGAAACCCATAATCTGGTGTTGAACCTCTCGAAGGTCAGACTTGTTTGCCAATCTTGACAGCATCCGAACAGCAACGTTGTGCAGCCGTTTCCCCCTCACATCCTCACTAGCGGAAAAAATTCTTCTCACATACTCGAGTTCCTTGGAAAGAGTTTCAGCCGTCCATTCCTTTGCAAAACTCTGGAAAACTTCCTTCACAAAGCCGAACATCTCGGACGGGTGATTACAGGCAACACAATGGAATTGCATCTCCGTTGAACCATGGGGCCCAGATGCACTATGCCCGTTTCTAATGTAAGATTCCCGCAACGCACAATCCGCATGGCACCAATGGAGGCATACATCACATCCAACCCAACTACATGTGTTAGAAGCCATGTCAAACTTTGAACATACAAGACACATGCAACTGCTACAGAAACCGCTCTTCTTTGCACAGACTTTACAATCACATTCATCCACGGGGAGAATACTCCGACAAGCGAGATTTCTGCATCTTAAATTCAGAAATATCTCCGCTAAGTCAGAAACCAAAATATCGTTTCTCTGAAGGAATTCTTGAAGACCAGTTCTCAAAGCCACTAATATTTCCATCTGAACTTGATTTGATTCCAGCAACATTTCCAAGGTAATGTCCGACCTATTTTGCAGTGCTTTCTGGAAGGCAGATAGTTGCCACCTTTTACCAGCATTCGAAATGATATCACGAACGCTATCCTTCAGACATGCCATAACTTGTCCTGTCATTTCACTGCATTTCTTAGCCATCAAAAGCACTGGTTCAGAAACTATCATGGTGATGATGGGCTCAACAAACTCAGACCCCAATACCAGCTCTTTCACATTTTGGCTACTGCTCCTATACAAAGTACCACTCTCTCTCTCTCTCATTACCCGCCTCTTGTCTCTGCTGTATTCGGATCCGTTTTCATGAGACCCAACACTATTTGAAGGGGTTTTTCCATCAATCTGATGCCTTGACTGTACTCCTGACAGCTGTCTATGCAAACTCAATTGGTGATCGAGTCCAAAGGGTATTGTGGAGCTTCCTTCTGCAACTCTCAATTGTCCTCGCACACCTTGACCATTAGAGAGACTTTGTGATACTTGAGATTGATGATAAAAGCCATTTCCATTTGGTTCCACCCTTGAATGCATCGGAACTTCTTTGTGCTTTTGGTCGTCTGGTGGCTGAACATTCCAATCCACTCCCTGAAATAAGGGCTTGCTACCAACTGATTTTTCATAGTCGACCGAATTATGTGTAAGGGAGCAACTTGGATTGTGTGTAAAAAGTTGGGAACCAGAAAAAGACATTGAGGCAGTAAATCCATCAGAATTCGAAAGGAATGTGCTAGGGAAGGATTGAGCACTCCTCGCATGACTTGGGGAACCAGGAGCCTGAACTATGTTGTGGGAATTAATTGGTAGCAGAACATTCGGCAAGCTAAGAGAAAGATCAAGTGATTCCAGTACCAGTTTTTCATCTTTAGGCTTATTAAGACCAGATACATCTGATTTCTCTGGCTGCTTGACAGGATCCCTGAAAAACAACTCCAAGCCCCTGGTACTTGGTCCTTCGAGATCGTCATCTCTCTCAAACTTCTCTCCTTCTTCTTCTCTACCATTAGAGGAGGAAACTGCCACACTTTTCCCTTTGTCCTTGAAATTCTGGGTTATGCCATCCCGAAAAATAGATAAATCAGTCTCAGGGATTCTGCTGCCCTCAGATGATTCCTTATTTGACTCAGGCAAAACAACATCCCGCACCTTGACTTCAACATCTATGCCCTTGTCTTCTTCGCGCTTCTCTTCTATAGGCATTGACTTCTGACCAAAAGTATCTTTGTTTCTTCCGTCCTCACCATTGTTATTTTCCCTTGGGCTCTCTTCCTTCTTGCTACCTCCAATGTGCGGTGAGGTTCCAGCTGCATCCTCATTGCAATGAGTCCCTTCGACTAAATTACTCGGTCCATTTGATGACTGATCAACTTCCTTCACCAGATCTTTAACAATTTTGCGCGACCCAACCTCTTGTTTTTTCTCACAAGCACCATCTTTGTCCAGCTCCATTTCCGACTCAGGTCTAGCCCCGTACTCCACATTTCTATCATCACGCTGATGCTTATTGTCAAGCTCCTTTTGACCAGGGTACTCCCCAACAGCGCACTTTTCTTCAGCTGCAGGTTCATTTTCTTGAGCTGGATCAGGTTTAGGTTCAGGTTCAGGTTCAGGTTCAAGCTCCCCTTCTTCCATTTCACTGCTACTACCACCTTCTGCCGGTAAATACTCGCCCTTCTTCACTTCAACACTCTTTGATTGCTCACTTCCAGAGTCCTTGGACCAAGTCGGCGACTTTGCTTCCCTCGGCCCTTGTGGGGACCTCGAATTCCCTTTATTCTCTGATGATAGATCCTTGGACCAAGTTGGCGACTTTGCTTCCCTCGGCCCTTGTGGGGACCTAGAATTTCTTTTATTCTCTGATGATAGAACCTTACTCCCTCTAACTGAATCAGCACCAGTTCTGGTACATTCATCAGCATCTTTCCCTAATCCAAATCTCTTCCATGATGAAACACTATCAGCTCGCCGTGACCGATCCCTCTCCGACCTAAACCCCTTCGGGAATTCTCTCCTCGTCGCAGAAAAGCTTTCGGATCTATGGATTCTGTCGCTACCATATCCACTACGTGGTGAAGAGCTCAGAACTCCCCTTTCACCACCATCCCTATACCGATCATAGTTCACTCTCCTATCATAACTTTCTGGATCATAATCTGAGCGCTTCCTTACTGGTGGTCGTGAACTCTCACGATCGTCATCTATCCGATCGTATCGAGAAGAGGACGATGACGATAAGCCCTTCCTTCCGTTTTCAGACTTGTAATGAAAGCTCCGGTGAGATGAAGACCGGCTCAGACTCGAATCCTCATCCCTTCTTCCCCAGTCTTTAAAAACCCCCTTTTCTCCGAATGAATCAAGCTCCTCGCTTGACCTCAACCTCTTCATGCTCAGATCACAAATTCGATAAAATATAACAAGAAACAGACCATCAAACTTAAAACCCGAAATTTTCCCGCAATCTATGAGAACATCAAACTCTTCAACCCATCAAAAACCCATCAAAAAGCACCATCACCTACTCGTCCCCAATAACATCATCCCCAACCATACATGAAAATAATCTTATTAAACAGAAAGAAAGCACCACACAAAGATTAAGTGCAACCAAACCCTAGTCCCAACCCCCAATTCCAACTAACTTTACTGAATCCCCAATTTTCATCAACAAACCCTAGTTTCCAGCTGAACATGTATCATCATAATTAGAAGCCACGTGTCTTAACAACTCCATATACGATCCAAAAGCCACATCTGTGTGAAGTATACGAATACGGACAAACACAGACCTAGCTGCGCAACCCTAGGTCCATAATTAGGTGAAACGTAATGAAAGTTGGGAATAAGACGAGAAATCCAAATAGAGATCAATTACCAGAGGGAAGGTTAACGGTTAGAGCAACGACTTGATCGCAGAAGCTCGTCGGTGACGGCCGGCGGGGAAATTCGGCTAGAGATTGTAGAAGAGAGACAGTTTCAGAGCGAGAGAGAGAGAGATGAGAGAGGGAGGTCTGTTCTTATTTTGGGGAAAGTTATTTTACTATTTTATTGTTTATTTCAGTCAACGCAGGTTTAACCACTGTAGGAGAGGGAGGGTTAGCCTTATTGGTTAGCGGATTTGCTCTTTACATAATTAATCAAGATTCGTTAATTGAGGCGAGGCATCGAGAAAGTAATTTCTTGTAAATTTGTTAGTATTGACATGGGTAGCATGTTTTTGACCCGTCTGGTGCGAAAATTAATTAAAATGCGTGTAAACTCGTCCGTACGCCCAGTCGAGATAGAGAGAGAGAGAGAGTTGAATACGCAAAGTGCGTAGAACGCACTATAAAGTATAAACAAGTAAGGAGTCGGACTTTGGAAGGCTGGAAAGATGAATGGTAGCGGAAAGGGGAATGGTGTGTAGTGCGCATTGGGTGCAAGTTAGCGAGGGGATGAAAAGAGTAAAGCTACGAGTAGATATGGAATATACATACCATATAGATATGGAATTTGTAGGGTCCACTTCGGGGTCTCATAAAAATGATTTGAATTGTCCATTATTTTAAAATGTTTTTTTATGAAATCCTGTAAAAAAATCAGTTAAATCCGATATCGGTAAGGATTTTTTTTTGAATTTATGAGAACGAAACTGCTTAACTGTTCAGTTTTACCCCTACAAATTTAAAATTTTTTTTTTTACAAATATCGGGTTGAACTGATTTTTTATAAAACTTCACAAAAAATATTTTAAAAATAATAAATAGTTCGAACCATTTTTAAAGGATCCAAGATGAATCCCAAAAAATTCATATATACGTTTTATGTATATTCCATATGTACACATAACACTACTTGGATGAAAAACCTTTCGCATTTTATATCCACGTCGGCGGTGGGGTCCAAGGACGACCCAGGTCGCGTTTTCCTGGTGAAAGGATTAATTTAGAGGTAACGGGTTCACCGCACCTGCTTGGTGTACCGTGTCCCCCTCACCCTCAAGCAATTATTTGGTGCTATTGGGACATCATGTGACAGTACTTCACGTAAATTGTTGTGTATAAATGACTCCTGCTACATGTACTAACCATGAGTATACGAAGGGGTATCAATGGGCACGTAAGGCCCACTTCGGATCCCGCACAAATAATTTGAGCCGTCCAATAATTTTTTTAAAAATCATAGTGTATGTCGGAGCCACCAAAAGATACGAGTACGTGTGTAAAACGTTTGCGTGAGTGTGTATAGTTATATAGTTATTGTTTACCTATACAACGCCCATAAAGCTCAGGGGACTCATCATGAGTATATCAACGGTGTACTAATCGGCACGCGGGGCCACTCCGCGTTGCGCAAGGATGATTCGAGTCATTCAGTAATTAGAAGAAAATAGAGTGGGCCCGCGAGAAATCAGATCAATCTGATATGTGTAGGCATTCGGTCTAATCTTCTAATGTTTTATTCGAATTTTATGATTTTGTAATCTGAATAAAAATTTAAAAGATTGGATTAAGCACCTACACGTATCAAATTAGGCCGATTTCTGTCGGGCCCACTAGTGTTGTGTTCGCTTTACAACTCAAAAAGAATTTTTCAAAAAATTCCCCCTAAATTCCTCCTACTTCTAACATTCTCTCTCTATTTTCTCCACTTAGGTCCCGTTCCAAAAACCTTCTTTAAAAATAAGCAGTTTATATCACATTTTCAAACTAAAAAATAATGTAAATGAAAAATAATTTTTAAATTTTTTTTGCACGTATAAAAGATCTTGATGGGATCTATCAAACAAAATCCATATTGATAAGAAAATTATTTGCGTAAACACAACTCCGTTTGGTTTAACATTTTGAGAGTTACTTTTAACTCTCGGCACAATTTTTAATAAATCTTTCTCTCTTTCTCTCTCCACTCATTACCACTCCAACTCCTAAAATGTAAACCAAACAAAGTTATTATTTTTGAGCTTGAAATTATCTTTTTAAAAAATAAGTACTTATTTAAAGTTGCGGAACAGAGCCTTTATTTTTCAAAAAAAATTTAAAAACCAATCCAAACAAGGCACTAATGCTTTGTTTGGATTGATGTTTGAAATTTTTTTTGAAAAATGGTAGAGGTAATAAGTAGAGAGAGATAGAAAGAGAAATGTTAGGAGTATGGAGAATCTAGAGAGAATTTTTTTAAGGGTTTTGTTAACGTATGCCCCATAAGCATATGATAGTGTACATATATTCTTCTTCATTTATTGTTTGTTTGTATGGAAAACCTAAGTTTGAAATACTAGTCATAAATCCTTCATTAATTGTTCTTGAAAGGATCAACTTTTTCTGTTTTGGACAGAAATACCCCAATTAAAGGTCTTGTATGAGTATACTTTTCGTGCATAAGTAGAACGGCAATACTTTTCGGTTTGGAAAAAGTATATTACACAGAAATACTTCGTTTTGGACAGATTTTCACCGTTGCTATTAGTGCATCGTTTGTTTACTTTTTCACCATTGATGGGAATTTCCGGCATATTCCAATGTGTGATTCGGTCTTGTATAGGAGAATTTTTTCAGTGCCGAGCAGGTATATCTCACATGGTGCCCGCTCAGCGTATCTAAGTTGTCCAAAAGTATTTTGAACGGTATAGAGTTAAAAAAAAATTTCCAAGAAAGAGTTTAACTTTTTCGGGAAAAAAGTTTCTTTAAAATCTGGACCTTTCAAAACACTTTTGGAAGGACTGAATGTGCCGAGCGGGCACCACGTGGTACCCACCCGGCATTGGAAAATTTTCTCCTTGTATAGAACTGGCCAACTGGGAAAAGGCCTGTTGACATCACTATTCGTTTGGTTACAACTGGGTAAAGGTCTTGTATGAACTCTGGCTGCAATTTTTTTTTGGACATCACGACATCTACTCACTGGGTTTGGTCTTGTATATGTCGAAAGTTTTTGGGAGGGAAAAGTGTATGGTTGGGGGTATTTCTGTTCAAAACAGAAAAAGTTGATCCTTTCAAGAACAATTAATGAAGGATTTATGACTAGTATTTCAAATTTAGATTTTCCATACAAACAAACAATAAATGAAGAAGAATATATGTACACTATCATATGCCTATTGGGCATAAGTTAACAAAACCCTTTTTTTAAAAATGTTTTTTAAATTCTAAAGAGGACAAGGCGTAAAGGTTTGTAAAATGATTGATAAGTAGAACCATACGGCCGCGAGCGGGTGCGTGCAATCTACTCGCCCTTTCCCGCCCCACGATCGGAACGATTTTCCCGAAAAGAATACGCGTGGTTCGGATGCGATGGCGAGTGGGGGAGATTAGTACTCCGATGGGGGCGTTTGGAAAGAGGAAGAGGAAGAGGAATTTGCTTTTGACTCTTCTGTGCGGCTTCTTCTTTTTGACGATTTTCAAATTGCTTTTTTTCTGACTATCCGTCTCCAATTGAGAGACTAGTATTACTACGTCGCGTCATCAATAATAAATTTTACTACTTTATGGGGGACTTGCTAAAGACACCCTCAGAAATTCTAGACACAAAACCCACTTTTTCTCCTAGTTCTCCACACGCGCAAAATTATTACTATGTCGAAAATTGTTTTTGTTGTTGCCAAAATTCTAGTGCTCAAAAGACTTGTTCAATATGTAGTGTACAAAACTTTTTTGCGCTGGGGTTTTGACACTTATAAAAACAGTTTTGGCATTATCACTAGCAAAAAAAAACCTCAGCTTTGGTTTGTTTGGTTGAGAGTTTAGTTTAGTTTTGGTAGTAGGTGGAGAGAAAAATAGAATAATGATTGAAAATAAGAGTAATGATTAGAAAGATATAGAGATATATGAGAAAGTAATAATTGGAGAAATAGAGTAAGGATTGAAAAAAGAAATAGAGTAATGATTGAAAACTAAAACTAAAACTAAAACTAAACAGTTAACCGAACAAAAAATCTTATTCTAAAAAAAATTAGCATTTTTTATTTTTGCATTCTTGTAAATTATTGTTTCGTTTCGATGGGAGGACTCGATAGTTTTAAAAATTAGAACTTTTACCTCTCTTTTTTTAGAAATATGGTTAAAAGTCATAATATTGTAACTTTTCAATTCCTCAAGTCAAGATAAACCATAAATTTACAAAAACTTAACGCAAAATTAATAAATACGGAAAATTTTGAATGAGAACAAAATTAAAAAAAAAGCCTCAGGCTTAGATCTATAGCTCTCTCTTTTCTTTTTCTTTTATTGAACTCCAATTGGTTTGTCATACTTTTTGAATTTTTCATGTCACAAAATATTTGTTCACTGTTAAGTTGTCTTAAAAAAATTTCTTAATTGCTCCATCTTCAAAAAAATTATGCATTGAAGAACGTGTACTATAATTTAATGTCAAAAAGTGAAATTTTCTTTTGCCGATCAAAAAGAATGTCAAAGAGTGAGGTATATTCTTGAAAACTCAAAACCTTTTAGTACGTAGTAATCATTTTTTCTCTCAAATTTTTTTAGTACGTAGTAATCATTTTTTCTCTCAAATTTTTAAAATTAGACAAACAAATTAAGACGGAGAAAATAAAATTCAGCAATCACTTTTTTCTCTGTGTAGCCATTCTTAATTTTTTTTAACAGACAATCTTATGCTCATATAGGGAAAAAAATTCCCCAAAGGCTACAAATGCCCAAATTCCAAAAAGCGTGTCACTGCAGCGTTGGCACTATCCACATTGGAGGCAGCACGGGCACGGGCATGGACAAGCTCTTTTCTTGTATTCATTGGTATGTCGGGCAAAAATTCTCTTCTCTAATAACTAAATAAATACTCGCGTCTTGAGGTCCAGAAAAAGTATAATCACAATACGTGTGGGCACAATCGTCAGTATAATAAACGCAATTTGCCCGGCATCCAGGGAAATGTGAAGCCGACACGCAAAGAGAGTAAATTGTGACCCAAGAACAATAATGTGTCATCGCCCAAACTTGTGACTTCAACTTTCTTAATGATTTGTTGATCGTTGTTGCCGCCGCCGGCACTGCTGCTACCTAATCCCAACAGCCTAAAGATTTTAAAAGAAGAGGTCATCTTGCACCTTAACGAATTCTTGGTTTTTTCGAAACCTCTGAACCAGCAGCAAGTCTGCCCAGATGAGATGATGATTCTACGATATATGACTTTGTCCAAACGAGCGGGAGTACGAGGAGGGACCTCGATTAACTTGATCGTTGCTTTCCCTAACATCAAGGGAGAATACACGAGAATCTATATCCACAACATAGAACTTTCCCCTGTGATACATGGCATCCTCGAAAAAATCGAAACCCCATACGTAAGTCCAATCCTCCTCGCCAGGTTTGATGTAGGCCAATGATTTCGTGAGTCCATAAATTGCCAAAACAACGAAATCATTCGGACTCGAACAAGGATCACATGACAAAACAACCTTAGCGACGTCGAACTCATACCGACGCCAGGCCGGACTGGCGATAGAACCTCTAGTATTGACCCGAGGGAACCGGAGGGTCTCACCGGAGAAGGGGTTCTGGAGCGTAATGCTCAGGTCCTCCGCCACTTCCAAGTTTGCTAACCATCCGTGCGAAGAACCACAGCTTCTCCGAGGATAAGGAACTCGTAGTAGCTCAGTGTTGAGGACCTTTCTTTGCGTGACGCTGTAAAGTCTCCTGCGTTCGTCCTCCGCCTCCCTCGCCTCCGGACTCCGATCGGGCGAAGGTATCAACAAGAACGGAACCACCTGCTTGAGAGGTTCTCTGCGACGGCGATCCTTCTGATGGGCGGCGGCAGAGAACCACGGCTTGCATGCGGCCGCGAAGCGCAGATAGTCCGACAGATGGATTAGTCGGTTGAGGATTAATTGAGTCCAGGATTCCCGCCGGCAGCGATGCTCAATCTGACGATGACCATTCCGTTTCTCTGATTTCAGCACCACCACCATAACTATATCTGTGACGGGATTCGTTCGACTCCAACGACGAAGAGGGATCGGCGTTTGGGGTACTCTTGTGCGCTTAATTACTAGTACTCGTTATTTAGCCGATCAAAAAAAAAAAACCTATTCGTATTTAACTTGCAACTGAGAGTCCTCTTTTGCAATTTAAAAGCAAATTGTATACGACCGACTAATGTCGTGATAAAGGAAATCATCCATAATTACCAAAAAAAAACCTGTAATAATACTAGCCATATTAAATCATCGCCGCTCCTTACTCAAATTTTCGCTCAAATTTGAGTAAAAACTTGATTTGGTACAAAAGGTTATACTCTAGAACCCATATTTTACTTAAATCTCATCCATTCAACACCATCACCGCTGCCGCCCATTAGCTCAGGTCTCTCTCTCTCTCTCTCTCTCTCATCCTTCCTTTTGCAACCAAATCTGGTGTTGCGATCTAGGAGCTGTGGTTGCAACCAAATTTGGTGTTGCGACCACAAGCGCCGACCACCACTAGCAACCACCTGGAAATTTGGTGAATGATTTGAGTTCAAACCAAATTTGATGAAAACTTTGAGTAAAACTCAAATTTGGTATGGGTTCGGGGTAAGGAGTGAAGGTGGATTTTGGGGGTTTTTCCTCAAATGTGAGTTTGAGTAAGAATTTAGTGAAGGAGTGAAGATGCTCTTATGCATCGCATAAACTGTTATGGTGGATCTCATATCTATTGTCAGAATAGGATAATTTATCTTTTTTTACTGTAGAACTCAAAGTGTCAAAATACTTTATGTGCACCTCAATTAATTTTTAGGGGATCAATTTCACCGTTTACTAACGAATGGCCCAATTGGAGCTGGACAAAATCTCGCACGTGCTGAGTCCACAAAAGTTGATGACACCAACGAGATTTCAAATATGAAACCAATGAAGAAGCAAGCTTCCAAGTCTCAGATTTTGAATACCAAGTCAGCCCATTAGAGTTCAGATCAATTGTAAAATTGTAATAATAACTAATGTAAAAATTCAAATAACTGCACCTCGACAGTGGCATGCATGATCGAACCACATGTAAACCTACTGATGGGATATCATCGTGTGACTATTGGTGTCCGGTCTCCTTGTTTCTTTTGATAATTCGATTGGACCCTAAAAGGTGGAATGGCTCAAATTGTCAAGTGGGCTTTCCCGTGAGCTCACCAATACAAATCGTTTAGTACAATCCATCAAATAAGTTACAAAAAAGCCTGCTGGCTGCTCCTAAGTCCTACTACTATCATCCCCCATCCTTAGTGGGGTGGGGAGGTGTTATGCGGCACCATGCACAGTTATGTACATTCGGACCGTCCGTTCGACAATCTAACGATCCAGATTTCATCTCGGTAATAAACGGCTCAAATGCTCCAATGGTGGAGATGAGATTCGGATCGTTGGATAACCGAGCGGATGGCTACAACACCATCTCCCAGTTGGGGGTTGGGGGCTTGTAATAGTCCTTGAACTCATGATCTCACCAAAGAACCTTATCCTTCCCCTCCAAAAACCAATGGTACACATTCCTTTCCTACCAAAGATATTTTCTTCACTTGCTTTGACACTTTGATAAGCTAGTCATTGTCTTCTCCTCCAAAAAGTGCCTAAAAACACCAACCTCCACCCTTTCCCAAACCAATATCCATGACCAAACCCACATCTTCTTTGACCCACTCCCACCATAACTCTACATCCAAGTCTGCTAGATCCAACCACCTTCATTGAATTCCATGGCTGCACTCTCAACGGGCCATTGTTTTCCTTGTAGAAGCTGGTCAACACAAGAACTCAAGATCAAGAAATGTCCAAGAATTCTCTTTAGTATTATATCCTGCCGAAGACCGATCGATCTGTTAACCTCAGAAACAAAGAAGGAAAAGGAGAAGGAAAAGGAGAAGAAGGGATTGTTGCCAAAACTTATTATAGTCAGTGTTGAGAATTTCGGGAAGAAATTGAAGGATAACTTGAGTCCAAAGCAGAAGGGTGACTGGAAGGACTTGATGTTGATGAGTTTATCATTTGCAGTGTATGTGTATATGTCTCAGAAGATAGTTTGTGCCTATTGTGCTTGGACCTCCATGGCCAAGCAACCTTGGTAGAACAGCTTAATAAAACAACAGTATTATGTGCATATGTTTGGATTCACCAGTAGATAATCTTTTTCTTATTTGCGACTTCGATTTCTTTGGCGATGTATAACTTGGGCTTCTGATTTTGTATAGCAACGGATGTTTTGTTTCGTCTAAGAGTAATGCTATAGGAACAGAAAAAATGATCACTCCTAGTTTAAAGACTCGCATATATTCTCTCCATCATTTGGCCAATTAGTGTACCTATGATCCCAGTTAATGTTGGTTTTAAGATCATAGGCAACTATCATACTTGATATTGTTAGGATAAGCGAAAAACGAGAAAGGGAAGATGGATACGCAGTGCACAAGGTTCACCCAGGTGTTGGGGGATATTGAGGAACAATTACAGGTCTCCGGTTGTCGTAAACCTAATAATTGTGATCAGAATGACAAAAATGGATTCCTGAATAAGTAGTACCTGGACATTGAGGAGGAGGATTGTTACACATCGTGGTTGAATTCTGGGTATTTAAGGCTCTGGTTTCAGCTGTTGTACTATCTGTTACCTCTGGTTAGCTAGCAAAAACCCAAGAAATCACAGTTCCTTGACATCCAGCATTTTCACAAAATTGGAACCATCAGAAACCGAGTGGACAACAGAATCATAGTGGACATGTATATTGTTGACCTCCTCATCTTGCAAATTCTATACTGCTCATGCATAGCGTAAAGCAGAGGGGCAAGCACAGACGCGTGTGTGCGCGCGCACAGAGAGAGAGAGAGAGAGAGAGAGAGAGAGAGAGAGAGAGAGAGAGAGAGAGAGAGTCCATCTCCTTGTTGAACATATCCAAGGACAATCCATATGCGTTATAAGACACAGATGATGGCATATTGTTCTACATCATAAAAATCAACTTGTCTATGATCTCATATTATTGTCTACTTAAAACAAAATCTGATTCGACATGTAAATTTGCTCGAAAGTGTAGCTTAGTCGGCTTTCAGCCTGTCAATCCGGAAAACGCGATAGAATAGTGAAAGCAGCCATTGCCAAATCAATATCAGCCAATTAGTTGGCTTGGGTTTAGGCTCAGGTCTTGGTCCAAACAATCCTTTGTACAGCTCTTTCTGCTTCTGATAAACGGCCTTGTCATGTTCAGCGAGCAAACGCAACTCCCTTGGAATTGCTTTGTCCTCTGGAGCAAATTTCCTTGCCTTGGTAAAGTCTTCTCTGGCAGCATCTGTTTGCCCAAGTTCCGCTCTAGCTTTTCCTCTTCTGAACAGTGCTTTGACATTGTTTTCGTCCTCCACCAACACCTAAAATGAGTAATATTAAGAGTTATTCATGAAGTTTAACCATTCTCAGATAGTTGGGAGACAAGGATTCGTGGACCACTGAGAAAAAAAAAAGCAGTCAAAAGTAACCCAATAATAAACGGGGACACGATATGATGAGAGTAGCAGCTAATCAAAAAGGGCTGAAGGAGAGTGGCATATGAGCAAGCTAACTTTCAAACGGTGCTCTGCCTTATGTTAAACTAGGTCATGAGGAAAATATGCTAGTGAGTTCATAAGTAAAGCTATATAACAACATTTATGTTCCTTCGAGACTAAAAACACCAAGTACCGTGAGAAGTGACTTAGAGATGTGCTTATGCTTCGAAGGGCCTTATCCTTCGATGTGCCAAAACACCTCAAGGATTTTTGACAGCATAGCATTAAGGGGAAAAGCAATCCAGCCTATCCAGGTGTAAACAAAAAGGCTATATAACCAAGATACAGAGAAGAATCTGATACTTACGATGCTGCATTGAGCGATTGCTTCTTCATAGCGTTTGAGTTTTATCAGGCAAGCTGCCATGTTAAGGTGACAGGGATTCTTCACAGCCAAAGCCATATCTCTGTATTTATCGAACAATTGGAACATGAAGTCATCTCCCATATATGCTATGGCCTAAGCAAAATCAACCACAATAAGTTAAAACTGGGAGAGAATACTGCACAAGCTCATGTTGATTGTGACTAATGGAATAGGAACATTCAAGAACACGAGCTTGTACCATTTCATATTGTTGCATAGCCTCCTCCAGTTTTTCCTCTTTGAAGAAAGCATTTCCATCCATCTTTCTTCTATCAGCAGCACTAATCCTCTCCTCTACTGTCATGTCACTACGAGCTTTCCCCTATGAAAGACATAGTTAACGAAAGTTGCACTATGAGAACAATAATGAGATCCAAACCATCAAGCTTCAAGGATGAACAAACCAATTAATCAAAAATGGGACAACTTACTTCTTGAGTCTCATCAAAACCAATGAGCTCCACTTCATATAAAATATTTGCCATGGGTGGAACATTTGGGAAAGAAAAGTTTCCTTCTTTACCATAGCCCAGTTCCGAATGAACATGTAGTAGTGCACGTTCACCAGATTTCATGCTGTATACACCAATGCCTAGTCCTGTCATTTCTCTTTTCTCTGTTGGCAAAAAGCGATTGAAGCTTAGTACAATCGTCACCATCAAAAGTATACTGAAAATCTAAATTGGTTCCACAAATTGTCCACAATTTTTGGAAAACAAGCATCAATTATGCATACCTTTTCCTAAAACCAACTCCAGTGGACGTTGTTCCTGCCATGTATCTTCAAATTTGTGTTGGGTGCTTTCAGTCCACGCTCTATAGTGCACTATCCAATGTACATAACAAAAAATTATGTCAGTCTTTCTTAAATTACATTTATGAAAGGGAACTCGCATGAGTCCATTTAATGTCAAGCACTGAATATACAGCTTTAGGCTACAACGAGACTGGCGGAAACAAAACATTCATGAAAGTGCTATATAATTAATATGAACTCATACCCAATCAAACAATATAGCTTAGCAGCAAATCTTTGAATTATACTGTTCCGTGACCTTTGTTGCCTCCAAATTAAGACTTCGGAGATGCATTACTATCACAAGAACTACTTTTGCAAAAAGAGAATTTAAATTATCGACCGAGGATGGCAGCAATAGCTCTGATCCCAACTGCACCCTCAGTTTCAGGATGACTAATTTACCAAAATCTACCATGACTACTCTAATGATTTCCTTCCTTCATAGATTATCTCATTGTCGTCGAAGAGCCTGGACAAAATCTTCTTAACCATCTTCTCTGATTCAGGAAATCCATTAAAAACCTTTTACACAAAAATCGGACCCATTAAATTGGTTTTCTTGGCCTCCTCTATGCCTTACCAGTTACCTCTATCCATCCAGATTATTATAACTGGACTTTCAACAGGACAACCGTGGAAGGAGGTGTAAGAATTTGTCCCCATTTCAGTTCTTGATGGTCACCACCAGACACCAGAAAGGGAAAAGAATTCTACTCACAGACGCGATCTAAGTTCATGCAACTTAGTATTTATTCAATTTTCCTTTCTGCAACCGTTGAATTTGAATAGAACCAAAAGGTGCACCTTAAAAGCACACGAATGAGTAGCAGGGCTTACCAAAGCATGTCGAGTATTTGGATGGCTTTTGACCATGACCTTCCTTAATAATTTGCTTAGTGACTTTCTCATGAAGAACTTCGACTTCAGAATCCACTTTTGGGGGGCCGCTACCGTCTTGACGAAGTTCTCCATTAACAAACGAAGC
This sequence comes from Rhododendron vialii, assembly GCF_030253575.1. Classification (NCBI taxonomy): domain Eukaryota; kingdom Viridiplantae; phylum Streptophyta; class Magnoliopsida; order Ericales; family Ericaceae; genus Rhododendron; species Rhododendron vialii. Next base: position 6,641,471 of record NC_080563.1, read on the forward strand.
ACTTTCAGCAACAATTTCACTTTCAGCATCTTGACCTGAAAAAATTTGAAGAAAACAACAAGTTCCAAGTACTTCTTCCTTCTTAATGCTGACACTTGATTGCTCCTGATAAATTATACCCTTAATGAGCAATAAAAAGCAAATTATATTTTGTACCGATTTGTATATCCTTTACTAAGCAAGACAAAGGACAAAAAGTAAAGAATGTCTTCCACCCCTCGTCTCTCTTTTAGTAGGTTTTCTAGTAAGAACCTGACTCCTGTGTTTCTTTTGAGAATTATCACTTTCCCTCCATAGAAACATCAAGTTGGGTATCCACACGTGCTGTAGCATTTGATTGCTCATCAGACCTCAGCAGAACCAGTCAGCCTTTATGTTATGTAGTCCACATAGGTATTCATGAATTGTGAAGTAAACTTACTTAACGAAGCTGGAAGCCAATGAACAAAGCTTAGAACCTAAGGTAGAAGTAAAGCCGAGCAGTATCACATGTCAAAGTCAATCCGGCCATTACGGAAGAATCGAAAATCAAAACTAATATATACACTGCAACCCAATTATACATCATCTGCAGCCATTCGTAGCTTGAAAGACCAGACAAGGATCTAGATCATATATTCTGACTCTCACGCATCAGATAGTACCTATGAGGCTATGACAAACAATATTAGTAATGAAAAATGTTGTTTCTGCAGCTTCAACAAGCAATAGCTGTAATTTAATGATAAGTCCCTTGCCACACTTTAGCAAGGGAGCCAGCTGCTTTCATGTGGTAACAAATGTATGCCTCCCTTCCTCCCTCTAGGTTTGCGTCTCTATTTTCAAATTGCAAATAGAGTACGTATTCTCACTCACAAATTCAATTTGCAACATCTGTTGTGCAAACAAATGCAAATATACATGAATGATAAGGGAACTAGTAACATTGAAGGCAAGGAGCACTAGGTACTTGTACCGAGCAGTGAACGCAATATGAAAAAACCTAACACATTTGACAGAGCTGATTTCCATGATAGAAAGAAGCATACACATAATAGCCCTCATTTGGTTCTGAAATCTGAATCATTAGAAACACTCAAAGATGAGTCATAGATTTTTTAATCACATTACATCATTACTCCTGAAGGTTAAAATTACAAAAACTAATGATGGATTAGTTGCAAATCAAATTCTGATATCTTATACGACTTGATGCCTAGAGACGGACGACAATCCCTACTACATATGAATTGGTCTCTGATCTCTGTGCCTAACTAGAGATTGGCTACTTTAATACAAACTATAAGAGATTATGGCAGGCCCTCCCAACACAACCTGTGTTCCGCAGCACTCCACCCCAACATGAGCACCAAATGCTCTGATATCAAGCCAGGAGGTTGTCCGAGAATTACCTCAAACCGCAACTTATAGTTGAGTCAATAAAATCCATTGAGGAGACGGTATAACGGTCTGCTGTTTCTGATTCTTTCAATGTATGTATGACTTAGCTAGTATCCCAGCAGGCCAAGAGGCCTTTGGCCCAATGGCATAAGGAGTGCAGTTAGGTGCCAGGAGAAAGGATGTCAAGGATTCAACTCCTCTTCCAAGGTGTTAATCTAACTACTATAACAATACTGACTTTCGCCGATTCCAAAAAAAGAAAAATAGTATCCCAGCAGAGTCATGTCTATATCTCCACAATCTTGTTATTGGAGCTGTGTCTATGCATAATGAACAACCTCTAATAGGGGGCCTTTACGTAAGCTAAGGAGACCAAGGTGAACTTTCCAAAATGAGAATTATATTAGGGCAAGTAACACTTTTGAACTTTGTTTTCTGTTATTCTTCTGTGGAACCAGAACAATACCAACAATCAAGCAGAGAGGATCCATTATATTACTTTGCAACGTTAGCGATTGCATTATGGACAAGTACCCAAAGAAATCAAACTGGAAGACACGAGGTAGGATGTCTAGTTTGGGTTGATTTATCACTCACATTGGTGTCTAGTTTGGTTTAATTAAACATTCACATTGGAGATAAGATTAAGTCATAGTCACTTATCACTAATTCAACCAGAATACGCAAAATTTTGCACCCAAGGAACCTACAATTGAATGCTTTTCTCTCAGGTTCCCAAATAAAAATGAAAACAGATTAGCCATTTCCACTGTTGTTCATGTTTGTACAAGAAATCAAATGTATCAAACAGTTGTCAGAATACAAGGACAGGATGTATATACCATCTGACTGATTTTGCAGCTCCTGAAGTTCCTCCATTTCTCAAATCAGCAACCGAACAGTCTTATCAAGTTCTGGTAGTGGTAAAATCAAAGTTAGATTAACTTCTGGAGAACACAACATAAGCAGCATTGTTAAAAATGCAAAATTTCATATGGAGCTATGCTAAGGTCCCAGTTTGAAACTTCTCAGGCAGGGGCGGAGGTGTGTAGGGGCCCGGGGGCCGGCCCCGGCTCCCCGAGCGTCCAAGTTTTAAAATTTTTATTTTATATATACTTAATTTTAAATATTATTGATAATTATTCGTGTATAGTTACTTACAATCTAAATAATTTTGCTTTGATTTGATAAAATTTTTGGTTATTTTACATTCTCATCTCTCAATTTCTTTCATAAATAAAAAATAAGCACGTGACAATTGAAATAGCCTAAAGAATCAATTCAATGTATAAATGTAATGAACTAAAAAGCAAAAACCTTATGATATAATAATTATACGTTTCGATAAAAAATATATGTCTATTAAGCCGGCCTCCCGGTAACAAAATCTTGGCTCTGCCACCTAAGAATCCTGGCTCCGCCATTGTTCTTAGGTGCTATCAACTCCTTTGGGGCCCGTCAAAACCGGCTTTAATTGAGCTCCCTGCAAGTGGGCGGTGGAATTGGCCCCAGGATTAGTCGAGGTGCGCGTAAGCTGGTCCAGACACTTGAGTTATCCAAAAAAAAAAGGGAAAATTGATTGTGACTGAAACCTCTTTCGCTGCTAGAGATGCAAGAAGAATATTATACCCTAAATAGCACACAGTTCTTCACTCAATTGAACTTATTAGAGCAACTTGGATCTACTCTCTCTGTGGGTGGCAATTCAACTTAGCCTAGTTAAGTCCGTCCAATTGAGGACAAGAAAACAAAACAAAACAAAGCAGATGATTCAATTGTGTAGTTTTTGTCACGAACGTTTTCTTAGCAAACGAAACGGAACAGGAAAAATGGATCAACATTGCAGCAAAAAATAGCGAAATTAAACACCGCAGTAGTTCCGTACAATTGTGTGTGTGTGTGTGTGTGTGTGTGAGAGAGAGAGAGAGAGAGAGAGAGAGAGAGAGGTACCGAGAGAGAGGGCGAGCGAGCGCACTACTGGTACTGGATTCAAGCTTCGAGAGCTATGTTTTTGCTATGACCGAAGAAGATTCTAGAGAGAGAGAGAGAGAGAGAGAGAGAGAGAGTACGACGTAGATCAGGCAGGAAGTTGGATGGATTGTGTATTCGCGTTGACGTATAAACTGTGTATGTACATACACAGTATCTGTATTCGTATATGTTCATGATTTGTTTTCGATAAACCCCCCTCCTCCGTTTCTAAATACTAATAGTCAACCATGAATATACGTTCAATTTTTGAACCAAAACATAAGGTACAAAACATAATTTTCTAAATTTCTTGACACCAAATTAAAGATATCAATGAGACCTTTAATTTGGTGTCAAAAAAATTAATTTTAAATTATGCACGAAAACATATTCTGATTTGAAAATTGTATGTATTTTCATGACACACTATCATTTAAGAAGAGAGAAAGAGAGAGAGTATACAAATTAATTTCAAAATGAGCTTTTATGCTTTGTTTGGAATTTGAAGAAAATGAGAGAAAAGGAAAAAAAATGGCAGAAAAATTTCTGGTAAAGAGGAGAAATTCTCTGGAGAAAAAAATGAAAAACATTACAAGGAAAGAAATTCTTATTAGAGAGTAACTGTAGTTCCTCGGCCTCTACTCTCATAGTCTTATTCAATGGTGTGGTAGCCTCCTCCTCTGTGCGGTTTTTCATTCAGATTAGTACTTATAGTGACCGAAAAGAGAAGTGGGAAAGGACGAAAGACCGTTAATCTCACATTCGTGTTTGTCAAGGCCCAAAATTCATGACTCGATGACAACTGCTCTTCGTATCTATTGCCAAACAGTAGTCAGTTGAGTTGAGCTTTTAAGTGCTTTGATTCCTGTTAGGAAACACCAAGTACTTTCTTTGAACAAGTTCCAATGTTCAAATTTCTAAATCTTTTTAAGTATTTGCCTACGAATAATGTAAAATTAAAATGATTTTTGAGTTAGATATGATAAGAAAATCATTATAGACTTGTAAAGAATTTCGTTGGTTTGTTTAGTTATTGAGAATGAGCGTGTGCAATTTACTCCATATCCTTTCCTTGTCAGCATGACCCAAAGGTAGCCTAATGTCATCATAACCCCTAAGAAAGGCAAAGTTCATTTTTTTCCAATGAGTTTATTTATCTCTATGGTCCCTCATCTAAACAGCAGAAATTTTTGGTTGCAAATCGGCTACCACGTGGTACCCGTCGGTTGCATTGTTGGACGACTCGGATGTGCTGCACAAGTACCACATCGGCCGTACCCTATTTGCACCCAAAAATTTCTCTCTAAACAGGCCCATTAGCCACATTTGGCAGGAGGTTGATCAGAAAGCTAAAAGAAACTGATTACAAACTGCTTGCTGTGTTATGGTGCAGGAATCCCCTTCAGTTACTTCTCCCAAAACTAAAATTTAACAAAGAAATTGAAGCAGGAAGTTCTTCTCCAAAACAGAAAATAAATTAATGTACAGGAAATATAGTTATCTGGCAAAGGCCCAAAACAACTTCTCCATTTCTGCAGTGAATGTCGAACTTTTATAAACTCCTTCCATCACACTGATGGCAATAAGTAGTAGTAATACACAATGTACAAATCAATATGGAACCCAGGCAACAAAATAGGGCGCCAGACAGTTGGACACGTAATATTTACCAAAAAACAATGGGGAGGAACTAAAGTAAAGCAAATCCCTCTCCATCTCCATCTCCCCAGCACTAAAGAAAAAGGAAACATCAATGGGGGCATGTTATGTGAAAAATGCAAACAATTCACTACCTCTCAGAGGAAAAAAAGATGAACTTCTCTTCCAACAACAATAGCAAACAGCAGTGCAAACTTCTGAAAGCAGCCAGGGCCAGGAGTCCGCCATTTGATTTGGGATCAACTACCAGCAGCCTTCAGAAAGTTGTCAAAGGGGCTTGCTGCCGGTAGCCTAAAGAAGTCGGGATGGTGCTGGTACTCGGCTGCACAAAGCATTGGAGTCCCAGTGGTTGGTTTGTGTGAAGTAACACTCAAGTTCTGGTCAAGGAATGGATTCCCCATCTGCAATTTCAATGGTTCCACGATCAAAACTACTATACAGGAAATGCTATGCAGCTCAGTATACCATAAAGCATATGTATGGAATCTGGATGTGTACTCGTATGCAATTTCAAACAAAACTAAATCTTCCATATCAGGAATTTCAACCGTCGTATGAACCGGTGATACCAACCACCAACAAACCCCCACCATGTGGGCATTGTGGGGCTCAATATCCAGATGTGGCAATTAGATAAGTGATTTAAATTCCACTTATGCAGACTTGGTGATAATGATGATTGACGAGTTATCAACCTCGCTACCAAGTTTCTCATGATAAACTAGTGACCACAAGAAATCACATTCTAAGGTTAAAATCAAGATTTCTCACCAGCAGTATATGCTTCGTTGACTTTTATTGACTGTCCGATGAAGTCATATTTACCAATTACCAGTAGCGCAGTGGTGAAAACTAGCTACACATAAAACTAGTTTTTCCTTATTTACGTTCGTCAGTTGATCTTTTTCAGAAGCTTTGCTTCCTGTTCTACTGAGTGAAATCATGACAGATTAATGGGAGAAAATAACGTGGGACCACTGCCTCAAACAAATTTCCATGTATTATGTGGCAGATTTCTATGACTACTGAAGAAACAGACTTGTGCTGACACTTCTCTTCATAGCATTGATGCTTAAAAATTAAGGAGGTACCATACAGAAGCCGGGCACAACCTGGGAATAAGATGGAACATGCTTTGCCTGGTCAAAATCATGGCAAGAGTAGCTCACTGCACTTCCTTGAATCTGTTGGGAATTGATGACATCAGACATTTTTTGCTGCTTTCCCATTTGGAGGGCTTCACAATGGCTTGCCATTTCCTTGTAAGGCATGTCAGATGCGGTAGAGACAGAAGACCTTCCGACTTGATTACTTGTCGCCAAAACCTGCATCATTTCACTTGCAACTTTGTAAAAGAGGATTCAAATAGACATACATAAAGTTTTAACTAAATCTTAAGCATGGCACAAAACCAATGGGCAATGAGTGGACAGTTCAACACGTCTCATACACTAATCTTGGAGGTCTTATTTTAAACTCTGGGACAATCCCCAATGCTTTGCCTCACATGCAATGCCCTTACTTATGTGGAGAGGTGACAAAGAATGAACACTATATAAATATGGCAACAAAAGGATATCAACTCATATAGTCATATGAAATAGAGTTTTGCCCATAAGAATCTAAAACCAAGCTCTGATACCAAGTTATAGTGTCAAACTCAAAGTAATTGACAATGAGTCAGAGTTATCAATTGGTAATGAGTGGAGAGGCTAAAAAGGTTCATAAACTAATTCAGGAGGTGTTCTTTTAACGACGTCTTAAAAGAACACCTCCTGAATTAGTTTAAGAACCTTTTTAACGACGTCTCCGAAATTGACCTTAGAAGCGGTAGTGCGCAAGGATCTAGGCTTATTGGTTATTAATGAACACGATGCCCTCGACAGAGCTCAATGGAAAATACGGATTCATGTAGCCAACCCCAATTAATTGGGACTTAAGGCTCGGCTCGGCTCAGTTTGGTTCTGTTAACGACGTCTGACAACCACTAATAAAATTACTTGCTGATCAAAAAAAAAAAAACACTGATTTAAAATTACCATAAGATTACAAAACGAAGTCCTACATGGCTTGGGTACAAAAGTAATGTGCAGTACACAACTGCTCAAAAGCAAGCTTTTGAGATATAGTTCTACCTTCTTCTCAAAAAAAGACAGAAAGGTATAGTTCTACCTAAGACCATGTGATATTGTATCAGAGCCGGAGTACCAGGGATGGGCAGGGTACATGTCCCTAGCCTCCACACAGCAACTGCTGCCAAGTGAGCCCACTGCTCGCGAGGGAGCGTTTGAAGCCAAGTCCCAAGCGTGAGGGAACCCTCACTTAAATAGCTAGATTTGGAGATTGAGGTTTACACCCGAACGTTTAAAGCAAAGTCCATCACTTTTGTACCCAGACGGTATTACTTTGCTTCATGCCAATGGACCAGTAAGTTGGCATACATACCGAATCTAGAAATTGGTCGACACTCAGGAGGTTCGGATTTCCTACAGTCAGCAGAAAATCAGGATCTGGTTGACTTTCAGATGCATCAGGTGGCACACCATCATCTATCACAAATATTGGAGGCTTAACCTGCACATTGAAAATAAAAGTACGTAAAGGTCAATGTTCTCCAAAGGCTAGATTTGGAAGGCTGTACAGGGTACATACCTCATCAAGAGATTTCCTATCTTGAGAATCAAACTGGTAGACCTGGCCAGGTGTCTCCATGAATAACTGGGCTCCCAATGGACATGCATCATCGGGAAGAAAATCCTTGAGCAACTGCTCCTTCATTAAGGAAGACTCCGGCTGAAAGAAGTAGTTAAGCACTTAGTTACACGAAGCGGGAGCGGGGACGGGAGCGGGAGCGGGGGAGCGGATGATCACAGAAGTGTGGGAGCGCCATTGGGAGCGGTTAGGAAAAATTATTAAAATTATAAATATATTTTGGAATTTTATATTGTTAAATGTCAATATAAATATTATTCTACCACATAAAATATTACTATTAAAATTATAAGTTTCTAGTTATATTTCAACATTTTTATTGTAGCACATGATTACACAATAGAGCTCTTGTGCATATTAAGTAGGCGTAAAAGTTAAGGGCATTAATATGACTCTAGAAGGTTAATATCAGATGTGCTCACTAACAAGATCAAAACAACTTTAAAGGTACCAATTGCAACTTGAATCGTAAGTCTCTCAACCGTTTTTTGGGTGTAAGTTCCCGTATAGGTAAGGAACGAGTTCCCGTCGTCATTGGGACGGGTTTCTTGGAGTTTCCTTCGACGGGAACGCGGAAACGCGTTTCCGTCGAACAAACGTGGGCATAGTTGAAGGTTCCTGCAACTAAGGTTAAGCATCACCATTTGTTGTCCTATTGAATTGCAAACTAGGAAACATCTAGGTAAAAGGCAATATCACGTTTACCATTGAAGAGTTCCCCAACATCTTTACTATCATGGAAGCAAAGGATTCTTTGGATTGGTCACCCGTTGTCATTATTGCTGAAAGCGTCTTTAAGGCATCATCATCATCTTCTTTTGATCCGTAAACTTTTCCCATGTTGTTTAATCCAGTATTAACAGCCTGCAACTTGCAATCATCAACCAAATGCAGAAATGGATCAACCTGCAGAAGTTCATTGGATACATCAGGTAGCATGAAGTAAGCTCCACTGGGAAAACCTCATAAAACAGAACTTATTCTACTGTTGCTTCAACGGTAAGCCACAAAGATTTACCCCAGATAAGAAGAAAAACCAACTCAACAGTTACCAATCCAAAATATCCAGAAAATGTCATTACTGTTACAAGGTAATATTATGCCAATGAATGCGGAGTAGCTAATACTGCTGCACATACATTATTACTAGTCACTGGAGCCTTTGCACAATAAACAAGAGGGAGGATATTGAACGCTTTTGCTGAGAATATTATCATAGATGTTGCCAAGGTAAAGAGGGATCTCCGTCGAGATGGCTGTAGTGGTCCTGCAAGGCAAAAAGAAGTTTGGTATGAAGGCAAAGAGGAGAGAGTGCAATCAATTTTCTACAAACATTTCTTTTGGATAACTCAGAATCCAGCCCAATGGACCGACAAAACAGGGATCAATTCCACTGTCCACCAGCAGGACTAGCCGAACACAAGAATTTCCAACGAACATGTCATCCACCCAAGTAGAGCAATACATTCCCAAGCCAAAATTTCTAGATATTCAGAATCACTTCAAGGACGTACCTGCACCAAGAGAAATGCTCCTCAAAGAGAATGCCAACTGGAAACTTTGGATAAGAGCCTCTTGACTGGAGTGCTACATTACACAACAAACTGTTAAAAACCCATAGATACAACAATGGAACAACTTATTGATGAATAACTATTGATTTACAATGGAAAAGAACACGGAAAAATCTATAAAGACCATTAATAGTTTAATTTCATGTACAAGAAGACAGTGCGAGGCCTTTAAGAAGGGAAGCAACAGGATACATAGGAAGCATCCGGATTAAAGCCAGTAACTATTGAACAGAATAAAGCTTTCTGATGCAGCATCAAGTCAAATAATTACAAGACTAATCTACCATGTAGCGAAAGAGAATCTGAAAAAAATTAAGAGATCCAATGATCTTCTAGTGATGCATGGCCAAACCTTTATTTCCTCATTTTCTTCTTTCCTAACGAACCCACGATAAACTTCTAGTGTTCAATCCTATCCCATAGCTATGAGCTCATATGTTCTTAATTAGTTACTTAAACATATTTAAAAAAAAGTTCAATTCTCTGGCAATCTGGGAAATGCAGTTTGCTTCTTTAGTATTCATTTATCAACTTTAGAACAGTCTTGGAAACGCATGCTTCTTTATTATTCATTTATCAACTCAATAGAACCTCAACAATAGGCTAAACAAATGCCAGACAAAGCTTCTTTATATTCATTCATGAACTGGTACCAGACTGCAGCACAATTCCGGGTTATCTTGCATACCTCAACTTTTCAATACCCAGGAAAAGTGCCACATGTATCTCTGCAAGACTGCATGTCACCTGACCTCTTTAACCAATCATCCTTATGTTCAACTTCATTTACAAACATCATTTGAATATTGTCTAACCAGGAACAATATTCTAGACTAAGCATGGCGATAAGATTGTATATTTCGAACAGTCTAATTTCAATAAAAAGAGTATCGCATGGAATAAAATACCTACTACATAGAGTGGCAACAAAGAGATTAAGAATACAACTAGATGTCCACTAGACATATGTATATTTTGAACAGTCTAATTTCAATAAAAAGAGTATCGCATGGAATAAAATACCTACTACATAGAGTGGCAACAAAGAGATTAAGAATACAACTAGATGTCCACCAGGCATATGTCTTGGTAATGCAAAAAAGAAAAACACCTAAATTGTACAAGAAAGAAAATAACTACTTGGTCAATCAACTAGCTGTCCACTGGGCGTATGTCTTGGAAATTGTCACTTAGTTAATCTGTATCAAAGTGAAATTCCTTTCGTTCATTTTAGTATAATTTCTTTTGCTGAGAAAAATTCTTATTTATACCTAAAAATAGTTTTGGGCGTAACTTGGCAAACTATGCTTAGAATACATAATAGGTTATACTAGGATCCAACACGTTTAAGTCAAAACAACAAATTTTCAGTTTTCATACAGCTTTTGTAGCACAATTGTTAATAAGTAAAAGCCTAGAATACGTAATTAACCCAATAAAGTAAGGACCAGAATCATTCCACCCTTCGCCAACCCCACCAACAAGAAACAAAAGAAAAGCAGAATAATGTAACCAAGAGCAAGAGAGGGGAAAGGAAATAAAGAAAGGTCATCCGCTTTTGTGGGGAAAGAAAAACATAAAGGGGAGAATCAGTACTGTAGAATTACGCATTACCTTGGTTCGTGAAAATAGCAACACCAGGCTATACGTATGGGCAATGGCTTCATAGTTTTCAGGTGTGTTAAGAGGAGATATGGCTTGAGCCCAAAGTGATGAGAATAGCACATTGATCTGTCTAGTACTCAACCTAAGAGAAATAGCTTCCTGTGGTTAAATAAGAAGGGTCATAAAAGATGGTTATGAAGCAACATTTCCAAGCATTAGAATTAACTTCAAAACTGTTCCATAGGCAGGAATCTAAACATATACCGGCTCGTGCTCTGTGTGTATGGGTAATTCTTGCCTTTTCACACTATAAACTCGACTGTAAGTTGACTTCAATCTGTTCAACATAGATTGGTTATCGATTGTTCCACTTTCATCATCCACAGGTTTGTCTTCTCTTGATTGACTTATGTCATCTTGTTGCGAGGAACTTTGATCCTTTCTTATCTTGTCAAAAAGAGCAGCTGATGAAGAAAAGACAGACGCAGTTCTTGAAAGTGTCCTTTGAATGTCTGTGGGATTTGCTGAGGATGGAGTCGTTGAGCTAGGAAGAGGGCAAACAGAAGATGGGACAAGAACAACAGAAAACACACGATGTGCACCCACCCTTGTTTCATAGTCTGGACAGACCATAGCTAGAAGTAATTGATGAAACAGTGCTTCAGGGAAAGCCTGTAGCAGTGTAGAAGATCAAGTTAAACATGTGAAAAAATCTCACTAACCATCAACGATACTACAGGAAAAAGGGTCAAATAAGCCCTTTCCTTATTTTGGCATGAAAAATTTGGTATGGACGCCACAATTTGAGCAGTACGATAAACAGCAGCAATTGTGGTTCTGGAAATAACTGTAATATTTGATATACTCTCCAACATCACAGCCATAATGTCCAGTATAGGGCCAGCATCTCCAACCTGCCTTTCAAAGGATTGATAAGTTCATTTATTTGTTTTCAACATATGGGGGAAGGTAGACGCAATGAACAAGAAGGCGTTATAACATTCAATTCCAGCATCCTAGAAACATGCAAAAGGATAAAGGAGAAGGTCACCTTACGTGATAATTGTATGAGGCACTGATCTACAGCTTCTCCGAATTTCCTGTTCCATTGAATTATTTCTGTCCCAAGGTTTGAGTCATCAAGGGAACAGTGTATGCTTTTCCGCAGGTGTCTCATCATATCACTATATGCACCCAGTATCGTAACAGAAGGCTGAACCCTTGTTTCTTGAGCAAGACAGGTGGCAATATCAATGATGTGTACTTGCATGTTGGGATCTCTTAAGACGTTCTTGTGATCAAGGTGCTTGATTAATGTAGACAGCAAGAAGTGTGTGTTCTGCCCTGCAAATTGATGTTAGAAATATTATAAATGGTCAACCCGGGAACCAGTAAAGCATGAAAACAAAAAGGATTACAAACAAAAGATTCTGAAGGAGCTGTTAGGGGATATGATAATTCATAAGTAAACCAAACATATGGGGAAGATGAATACCTGAACTCTCCATCAATAATTGCATGTCCAGCAACACAGAAAGGGCAAGCCCATGTTCGGGGGACCAGAAATTTCCATTGTCGAAATAGCGGAATAAGGATTCCAGCACACGCCGTATGGTTGTAGCCTCCTTAGCTAACTTGGCCATGTTATGCAGGCAAGCCCTGGACCAAAATTGAGGGGTCCTGGCATCTTCTCTGCTAGAAACGAGGTAAATAAGGGAAAGACAATTAAATGCTCATGAACAAAATTTAGTTGCACTTTCGAGGTACTATGATTTCTGACTAGAGGAATTACAGATTCACGTTGAGTTCGCCTCTCTCATTTACAATCTTCTTCCAAGACGTAGCCCTTCTCATGGAATCTGGTGCAGGAGCAGCATGGTCTTCAACTTTTTGCTCTTCTTGAACCCATTTGCTCTCAGTGCCTTGATTAAGATGATCCGACTTCTCTGTAGGACTTCCACAATTTTCCAAGACTACTAAAACAACCTGGTTTAATTAGAAGTATAAAATGTCGTGAGTATTCACTAAACATGGTCTTGCTGAAAAAAAAGAGAGAAAAAAGTGCTTTCATCCATTTTCCTAGTGAAAACAAAGATGCCAACAAAAGCCAACCCAGGAGTGGACATATTCTTGTAGATTTAGTGTTTGATATATTGTATGTTTCAGGATGCCTTGGAATTCTAAGAGTGACGGAATGGTAATTTCTAACATGGATAATTTTAAAGTGAAACTTGTGAAAAAAATAATCATCATTTTGAAGTATAGACTATCCACCCCCGGTAGGCATAATCTCTACTGACTTCGCTTGGAAAAGAGCATCCTAGCCACCTACTGTAAAAGGTGCACAGTAAGTTTACTAAGGTACTTCACAGAAAAGTTCTTTGAGGAGGTTTTGTGTTGAAGACAAATAGCTGCTTTAAGGAAGGAATGATTATATCTATAACTCATAGAACTGGCACTGCAAGATAAATGATGATTCATGCCAAAGGATGAACTCATTAGAAAATGAAGTACAAACAAAAGAATCCTTGGCTAACTTACATTATCAAATTCAGCTGACATATGGGAGAATCGACCTATGAACCAGATCTGTGAATCAAAGCTAAAATAATCTGAGAATCCGAATGAGATCAAATTACTATACAGAGGAATTAGCCAGTTGAAGAAACAAAGGTGAGGCAATGAAAGCATATAGTTTAAGTGATCAAACCAAAGCTGCAAATATCTAAAAAATATTCAAAACTGACACAAAAGCATCTCAGGAACCAATAGGTGCCAGAACTAAAACAACATGCACAAGCAACCAGAGTTGAAGATCTGGGTAAAAAGCCTCTTGCCTCCATACATGAGGTGTATGCATGGATGCAAGAAGCATAGTTGGGGAAATAGCATCGTCAGCCACTTGGATAAGGAGAAGACTTGCTTCAGCTTCATGAACAGATGTCAGTTGGGCAGAATAATAAGAATGGAGTGATATAAGATGTAGCACCTAAAGTGCATGTAAATTTTCAAATTATGATTAGAAGAGTACTCGGACTAATATGGAAAGAGAGAAATATCAATCAATGCACGAAGCATAATAACAAATGATAAAAGGCACATCACCATGGAGGAAAGGGCCTGAAGCCCAGCAGAACGCAAATGCTTCACCCTCTCATCCTCTCCCATTTCTTGAGCCAAAACACACAGTTTTGGAGTCAAGCCTTCTAAGTTAAACATGTAAGTACCATCATGCTGCACCGTACAATGACAATACATAAGCTAGCTGGTTCGTGGAGGAAAAGTCTTGCGAGCTTCGGAATATCTTAAACCAAGATCAACCCAAAAGGAGAGAATAAACAAATAGCTCCCACCTGATTATTTACAAACTCAAAGAGAGTCTGGCATCCAATAATGCGCATGTCATCATTTCTTGTTTGGTCCAACAAAATCTGTATGATGCTGAGCAAGCTGCTTGCAAACAGTGGCCTGACACACATGTGTGCTGATTAGTAATGTGATGAGCACATCATTAATGGTGCTCTGCGTGAAATGCCAGAAAAACTTCGCTAACCAATATTTTTCAAAATAATGGTGTCAGACATGTTAAAATATCGAGGAGTAGCCCTCTGTGAAGTTTCAAGAGTAAACTTGCTTTGAGTTTTATTTACATCACTTCCTTAACTGGAAGATTCTTAAGTTCGAATGCATTTCAACTTAGTGCAGCTAAGATGTTGAGTTCTGGGGCTAAAATAAAAACAACAAGCATTGAAGTCTGAATGCAACTCAGCTTTTAGAGCTCCCAAATCTTAAATACAAGACTAGGTATGTTAGTAACTCATTGTAGGAGGATAAGGTGTTCAAGAGAGTTCCTTTGTAGAGGAAACTGCTACTAACATAGGATTCTCTTTAAGATGCTGGTTAAAGTACTGCAACATATTAAATTTTTCCAGCAATCCCCATGGTCCAGGAAATTATATGGTAAAATAGAAAAAAAAATATATTTATCAATAACATGTTTGATCAAAGGAAGAACTCACATCTGCTCCTTACAAGATATTAACAACTTCCTGTAGATACACAGGACAACTTTTACAGAATGAAATTGCTCACTTCTCAAATCCCTGTAACACCTTTGCTCAAGAGAGCATGTGATCTGAGAATAAGATTTGGAACTCAATTAGCATAGTAGTCAAGCACAAAAGGAGAGGAAAGGGAAAAAAGATGTATGGTTCACTGAATGTAGTTTACTCCAAGATAAGTATACGCTACTCGTCTCCAAACCATTACATTTTAAGTACACAACCAGCAGCGAAAGACAATGTTGGAAACAACTTATAACTCAGCTCTCTTGCTCTTAGCATATACTTCACAGTAACAACTTATAAGCCATCTTAGGTGATAAAGCTTCAGATTATACAAAAAAACTCATACCTTAGGAATCCGGAGAGGGTTTCTCGAAGCATATTCACAAAGTTTACTGATTTTTCTATCATTAGGTTCCTCGTCCTGCCAAAAATATAGAAAGACTACTCATAATAGACCTAAAAGGAATGGAATATTTGTTTCCGAAATGAAGAAATGCAGAAGCTTAATGTACTATTTCTACACAGGGCCTACTAACCATGATACTAAATGTCAAATACTTTCCATTAGGGCTGACAAGACCAAGCTATTCAAGTTCAAGCTCGTGTTCACTTGATAAAAGGCTCATACGATATCGGTCTATCGCATGAGACAAACCAAGCTTGATAATGCAGGCATGCTGGAAATAAATTGTACCAGTAAACAAATTAACCGATCTATCCCAGTACAATGTAAGTTATGTAACATCAAAGCCATTTTTTAGGGTTTCCATCCAGTTCCAATCAAGGAAAAAAGGTACATTCAATAACAATCCCCGTTGAAATCAAAACAGCATATCCACACAAGATCGATAATGTTGGGCTTGATTTCATTTGACTCGCATTTTGCTAACTATTCAAGGTCCGACATAGGCATCCAATAAAACATGTACTCCATTTTTCATTCGACAAATAGTGAAAACTGGTGCGAGCTCGGATGTACTCAGCTATACACATCTGGGGAACCACGTATCAATCTATGTGTCTTGGGTGCTTTGTTTCTTCTCTTGATTGTTCTTCGCGTGTAGGACGTTTGTAAGTTTGGCTTATTTCTCAACAGATACTATTGCACCGCACGAACAAAAATCCATCACAAAAAAACACATAAAAAGATAAACGAGAATTCTGACCGGAGAGCGAGGAAAGATGTCGGCGAGCAACTTCTTGTACCGCTTAATAGGCTGTCTCGACCTAGGACGTATCGAAGGACAGAAGAAACATAGGTTATCGCACACCGGCATTATGTTCCGCGAAATCACACCCATTTTTACAAACCCCTCAATCTTCTCTCTCTTCCTCTTCCTGTTCCTCTCTCCTGATTTATGTAACCAAATTCACAGCATAATTTTTATCGAACAAATGGGAGCAATGTGTAATTCAGAAACAGAGGATCTGGGAATTTGCTTAGATTGAGAGGATTCGGAAGGGAAGGAAAGTGATTTCGGGGGAGAATTGGCGGTGTGTTCGAGCTGGGAATGCAGAGAAACGATTTAAGAGCGAGAGCACCGGATCTGTGGCATTCTCCAACGGCCCAGAGAGAGAGAGAGAGAGAGAGAGAGAGAGAGGAAATGTGAAGCTTCTTTGAAGTCTATATCTGCGATCTGTCCCGAGTATTTATACCCTTCGCACGGTCGTGATCTATGTGCGTATTAGGAGAGAGAAACAAGAGTGTTCATTTTTTTTACCATGTTCTCAAGGCTCCGTTTTAATTGTCGGGTATGTTGTATGAAAAATTAGTTAGTTGCCAACGAAGTGATGTGAAGTAAAGTAAAATAAATTTTATTTTTCTATGTGTGTTCTATCAACAAAAAAATCTTGCAAAAAAACAAGAATTCTTTGTTTTTGGCAAGACTTATTTTGTAGAAAAATATTTTTCAGTGTGAAAGTTGAAATTGTGGATCCTATAACTTTTCTAGTGACTGAATAGAAAGAAAATTATGAAAAAGTTGATTTTTCCATCCTTTCTAATCCTTTCCGTGCAATTGAACGGAGCTTATGTGTATATTCTTTTTTTTTAGAGAAAATACTTTATAAGAGTCGAAACTTTTGACCTTTACTCCTAAAACTTAAATACACATCTTAATGTCGTTGAGCCAAAAGCCTCTTGCTTTTTTTCCCCCTCACCTTGTGTGTTTTTGCTGTCAATAACCATTTGTTTACGAAATGGAATCAAATAAACCAACCTATTTTTTTGGAAAAAAGGAAAATAGAAGTACCGTAACTATAACTGACACAAGCCTCACAAATCTAAAATCATCGGACACACGTGGGACCATACACATTGGAAGACTACTAAAAATACATTGGTGTTTGGATCTATACACTTTTGTATGTTTTCCTAGCATTTTTGTGAATGTTTAATTACACAGTTTTTCTTGAATGGTTTTAAATTTGGCCAAAAATCAATTTTCCTTTATGATTTTTCTCATTGAGATGAGTTGTAAAAAGTTTGGACAATGTTTTTTTTTTTTTGGTAAGTGACAATGTTATTTTTATAATAACAAAAATTAAAAACTAATATTCTTTTTATTAAATCATTAATTATTGAGATGGACAATTTGAAACTCTCCTGCAGGGTGCACTATAGGGAGGTGCCCTCATACACCATTAAATTTTTACTTTTCTCCAAATCCCGGATTCCACACGAACTCGAGGGGTGTGTTGTGCAATCTCAACCGTCAAAAAAGTATTTTGTTCTGGGAATTTTTTCTTAAAGCTAGACCATTGATTATCGAGATGAACGGTCTGGATATTGCAACCCCAGTTTGTTCCACACGATGTTGATTCTAAGCATTCAACATTTAATTGCACAGTTGAGATCCTTAATTAGTGGACATGGGCATCCATGAGAACCTCTCTCTCTCTCTCTCTCTCTCTCTCTCTCTCTCTCGATATGATCAGTATTTTGCGGGAAAAGAAAGAAAACAGATCAAGGGATAGGGAAATTAATTGAGAAAGGAAGGAAGGAAGGAAATGGCGGGGGGATTGCTGTTGGAAAATAGCACGAAGCCGCGAGGCAACGGGAATACAACAGATGAAAGTTGCAGGGTAATACTGGGCATCAATGTTCCAAACATAGCCCTCTACATGTTGTTCATCTTCTTCACCCTTTTCTTGTGCAATGGCATGTACACCCTCTTAAGGCCCTTTTCCCAGCCTCGCTTCATCCCCGAATTCATCGTAACTCTCTCTCTCTCTCTCAAATTTGTCCCATGCATATCGATACATTAAGAATTTCTCGTCCAGATTATTGGTTTCGTTCAGATTATGTTTTTCAGTCGGATGAACAAATTATGCACATAAAAAATCACAATTAGTTCCTGTAGATGAAGTTTTCAAAATCATCCAAAAACTATAATCGATTTTTTTTCCGGAGATGGGTAGAGAAATGAAATATGGACAAATAAATTGACAGGGAAGAAGAACATGGAGAGAAAATAAAGGCCTCAGAATATAAGGCAGTGAAAGGTATTCGCAAGTGATGAAACAGAATTCGAGTGTGGGTGGGGAAACATTGCGACAAAATTTAGAACATACTATGAAAGGCCAACGACGGATGCAGGACTTTATTTTTCAATGGACGAATATTAAATATTGTTACAACATATGAAAAATGTTTGAGTTTGGAATAACAAAACTGTCAGCACTTTTCTCGATCCAAATACCGACGGTAGAACTGCTCTCAGCAAGTACATAAATTTCTCATTTCTTGCGTCTTTCGTCCATTTATTTTCTCCCGTTTCTCTGGTAAAACGCTTAATACCCTCATTGTTTGTTTACAACTGCAGGTAGGTTTCTGTCTTTCAAACTTGCCATTCGTACGGCGAAATATCAGTGCCCCGGATATACTCCAAACCCTGAAGTACATAGCTGACTTTGGCATGGTTTGCCATATGTTTGTGTTAGGCTTGGAAATTGATCACAAAATCTTCCTAAATCCTCCAGTCCGCGAGACCAAAGCTGCCTGCACCGGCATGCTCTCCACCTTCATCTTAGCCCTCATATTCACTCCCTTCCTCCATGTGGTTCCTCATGCCGCTTCAAGCACGAAATTCAACCTCTCTCTCTCCATAGTCCTCTCTGGCACCGCCTCCCCCCTCCTGACGCGGCTCATCACCGACCTCAAGATTGGGAAATCTGACATAGGGAGGTACGGCTTGTACTTGAAGTTTTCAGAATCTGCTACAAATGGATGAAACACTTAGTTTGTAATCAATAGACCTTGTCTTGTTTCAAATAAAAACATCCTTACCTTAGAAATACGGCGGGTACGTATTTCTTGCAACTTAAAATCACACTTAGTTTGAGAAGCTACAATGAATACCCAAATATACAAGACGACCATGTAATATATTCACAAAATACCCAATTTCAACTTATCCCCTAATCGCACCTCGACTAATCCATGCCAGCTTACTTGCACCTCTACCAATCCCATCCATTGTCCGATCGAAGACACATCATCTACTCCACGAATAGGGGATTAATAAGAAATTACTTTTTTATGGCTTGATTCCATAATTCAAACCTTGAATATTGAATAGTTGTGTGGGGACAGGGGAGCACACCTACTGGCTACCCGGACTAACACTCAGGGTGGTTATTTGTTGTTGTTGCAGTACATATTTTGCCTAAAATTGCTTGCCTGGTTTTTTGTGATCTTGAGTGTATAGTTAATCGTTTACACAATTTAGTGTCTAAATCCCCAACAGGTTCGTTGTTTCAACCGGAGTAATATCCGACCTGGTCTCCACCCTCCTCCTGTCGTTGGGATTCATCATTTTCAACCCCACGACAGGCTACGAGCTCCGAGACTCAATAACAATCCTAAAAATGATCTCAGTCCTGGTGATCGAAACAGTGATAGCAGCTCAATTATCACCACTAATCATGAACTGGGTGAATAGCCAAAACCCAGAAGGCAAACCAATGAAAGGCTCTCACCTGATCCTATCTGTAGCATACGTGGTCTCGGTTTGCAGCTGTTCCTCCACACTATTCTCGTACAACTCCATACTCAGCGCATTTCTGGCCGGGCTTTTCATGCCGCGGGAAGGGAGGATATCCAAGATGATGATCAGCAAAGTGAATTACTTCCTGACTACCATTTTCTACCCGGTTTTGTTCGTTTGGGTTGGAGTTGAGGCTGATCTGACCAAGTTTGACGGTGATCATCTGGGGCCATGGGCAAGGCTGTTCTTCCTCTTCGTGATTGCAACGGTTGGGAAGGTGGCTGGGACTCTGGTTTCTGGGGTGATGTTGGGGTTTCACTGGCCGGAAGCGGTTGCCATTGGGCTGCTGCTGAATATCAAGGGCCATTTTCATGTGTATTTGGCCATCACTGCTGCCGAAGTAAGCTGTCAACTCTTTTTATAATGCATAGACACTATATACCATGGTGAAAACCTATTAGTACCTTAGACTACTGGTCACCGGACGTTTGCCTGGATCGTTAATTTCAGAGCCTCTGAATTAGTTGAGTTACATGCAAGCTGGGCTAAACAACTCACTCACTTAGCCAAATACTTGCTTTAGTTCGGTTCAATTAACTTTTCAATTTGTATACATCTTTCCAATTTTGCATATGTTCTCATTACTAGTACTATAAACACTGTTTCAAAATTCTGCAGAACAAGATCACCACAACATCCACAAGCATGTCAATCCTCTTCGCAATCTTCCTCACCGTCATCTACACCCCACTAGTCGTCGCCAATATCATCGACCGCGCCCGGAAACGCAGCCCGACCCAACGCATGGCGCTCCAGTGGCACGACCCGTCAACCGAGCTGCGAATCCTCCTCTGCCTCCGCGGCTCACAAAACCTCCGGTCCGCAATCAACTTCATCGAGATCTCCCGGGGCATGCCCGACCCAGGTATTGTTATTACAGTAGCAATAAAACTTAAATGCTAGTGAAACATTAATAATAACCTCAGCTTTTAGCAACTAGAACAGTTATCATTGTAGTTCGTTTAACCATGAAACAAATGCAGCAGTAAGAAAACAGATAACAATAGGAACTAATTCTAACTAACAGGCTACAAAATATGATAAATTAGGATTAGAGAAACCAGGCCGGAAAAATTAGGAACTGTGATCAGGGGCGGACCTACCATAGGGCACGTGGGGTCACGTGCCCCCACACCCTTAAATTTTTTTTTTTTGTGGTTTTATATATATATATATTATTTATGTTGAATGCATGTAAGTAGTTGTCTGTTGGTGAAGTGGTAAAGTGTACTCCTTCTAAACAAGAGGTGGTGGATTCAAGACAACTCCCATGCTCTCCTATAGGCTTTTTTTTTGCCTTTTTGTGAAAATGTGTGTTTTTTTTTTCTCCCGAAAAGGTAGTAGAAAATAGTAGTGCGTACCTTATTTTTTGTATTATTCGTGGGTTCGAGTCTACCCTACTTTGCATTTGTATACTTTTTATCCACAAAACTGTAATAGTAGAGTTAGTAATAGAAAAATAGATGATGAACATGTGATAATGTTGTTTTAATGCATTTAGTCAATGTGTGCAAGTTTGCCAAAGTAGCTAATTATTAAAATAAATATATACTTTAAAATTGTTAATTTATCATGAATGCTAAAATTATTTTGGAGTAAATGTGCTTAACTGTAACTCGTATATTACGGTTACAAAAAAAATTGGTGCTCCCGCTATGTCAATTCCTAGGTCCGCCACTGGCTGTGATTACACTGTTCTAGAGTCGTAGATCCTCCCTATATGAAGGTGCAATCGGGTTACTACGACTCCAAGATACAGCCCAGTTCTTCACAGCCTTCCTCTTGTAATGGTCACGTCTACACGAGGGTTATGAAACAAGCCCCAAACCGAAGTTGCCGAAAGTAATTGGAACTATTGGAAGGATAAGAAAATACTGAGCTTTTAATGGGAATTTCTGTATAAGAAAAGAGGAATAGGGAGTATGGAAGACAATGACAAAGGTATTGTCATGTCTTGCCTAGCCCCACTCACAAAGGTAGAATACTTATTTACAAATCAATATTTAGGATCCAATGGATACGCATTGAAGAAGAAGTGGGTGTATCCCAGCACTTTCGAGACTTGACTTTTAAGATTCTAAATTGTTTTGACAGGTATCTCCGTCTACGTCACCGACATGGTGGAGCTGACGGACAAGATAGCGGCGACGCTGGTGCACGGCGGGGACGGGGCGGTGGCGGTGATGGACGCGGGGGTGGTGGAGATGAGGGAGGAGGTGACGAGGGCGGTGGAGGGGTACGTGGCGGCGGCGGAGGAGGGAGGAGGTGGGGTCGGGGTGAAGAGGATGGTGGCGGTGGCGACCATGAACAACATGCACCAGGACGTGTGTATACTGGCGGAGGATTTGATGGTGTCTTTGATTGTGATGCCGTTCCATAAGGAGGAGCAGGCGGGGGACGGGCGGCTCGGGGTCGGGCATTCCGGGTTCCGCCACGTCAACCGGAAGGTAAGAAACAAGTCATTTGAAAGTTCACTTTTTTTCACAGGGTATGCTGTGGTTACAATTCAGAAGGCCCTACAGGTCTCTTACCAAAATCGTACCAATGGTCGTATCGGGCCTTTTTCGGCCATTGAACCGCTGATTCGAGCCGTCCAAATTTTTTTAAAAAAACGTCGGTACGATTTTGGTACGGTACCCGTTGGTACCAATAGCAGGGTTCGTTAAATGTCTTCAATCGGTTATTGCGTGGCTCACTCACCCCGTGCCTCAGTTCGTCCAAAAGCCTAATGGTTTTCTGATTTTCATACACTGAACTCCCGAGAATTTTGACATCCATTCCAGGTTCTTCGCCACGCCCCCTGCTCCGTGGGGATACTAGTAGACCGGGGGCTTGGATCGATCGCCAATATATCAAGATCGACGGTCTCCCTCAACGTGGCCGTGATCTTTATCGGCGGCAAAGACGACCGCGAGGTTCTGGCTTACGCTGGTCGCATGGCGCGCCACACCGGAGTAAAGCTCACGGTCATAAGATTCCTACTGGAAGCCAATTCAGAAAACGCTTCGACCTCGGCGAGGCCCGGTAGGCCCAAGGTGAACACCCCGGAGCAGGAGGAAGAAATGAGGCTCGACGACGAGTGCTTCACGGATTTCTACGACCGCCACGTGGCGAGAGGGCGCGTGGCGTACATGGAGAAGTACCTCGTCAACTCTGGACAGACGTTTGCGACCCTGAGAGCCATGGAAGGGCAGTACGGGCTCTTTATCGTGGGGCGGGGAGGGAGGGTGAACTCGGTTTTAACCGTGGGGATGAACGACTGGGAGGAGTGTCCGGAGCTGGGTCCTATCGGGGATATCCTCTCGGCTTCTGATTTCTCGGTTACGGCCTCGGTGCTGATTGTTCAACAACATAGTCTCAGAGGGGAGCTGGCTGGCCTAGATGATGAATTTTCAATCATGTGACGTGTAGTTTTAGAAACATGTTTGATTCTAGTTGTGACTAAACAGAATAAATAGGAGTTGGTAAGGAACGTGAATGAAACCTAGTAGTAGAGTTGAATGGAAGGTAGTTGACGTACAACAAGCAAGAAGTGGTTTTTCTTGATCGGTGTCGCTGACCTCTACCAATAATTTCAGCAAAAGAGTTCGGATATCAATACATATCTCACGGATATTAATACATTTTTTAATTATCAATACACATTTTTCAGATATCAATGCACATTTTATTTATTACCTTCTGCTCCAAAGACGAATGTTAGCATTTGCTTTTCTCGATTACAAGTTTTCTTTTGTATGCTTCTTGGACCATTTTTCTTGTACATTAGGAAAACGAAATCAATCAGGAAGTGGAAGAGGTTTTCATTAACAATTGTCATTGCTAGATTAAAATGAATGAGCCAGGTTATGAGCCAAGTTAGATTCCAGAATGTAAAATCTTCAAATTCATGATTTCTCCTCCAGTGCTCTTGCAATTTCCTGATACACTCAACACGGTCTTGCAATTTCCTGATACACTCAACACAGTCGCATGGTAAAAAAATTCTACTGCACTATTTGTATATCAAGACATCGAGATCACGCGATTGTGTGATTAGTTCATAGAGTCGCTTTTGTAGCGCACGCATTGGCCTACAAACTAGTAAGATTTTGTACATGCGGGCATCGTACTACCTATCGCTAATCCAAGACGATAAACCTAATTCTCAAAAAAAAAAAAAAATTAAATTGGGTTTTGCTAGAAAATGTCCAGTGACATCCACAAGAGGACAAAAATTATATACTTTTTCCCATCTCTTCATCCCGTGTCAGGGGTCTGACACGGGTCCACTCCTACTATGACGGAAATACCCTTGCTTGGGCTTGGGCAAAAAGTATTCGAACCTATTTTATTTTTTTCTTTATTTAATTAATACTAATGTTTATAGGCTGTATCATTTTTCTTTTTTATTTATTTAAAATTATTTTAGTGTTTCAATTTTCAATCCAGTTGAATTGGTGGAAAGATCTTGCTTTTTTTTATCATTTTATCTTTAATGGTCATTATGAAATTTTGAACTCGTAGAATCAAATATCTCTTGGGGCTAATCAACGAGAGCGCTAAAGTCAAAATTTAATTATGGCCATTTAGGATAAAATGATTAGGAAACTAAAATCTTTCCACTGGTTCAAACGGATTGAAATTTGGAACACTTAATTTTTTAACTATATTTAAATGACAGTTTATATATTTAAAAATATAGTTAAAAAATTAAGTGTTCCAAATTTCAATCCGTTTGAACCGGTGGAAAGATTTTAGTTTCCTAATCATTTTATCCTAAATGGCTATAATTAAATTTTGACTTTAGCGCTCTCGTTGATTAACCCTAAGAGATATTTGATTCTACGAGTTCAAAATTTCATAATGACCATTAAAGATAAAATGATAAAAAAAAAGATCTTTTCACCAATTCAACTTGATTGAAAATTGAAACACTAATAATTTTAAATAAATAAATAAATAAAGATACAGCGTATAAACATTAGTATTAATAAAATAAAATAAAATAAAATAGGTTCGGATATTTTTTGCCCAAGCGGGGGTATTTTTGTCATAGTAGGAATGGACCCGTCATAGTAAGAGTGGACCCGTGTCAGACCCCTGACACGGAATGAAGAGATGAAAAAATGTATATAATTTTTGTCTTCTTGTAGATGCCCGCTAGGCATTTTTAGCAAAACCCAATTTACATTACTCCCCCAATAAATAAGCAACCATCGTTCCCCCTTGAGAAAACGACCCTCCGTCATGCACGTGGCAATCACACAATGGTCACGTGCCCCGTCTACCTTTCTTTCCTCCGTGACCATATAATTCGGATGACTACCCCGCTTTATCTGGTTAGCTGAAAATCCACGGGAATAAAATCCAAATCTCAAGTCACACAAGTCCACACATATCTAACAGATCACATACATATATATCTCTTATTCTAATTCTTTTTTAAACCAACAAGCAATCTATCTAATTTAGTTTATGCGCATCTCAACTACATATTTTTACACATCCAATCAAAGGCCAATCATTTGCGCAAAGACCGGTCATCTGCGCCCAGGACGAGAAATTCACGAAATTGCTCTGTTACTGCCTGACCCCGAAGGTAGAATGTGCAACAATTGTATGGGAAGCATACCCACCGAGCATTCTGTCTAACTTGTGGATTAGATACAGATATTCTTTTCCTCTCTATATATATATACAGAGTGAGTAAATTTTTAGTTAGAGAAAACTTCTCGTAACCAATGATGACATCTCCGGCATTCCTCTCCACTGCAGCCACCACGTCGCTGAATCCCCCCTCGATCAATGTCGCCTCCCTCTTCACGGCGTCGTTTTTTTCTCGACCTCGCTTCGCCAGCTGCTGCGATTGTAGAAAACGCGCCTTCGCGCCGCCGGTGAGGGCGTCGGAATCGGCGACGACGTTCGTGGCGGACCCGGCGCCGGAGGTGTCGCCGTCGGGGGCGTTTTCGGAGGAGGACGAGAAGGCGGCCGCGGCGGCGGAGAAGATCGGGGCTAGGGTTAGGGTTAAGGTCCCCTTAAAGGTGTACCACGTGCCGAGGGTGCCCGAGATCGATTTGACCGGAAAGGAAGGGAAGTTGAAGCAGTACGTCGCCGTTTGGAAAGGGAAGCGGATCTCGGCCAACATGCCGTTCAAAGTCGAGTTCGTTGAGGAAGTGGAAGGGCGAGGAGCGGTTAAGTTCTTCGCGCACCTCAAAGAAGATGAGTTCGAGTACCTTGATTGAACTTTTTGGGTTTTTCTTTTCGTGATATATATCCTGTTGCTATATAATGATTGTCGCTTGACTCTGTATTAGTTGTATTTTGATAATGGATGTAGATAATTCATCTAGTCTGTCCAGTGAATTAGAATTTTTGGCGTTTTAATAGCTAAGCAATCGATTGCTTCCGAGTGAATTTTGCGTTGTTTCCCGCTTGAAGTACCGATAAATAGTTAATTGAGCGATGATACTTGTCGTTTTAACAAATGCTGAGTAATTAGATGTGTAATTGGTGTGGTAATTTCGAAGAGTACTTGGGATTGAGTTGGATTAGTGTGGCCACAGTGAGAGTACTCGGGAGTGGGGATTGAGTGGAACTGACAGAATGATGTGAGTGAAACAGAGTCTGTTAGTTTCATACTTTCATGTATACTACCTAGCTTGTGTAGAATGTAGATGTGCAGCGATTGCTTGGTTTTCGATGATTGAGGTGTTGGAGGTACATATTCCATATTCGAGAAGGTACGAGCTCTTTGGCTGCCCCATATCATTGCCATGTCCATACCTGAGGATATGAAGGCCGCAAGTCATGCTTCGCAAGGTAATTAAGTCATGGCCGATGCACATTCCTATATGTTAGTGAATTAGTCTTTCGAAGTTTCAAAACTTTAACCCATCAGTTATTTTTGAATAGAAGGCGACTCAGCTAATATGTCATTGCTGGACGATTTGGTTTCAAACTCAGAGTTTGTTGAAGTCTGTTTGAAAAATTAGTGGTTTTTTAGTATGTTGTTTGGTGGTTTGAAGTTGCGTGGTAAAGAAAGATCCATTTATTGTTTGCATAAAGTCGCTCAGTTGAAAAAGTAAATCAAATATGGTACAATACATGAAAACTATCCATGAAAGAAAAATGAAGGGTTCGATTCATGGATAGTTTTCATGTACCATATCAATCCTAAAGTGAATTGCTGAAGAATGGTGTTACATTCAAATCTCACGATGTAGTTTAATTAGAAGTGATCCTATTTGTGTGTATGTGTGGTGGTGGTGGTTGTGGTGATGGTGGGGTGGCGGGGTTGTGAATTATCATTTTTGTAGAGGTGTGCAAGATTAAGAGGTGGAGGAGTTGTTGGCTCTTGTAGGCAGGTTATATGACCTCTAATAGCTTAGGAGATTTTTTTTTTTTTTTGAAATGGAGACCTTTTGTACGATCTGACTTTGATTGGGAGTTGAGCATGGGTTGGCCATATGGGTTACTTGTGTGCCGATAAAGGTTTCGTTCACTGTGTGTGTTGTGCTGAAAATATAATTTAACGAATGATACTGTAATTCGCCCGGAGAATTTTATAAGTAAATTGGAATTAAATGTGCTTCAGAGATGGGGTGTCGTTGGATCACTCTCTCATCTCATGCCCGTTGGTGCGGGAGTTGCATACATCGGTTCTCCCTTGTTGTGGCATTTTTGGGGTACTTCCGGCAGGGTACACAAGGGTTATGGCTGAGGTCAAGTGAGAGATAACCCAACAACCTACCCATTTTTCTTCAAATTTCATAGATATTTTCGATACATAATGGTGTATAAGGCCTTTATGTCTATGGCCTTGTTTTTGTTTATGGGTGGCATCCTCTTGATTCGTTTGTGCCAATATTTTGCATCACTCTTGAAAAAAAAGGTGCAGGTGGTGAAATGCTCAACGGTTGGTACCTGGCAGTTTTGTACATAATGGCAAGGCGTTGAAGTTGGCTATTATAGTTTGTCAAGAACTGACTGTTACCCGAAGTATTTCTTATCAAGTTTTGAAACTTTGATTAGAAAATATCTCTGATTTTCTTTTCATCTCATGTGTACAAAACTGAAGAGAGGGGGTTATCCAAATTTGGCGTTGTTCTAAAATCTCCAACCTTTTGTTGTGGTCATCATTATGCATAAGAATTGAAATATATAAAACAACTCAAAGATAGATATAGATTGAGACTTGAGAGAGTGATTGTGGATCTGCAGTTGTTCTTTTGGCCTTTATATGCAGAATGTATCTGCAGCTGACTGTTACCTTGTACATTTGACTTCCTATTCAAACTCCCAGTCGATGGAGGTCAGTGTCAGTTCAACTTTCCATATGGTCTTCTCATGGGCTTAGTATTGCCATTCCATACCTGTAATTTTGGAATATGACCATTTTTTTTTATTATAAATTTAATGCTTTTCTCCTCCCATTGAACACTGAGTTCAACATTCCTTACCCGTAATTTTGGAATATGACCATTTTCTTTAACGCTTTTCTCCTCTTGATGAAGTAATGAACACTGAGTTCAACTCTACCATTCTGATCCGAACTGTGGTTACAATTCTTTCACGATTCAGATTGTAGTAATAATATGGGATTCGATGTAAGTTTGAGAGTTCTTAGTATTTCTAATCCTCTCAATGTGGGCTGAAGGTTATTAGTTTTTTTTCGAGTTTATTAGGAATAAAATGGTGCTAAATGTTATCTTCTGGCGCTGAACTTTTTTGTTCTGCAGGTCTGTCATTGAATCTTATTTCCTTGCTATCAGGGTGCTCTGTTTTGATCAGATATGCTATTTTAATTTTTTTAGGTTGCTAGAAAAAACGGTTTAAAGTATCAGAGTTTAGGTGGAAGCTTTTAAATTTAAACGTATGTCACTAACTCAAGCCTTTTTCAGGTACTATGTGGATATGGGATTGAAATTTTAGCTTAATTTATCTTGTTGAGCTTGCCTAGTGCTTAGATTGAGGTAATAAGCCAGAAAATCTAGTGCTAAGATTGAGATAGTAAGCCAGTCAATACATAGTTCATGCACAGCCTTCACATGGCGCGCAAGGCTTCTACTCAAAACTTGCTTGCATTAGCAGTTACAAATGCCTGATGGTGTGGTTTAATTGTGGCCTTTCACTGTAGACTATAGGTTTTGGGTCTCGAAGCATTTGCCTTTGGTTCTCAATGACTGAAGTGCGGAATAGATACTGCAAGTGGTCATGGTTTACAATTTACATATACCTGTAAATATAGTATATGGAATCTTAATGCGAGTTAAAAAGATTTTACCATATAGGAAACTTATTTGTAATGAAGCTAAGAAGGTTTCTGAAGACAGTAATTAACAATGTTAGCAAAACAAGAATTGATATAGGAGTAATTGCTTTCTTGAAGAAAAGCCAGATATTTGTGCAGAGAGGCTTGCAAAATGGAATGTTCTATTTTCTCAAAAATGGTGATGGCAGGTACTGAAGGGAAATGAATTCCCAAAGCACCAAAAAAAAAAAAGGGAATTGTTTTGAGATATAGTTGTGGTTCTCTTCCTATTGTTGGGACGAAAGAATTGGGCAAGGCTATGCTTGATAGTTAGTTTAGGTGATAACATTTTGGTTGAAGTTGGAGATAAGATTTTAATATGGTCAAAGAGATTACCAGCCTACTGAATGTTAGATATGATTCTGTAATTAAGTGTAAGGAGTTTGACTAGCAGTCTGTGGTTTGGCAGGGTTCGTTTTCCTCTGAACAGGTAATAACCAAAAAAAAAAAGTAACTCTTGTCCACGGGGAAATCTGTGCATTAAGTTTTCTGAGTGCAATTTTTTAAGATCACCGGCCAGGCATCTTATTGAAGAGATAATAACCAAGAATGGAGTGTTTCAGTATAGTTGAATTGAGAAGGTAGCGTAGAAGTTCATTGGGCTTCATACGAAAAACCATTCTGTAGCTGACTGTCTTTAATTTGACTTGCTGGGTTTATGTTGTTTTGCACATATTGAGATTTACAGTTGTTTGACTCACTCATTAACTTACCCAAAATCCTATTCTGCTGAGATCATTTTTACGTTCGTATTTGTATTTTTCCCTGACTTGACAATTACTATGACCAATTCGAGTAATCGAGTAATTGTGTAACAATATTTATGCATGAAGTTGAACATTATTCTTGTTTCCTCCTTATGCCTGTGAATTGAACTCCAACTCTACCATTCTGAGCCAAACTGGGGTCACAGTTCTTTGAGATTAAGTGAATGATATACGCTTCAACGTCAGTTCCTTGGATTTCTAATCTTTCCATTGTGGTCGCAAGGTCACTCTTTTTTGCTAGTTTATATGGAAACTAGTACTAAATGATATGTTTTTGGCACTCAACCTTCTTGCTTGGTAGGTCTGCCATTGAATCTTATTCCTTGAATTGGTAGACTTAGTCGGTTTTCATAGATTTGCCAGTTAGATCAGGTATGTTTGATATTTTGATATGTTTTTCTTGATCTTATTACTTTGAATTTAATGCTTCTATTGAGGCATATTTGTCCGATAAAGGAGGATACTTTATCGACATTGATCTTGATCATGTCCTATGGTCTAGTGGGATTGTCCATGAGACATCCGGTTCATGCTCTAATCACAATGGAAAGTAGGCATTTGATTGAAACTACCATCTCCTCGTTACAAGAAGCCTCTACCCGTCTTTCTTGTTTGGTTAGAAGCTTTTTTCAGCGCTACATTTTTCTATCACTAACCTCCCTTCTTCAGTTCTGAACTTCCAAACCAGTCATATGTTCATTCATTCTCTTTCCATTTCAGGAATGAGAACATGGTAATAGTTTCAGGTCTTTCTCTTCCTTGAGGCCTGAGGGCACTAGGTTTTCCAAGTGAATAAGCGGGCTACTTTCCGTGGGCTCCTAGCTCGACAAGGCCTTTTGCTTCCCAAGTTCCCCGCCTGGGCTTTTCCCATTTTGGTCCAGCTCCCATCAAACCTCCTCCATAATTCAGGCTTTTTGTCTGTTGGCTATTGTGATAACTGCAAAGATATAGTGTCTAGACAGTGTCTTTGTTTCAATACATTTTCTGTTTACTGAAATCGATTTCGGTTTGTTGTCACTTTCCTCGGTTTCTTCATCCTCTTCCTCTTCCTCTTCTTTTATTGGAGTACATTCTTTTCATTTCAACAAACTCTTAATAACTTCTGGTGCCCCTCAATTTGCTTATGCTCAACCTTTGCCCTTATCTCCTCCTGGTTAATGGCACATGCGCATGGACTCTTATATCTCTTTCACCTGGCAACCATGCATGCCATAGGTTGGAAGTAGGGACGGCAATTCCATCCGAACCAATGGATTCCCAAACCAATCCACATCGACCGGGTTCGGTTTTGTACAATATGTGCATCGAACCCCTAACCACGTTATATATTAACTAAATGACCTCATATAATATACACATGACATATGTATATATATATATATATATATATATATATATATATATATATATACAGTCATTTTCAAATAAGGTGGTCCTTATTTTAGTTAAAATAAGGACCTCTCTATTTCTCCCATTTTCCGTTTGAATTTTGATGATCCAAGCCGCTCAATGTGTTCAGAACGTGATTTTAAGGGTATCCCCGAGGAATCTGCAAAAAAAAAACAGACCGGGAAGGTCTTCATCCGAGCAGTTTTAATTTAAACCGTTTGATAAAAAATAAACAAAAACTGCTCGGATGAAGCTCTTCCCTATCTTTTTTTTTTGCTGATTTCTCGCTTGTACCCTTAAAATCACGCTCTGAACACATTGAGCGGCTCGGATCATCGAAATTCTATCGGGAAAGGGAGGTCCTTATTTTATTAAGTTAAGGTGGTCCTTAGGAGAAGGGGACTCTACATATATATATAGAATTTCGATGATCCAAGCCGCTCAATGTGTTCAAAACATGATTTTAAGGGCACTCGCGAGAAATCAGCAAAAAAAATGACCGGAAAGGCTTCATCCGAGCAGTTTTTGTTTATATTTTATCGAACGGTTCAAATAAAAATTGCTCGGATGAAGCCCTTTCCGGTCATTTTTTTTGCTAATTCCTCGCGGGTACTCTTAAAATCACGTTTTGAACACATTGAACAGCTCGAATCATTGAAATTCGAACGGAAAATGGGAGAAATGAAAAGGTTCTTATTTTAACTAAAATAAGGACCTCCTCATTTGAAAATGACTGTATATATGTATATTATATAATTGCCCTCATGTATATGCACTTACATAAAAATCGGGTTTGAGGACAACACTGACCCGTTGGGTACGGTCACGGTCTAGGTGATAGGATACCTATCGGGTTTTGTTTTGATTGTAGCGTTTTGGGTTCAATTCGGGTTTCGCAAAAACTCGGGCCAAACTGACCCGTTGTGATCCCTAGTTGGGTGTGGATCTTCATGATCATAAGGCATGCTGATGGCACAATTGCAAGCACAAAGGCTAGGTTTGTGGACTATTGGAAACAGCAAAACTGGAGGATTGAACTATTGTGAAGATCCTTGTTTCAGCTTTTTTTTTTACCTACAACTTCTAGTAGCCTATAGCTGTTTTGTTTCCACTAAAACTTTTTGTCTTCCCCCTAATCTTTCCGT
This sequence comes from Rhododendron vialii, assembly GCF_030253575.1. Taxonomy (NCBI): domain Eukaryota; kingdom Viridiplantae; phylum Streptophyta; class Magnoliopsida; order Ericales; family Ericaceae; genus Rhododendron; species Rhododendron vialii. The sequence goes on from NC_080563.1 coordinate 6,674,080, forward strand.
TGACCAAGGCCAAACAATTCCATATTTTCCATTTAGTCCGGTGGAAACAACTTGTCTACTTGGTTAGTGCTAAAAAAAACTACCCGAGTTTTAGAGCTCACCATAAAAATTTCTCCTTGGCTGTCAACTTCAACTAGCCTATGTGGAGTAAAATGGTCTGCGATGCTTAGTTCGCTTAGTTCGTTTCTGGTGCATCTATGGTTGTAACAATATTGTTTTCCTGATACATATTGCATCATTTTATCTCCGTGACTTCCCGGTATATGTTTAGTCTAGGTGAATTAGACCCGCAACCGATCCCGGAAGGAATCAATTGCCCATAAGCTTGTGTAGTAGTGTAGCCCCACCAATGCGCGAACAAAGCCCCTCTCTCTCTCTCTCACACACGAAGACACACGGCATAAGGTTTACATGACTGCTACTGCAATTGGGTTCAATCCAGGGACTGCATGAGAGAAGAGTGGTTACCTAAGTCCAACGGAAGGGGGGGGGGGGGGGGCTGCTGTGCCCGATTTCTAGGCCCACTCCGGTCTCACTCCGATAATCGGAATCGTTCACTTTGTAGAGCTCGTCGAGTAGAACAATTATGCAAAAAAATCAGCTTAATTAGATACTGTATTATTAAGTGCCTGATCGGAATCTTTTTATCTTGAAAAGAATGGATCCGAAGCACTGGATCAAATCCACTATAATCCATGGACCGAGAGTTATATGAGCTCCAATCAGACACTTAATGATATCCAATTAAGCTGATTTTTTGCATAGTTGTTCTACTCGACGAGCTCTACAAAGTAAACAATTCCGATCATCGGAGCGAGACCGGAGTGGGCTCAGAAATCGGGCCCCCCCCCCAAGTCGAACTGCTTTGTCAACTCGTCCACATTACCACCTTTCTTGTGCAAATGAAGGGTCTTTGCGACATTTTCATTTTCTAAGTCTTACTGTTTTTTTTTTTCCTTTGGAGAAAGAGTGGTTTTAGTGATCTTGAGCTGTATGAAACTTTGGTTGGGTGATTGCAGGGCTTTTGCCTTATTTAAATATTCATCGTGAGAATAATTGAGCAAATACTTCCGACATAATGACCGCTTTTTTGATTATCAACATAATGATTAATTAATGTTAAAAAAAAAAAAACATAATGATTAATCTCTCATCAAATATCATACTGTTGATGTGAAAATCTTGCAAACCAATTTTATTCACCTTCCTTAAAAGAGAGTGAAGATTACTCTCTTTTCTATTGGTTAGAATGAGGTGGATTTCATCACAAAATGATACCATGCTTACCATGCAATAAACTTTTTGGTAAGCATGACATCACTTTGTAGTGAAATCTACATCATTTCAACCAATAAAAAAGAGCGTAATATTCTCTCTCTTAAGTGAATGGTGAACAAAACTCAACTCTCATGTCGCACTCATGGGATGAGATTCCTTTACAGTACCAGTTTTATTTACTAATTTATTTGCCTTTTGGTCTGAAATAAACTTGTTTATTTTATTTGTAAAGTTGGGAGGTGACTCAGATAAATAGGGAGTGGAGAAAGATTTCCTCCTATCAGCGTATAATTTATTTGCCTTTTTGTCTGAAATAAACTTGTTTATTTGTAAAGTTGGGAGGTGACTAAGAGATAACAATAAATCTAAGGACACATACATTTTTACACAAATTTTGCACATACTATTTTATGGGGCTCATTTTGAGTCCCACCAATATGATCCGAACTGTTCATTATTTTTAAAATAATTTTTTAAAAGTTTATGTAAAAAATCAACTCGATAGGATATCGGTAAGAGGTTTTTCAGAAATAGTAGGGTCAAGGTGAACAACTGCGCCGGGCAAGCCCGGCTGCCCCAGCCAAAGGCGAGGAACGCCAGGTGACCCTTGGTTGCGGCCACCGACCTTTCGAAAAACCTCTCCGGGTTGAACTCCATTGCATCGGGGCCGTAGATGGCCTTTTCGCGATGAATGGTAGTTATGCTAACGCTGGCCGGGATGGTTAAGTCCCCTAGTTTCGTATCTTCAACTGTGATTTTGGTGATATCTGGCGCTGGTGGGGAATAGCCTTAGAACTTCGTGCAATTGAGCCTTAGAACTTCGTGCACAATTGCAGTCACCTCCAAATAGGTAAACAAAAAAAAAATTCAGATCTAGCTAATTCTTGGGAATCCTTGAATTACAAAATCATGATTCTAAGATGGAAGTTAAAATCTAAGGGAAGGAGCTAATAAAAACAACTGGCTAGATACAACTCACTACATCTCATGGTATATTTTTCGAGATAATGAAACTTTCTTTGCCAATAAAATTTTCTCTTACGAAAACTTTGTGCGAAGGACGAATGCATACTTCCAATTTTAAGGCGGCTAAGGTCATCATAAGAGGCTGCCCTATCTTTCCCCAAAACTTGGAAAACCTCTTCTCTTGCTCTCTCCTGCCACTTAGGATGCCGACTCAGCATCACCGTTGTCCACACAAGCAGAAGACCAACACTCTCATGCCCAGCAAAGTAAAACAGCTTGCACTCGTTGATGATATCTTGCATCGACAGCCCAGCGCTCTCGTTCCCTTGTTTTGTTGCCTCGAAATTCGATTCCAGTAGCAGACCAAGTAAATCTGATTTTGTGGCAGCTCCTCCCTTCATTTCATTCATCCTTCTCTCAATCATGTCACTTGGGTAATCTTCTAGTTCCGTCATCTCTTGGATCAACCGAAAAAAGTTTAGTTATCCTTACTGAGAGTAGGGGATGATTGGTCTGAGCTGAAGTATGACAGTAAGATCCGTCATCTCTTGGATCAACCGAAATACTTTCTTTCCTTCACTATAGGAGCTACCATATGCGACGCATGCAATCACATCACCCGCGCGTTACAGTCTCAATGAGAGGGTGCACGTCCAACTCAACCTTCCCAGTTGATTCGGTCATCTTCTTCAATTCGACAATCAAATCAGTGAATACAGCATCAAATGCAGTTACCATGCCCTACACCAAAATAAGAAAAGATTAACAAGTGAATTCACTACAGTTAAAAGATCATACATCCAGAACTAATATTACATTAACCAGCTGTCTAAAGTTCTCATCGACCAACAATCAACTGTAATCAAGAAGCCTGGTGTACTCAACTTCTGCTACAATCAAAGCTTGAAACGTAATGAATTTCGAGGGAAGTTTTATGATGAGAATAGGAATCAAGTACCTTCAACTTTTCCAAATGGAAAGCAGGGGAAATAATCTTATTGTGTTTATGGTATTTGTCACCCTCTAGGGCCCCAAGTCCAGTTAGTAAGAACTTGCAAAGAGGATTCTGTGCTGCAAACTTCTTCTGAAATGTGTTGTGGTAAGTCAAGACCTCCTTGACATGTTCAGGGTCAAGTATTGTCACCCTTGGTATCCTTCCTAACCATACAAAGTGCTTTTCCTTCCTGTAAAACACGTACAGCCATGCACCAAGAGTTAGCATGTGAACAACTCTTTAAACCAAACCAAACTAAACCGAGCCTTGCGTCCCAATCACTTGGGGTCGGCTACATGAATCCTTTTCCTCCATTGAGTTCTGTCAAGGGACACTTGTTTACACAAACCCATGTGAACAACTCTTTGAAGGAAAAAAAAACCCGGGGTTGTTGGTCTAGTGGTCATGTAGCACCATTTTTGTAGTGTGATGTGATCTTTGATCGAGCTGATAGCGCAGCATATCGCTACTACTACTAGTGATCTTACAAAACTAACCTGCTAAATTCTACATGTGCCAAGAAAAGAACTTTAAAAAAAAACATCTTGTCAATTAGTGTTTTCTGTTCATACATCTCGGCGGACAGAAGGGCTGGCCTCCCTCCTAAATTTTAAAATTCACTTAGATCCTTCAATATTTTTGGAGTTGTTGCAGCATAGATATGTTCTGTGCTCCGAAGAAATTCTACCCTAGCCTTTTTCCTTGACATTTTTCATGAGTCTGTCACTGAATGCAAAGAAAACACTTTGTGATATGTCTTTTAGGATCGGGGGTGCCTCTTTTGGGTGTTGGAGTACGCTGTCCTCATGGATCAATATTCAAGATGGAAGTTGATATCACTGCTTAATTGTATGTCGCCGCTTGGTTTTTTCAGCTATCAAAGTAGAAACATGTGTATAGCTAAATACAAACAAAAATGGGGCCAAAATTACAATATTTTTGAATGTATTTGTGGACGATAGGATAGATACGTGGAACGGTATTGTCGTCGATGCCAATGGACTTGGAGTGGGCTTCTTTGAGGTCCCCAACCAAAAATCTGTAGGGGTTTCCATCGAATCCCTGCTCCCTTAGGACTTTTTCAATCCTCTTAGGGGTCACCCATGCCCAGTTATAGAATTTCCACGCCCATAGTGTAGTTGCCACATAGATTAAAAGGGACAGTAGTCGAGCGAGCCGGGGCTCTGGTGAAGGTGAGAGCAAGAGAGGCGAGTTGAGAATAGTGAGCCAAGTGTCTCCTCTCCTCTGCCATTTTACAAATCATCTTTCCCACCGTACGAATATAGTGAAATTCCTCCTCCCCGCGAAAGTACTTGAGTTTGGACAACCACCTAAAACTCCTTGTGTTCTGTGTGAGGTTTGCACCAGCACTGAACCATCCCAATTTTTTTGGAATCTATAAGTTCAACTGTAAAGATTTGGATTTGAACTTTGCAAATCGACCCAAAATTATAACCCTCATCAAGATTTGAATTTAGAGTTTTTCCATGATAGGAAAAACTTGTCCGGTTAATGGGGTGAAAATGCCAATTCTACAATCTTGCATAATACATTAATAGCAAAGATATAGGAAAAGGAACTTGAATATCATGAAAAGATATACTACTACAAATAGAAGGAAAAAGGGGAACTATGCTCTACCCATGGACATTATCATCAATTATAAGACAACATGTCAGTCCAAATTTTATTTTTTTCACAAGACAAATACCACTCCCACGCTACTTATTCAGTTATTCCGACAGAAACATTCATGAAAACGACTTCAACAACATTACATACAGAAAACGCGCGCACTCTAGATCCATCATACTAGCTTCTTCTGCAAACACATTACACACTAGTAGTAGAAAGGCAAGCCAGTCGCGAAATGAAGTACTTATTTTTTCAGCCTGTGATAGATGATAGGGGCGCCGTATTGAGGGGTAAGAACCAAGTCGACTTTGGGACCATGTTTATAAGATGGTGAGAGCTCAAAAGAGAAGTGTTGGAGGATCATTGCTAGGCCCAGTTTGACTTGGGTCAAGGCAAAGACCTGACCGAGGCAAGCCCGAGTGCTCGAGCTGAAGGCGATGAACGCTAATTGACCCTTGGTTGCAGCCACTACTCCTTCGAAAAACCTCTCGGGGTTGAACTCCATCGCGTCGGGGCCATAGATGGTTTTGTCGCGGTGAAGCGCAATTGTTTGCAACATGACGACAACGCCGGCCGGGATGGTTAGGTCCCCTAGTTTCGTCTCTTCAACCGTGATTTTGCTGAGATCTGGCACTGGCGGGAATAGCCTCAGAGCTTCGTACAGAATCGCAGTCACCTACATGCGAAAAAAGAAAAGAAAAGATTCTTAGTTTGCTTTTGAAAATGTTTTGGTTGAAACACCATGCAGTCACCAAACGTGTTTGTCTCGTCCAGTCCAAAATTTGGACCGGAGAGGATCCTAACCCGAAAGGCAAATACATAAGTATATACTCACGATTTTGAGGCGGCTAAGGTCATCATAAGTACGTGCCCTCTCTTTCCCCAAAACTTGGAAAACCTCTTCTCTGGCACTCTCCTGCCACTTTGGATGCCGGCTCAGCATCACCGTCGTCCACACGAGCAGAAGCCCGATAGTCTCATGCCCGGCAAAGTAAAACAGCTTGCACTCGTCGATGATATCTTTCATCGACATCCCAGCACTCTCATT